>NC_058132.1:90531395-90623843 GCF_016433145.1 Gracilinanus agilis
AGCGCAGCTATAAATATTTTCTTACAAGTCTGTTTATCTATGATCTCTTTGGGGTACACACCCAGCAATGGTATGGCTGGATCAAAGGGCAGGCATTCTTTTATAGCCCTTTGAGCATGGTTCCAAATTGCCAGCCAGAATGGCTGGATCAGTTCACAGCTCCACCAGCAATGCATTAATGTCCCAATTTTGCCACATCCCCTCCAGCATTCATTACTCTCCCCTTCTTTCATTTTAGCCAATCTGCTAGGTGTGAGGTGCATTCATTTTTTTCAAACCCCAAACCCTGAAGGTCAGGCCCTACAGTTCTAAAATTAAGATAATTTACTCCCAGGCCTAAAGCCTTTTGACTAATCTGAGGTCTTTGCTTTTTGTCTGGGTGTGTATGTGTATATATATATATATATAATCTGCTCTTCTTTATCTATAAACAAGAATCCACCCTCCCTAAGGCATTTGAAAACAAATTCCCCTTTGCCTTTGCCAAATATATCATCAAGATTTGGAGTAACCAGGCCTACAACAGAGAAAAGAGTAATTGAAAACCTGATTGAGACCACATATGTTTATTCTAGCCAAAGATTGCTAGAGAAAGTTGAGTTTCATAAACTAATTGATATTCTATTTCTTAATAGAGATTCTCTTAACAGAGAAAAATGGGTCAGCCATGTTTCTCTAGCTTAATGAAGCTATAGGCCAGTGATTCCCAAAGTGGGTGCCAGCACCCCCTGCTGGGTGTTGCAGTGATCCAGGGTGGTGGTGATGGCCACAGATGCATTTATCCTTCCTATTAATTGCTATTAAAATGAAAAAAAATTTAATTTCCAGAGGCGCTAATTAATATTTTTTCTGGAAAGGGGGAGGTAGGTCAAAAAAGTTTGGGAACCACTGCTATAGGAATTGCCCCACCTGAAGTGTAGTCTACCCCCACCTCCCAACTTCCCACCCCCCACTGTAATGGTAGAAGAGTTGGACATTTTAAAATCTACCTCCTCTTTTAAAAATATCCACCTATTAGATATGCTGGGAAAGGTCCAAATGCTATACTGCCAGGTCAATCAGAAAGAAGACATACCGTCCATATAAGAGAGCATCAGACCTCATGAAGTATCTTTTCCACAGAATGGACTAATCCTTTATTAATATATTACATATCCCTATTAATAAACAATGTTAAACTCAAGGAGATGGCCTCATTTCATATATTGGTTAAAATTCTGGGCACTACACATTCCTGGTATTAATCTTTCTTGGCTATAATGTTTAATGTTTCTAATATGTTGTTATAGTCTACTTGTGAATATTTCATATAAGTTCTTCAATCAATATAGGGTTATTAGTCTATGGTTTTCTTTCTCTGCTTTATCTATTTCTGTTTTTGTTATCAGGACTTATTTATATCACAGAAATAGATTTAGAAGAGTCCATTCCCTTATTATTGCATATAATTTCTCTACTATTAGAATTAATTGTTCTTTGAATATGTGATAGTAAATCCTATCCCCTCCATTTTAGTAATTCATTTATAGATTATTAAATTTTGCCAATTTTTTGCACAGATTCTTTATATTTTGGGGGAATGGAGTGATTTCCAAAACTTATGCTCAGCTCAACCAACAGGTGATTAATGTGCATTATTAAGTATTCTTACTATCATTCATGTTTAGCCTTCCATTCCCCATGTCACTGCCTTTATGTTGATTAACCTCCTCATCTAGACTGCCCTTTCTCCTCACCTCTGCCTCTTAGAATCCATTTCTTTACTCATGACTTAGCTAAAGTACCACCTTCAAAATAAAATCTTTCATAATACCCCCACCTATTAATCCTTTCTCCCTCCCAAGTCCCCTTGTTTTTATTTTGTTCTTGTTTTCATGTGCCTATCGTCTCCCCCAATAGGGTATAAGTTTCTTGAGGGCAGGACAAAAGATTTTAATTTTATCTTTGTATATAATGCTTAACAGAGTGCCTGGTTCATAGCAAAAACTAGAAAAATGTTTTCTGATTGATATAAAGGAGAATTCATGTTCCACCTAGTCAGAGGAGTGAAAGAATCTCAGAGAGGGGGAAAAAAACCAATTCATGTCTATTTTAGCAAATACTAACCCCTTCTCATCTTGAATATTTCCTTATAACCCCTTTAGAGATGATTTTCCCCCCTAAATAAGCCCATTCCTTGAAATCTTGGGAAAGTTAGACTTCAGAAAGAGAAAAATTCTCAGTATAGGCAGACTTATGCAGAATACATATTATTATGAGTATTTTTTAATTTCTTGATTGATTTTTATTTATTGGAAAGTATGTACCAGCACCATTTCTACTAGTTAGGAAGTTACCAAGCTGACTGAAAACCATCTCAGGGTGTGTGAAAGGCCTCAGGTGTTCCTCAGATAAGAAGCCAGAGGAAGATTCTTGACTGCCTCAGTCTTTGATTATCTTGGTTACATGTGAATTCCTTCTCCCTCAATCAAACAATTGTGAACTCTCTAAATAGAGTTTAATCCATAACCTGACTTAGTTAACATAGAAATTATTTTTAACTAGCTTTGTTTCCTTAGGAAAGGTATGAGATTAAGACTCTGCTAAACAAGGGTTTTTTTTTTACTTTTTTTGACACTAAAAGTGTCAAAGTTTTTGAGTTTTAATGACACTGAAAGAACCTGTTTATTATAAATCTATCTTTAAAAAACAAACCCTAAAAACTTTTATAGTCTAAAAAGAATATTTGAGTTCAATATGCAAAATAATAATTTCTCTGTCACACGGACATAATTTTATCTCTAAAAAATCCTATTTAGAGTTAGTTACATTTTATTTTTTATCTGAAACCTGAACTTGTACTTAAATAAAATTTAACCTAGATTTTTACTTCTATAATTTCTGTGTTGTGATAGAAATATTTTGGCAGTAGTAACCTATAATACAAATTCAGAAAAGAGATCTGTTATCCAGGATTCCACTTGGAAAATCTGAATATGAATCTATGAAACATACCTGGTAGTTTTCCTGCCCCAAATCTGACATTTTAACAATAGTCCCTCTCCCATATTCTTCCTCCAGACATAAGGGAAAGTTGCTGCCTTATATCAACTTCTGCAGGTTGCAATCTGGGTGCCTCAAGGCCTCACACAGTAGATTCATCTCATCATGCTGTTCTTTGGGACTCATCTGATTTACAAGTAAGAGGATCTTTGAACAAAATATATTGAGGAACATTTACTTTATCTCCTTCAATTTGCAGTTTGGATCCTTGAAGACCTCACACAGAAGCTTTAACCCATTATTATGCAAGGCGTTACCCCCCAGGTTCAAATGAGTTAAATTTTGGTTGCTCTTCAAAGCTGAGGAGAGATCCCAACAACAGGCTCAGTAAAACTGCAATCTTGCAATCTGTGGGAGGAATAAATGATAGATGGTAAGGGTACGAAGCACATTTCTCTTTTCTCTTACTCTAGGAAGGTGCTTACCCACATAGATTTACATACCGTATGAAACTAATATCCCTCTACCTCCTCTCCCTATTCTCTCTAAGGGAAACTAGTCTAGAAAGCAAGACTTTCCTCAAATGCCTTTGTCCAGTCTTTTCACTTTTTTTTTGCCATTTCCAAAATATTAAACCTGAACTCTAATACTCTTTCTTCTCCAACATCTGGAACTCAAACTGTGCTCTTAGGATGCTGGGTTCTCATACATAAGTTTCCATTTTTTCTGGCCCAGAATCAGGTCACCATAACACTCCTGTACCACTCCTAAACAATGCCACCATGTAGGTCTCCATAACTTCTTCCCAAACCAAGATCTCCTTTATACTGTTGCATATATCTACCAGCATTTAAACTCCTTGAGTGTGCTTGATTATAAAATATTTATATTCACTATATTTAGCACAGATTCTAACACATAGCAACTACTAAATAAATTCTTTTTGTTTGATTAATTAATTCATTCATTCGTTCACAAGTTTTCTAATGGAACCATAACAATCAGAAGGCAATAAAAAATCATCTCAGCTGATTTATTCATTTTACAAATGAAGAAGCAGAAATTTATAAAAGCTAAGAATTCTATGAAATGTCATAATAAATAAAAGCTGGGATTCAAACCCAGGTAAGGTAGTCTATGCTTAGAATCAGGAAGAGAATTTTATAGTTGTAGATAGTCTGGGGACACATTAGAAAAAGCATTAGATTTGTCGAGAGAAGACCCGAGTTTGAATCCAGTCCATTCTGTTTTTATTTATGTGACCTTAAGTAAGGAAGTCACTTCACTTCTCATGATTTTGTTTTCCTATGATTTTAAAATAATCACATGGTTTCTATGGTTCCTTCCAAATCCAAGTATATAATTCTATGAACAGGAATCCCTTCTCCACCAAATAGATGAACACACTGATCATCTGTCTTCCTTTTGAGAAGGGAGTGATGAAAAAACTGTTACTTAGTGAGGAAACAGTTCACTTTGGGGCAATCCAAATTGTTAAGACTTTTTTTTATTACAATAGCCTCTGAAACTTTCAACCAATTATCCTTGATTTTTCTTAAATGGATAAACAGAACAGGTCATCTCACAAATTTTTGAGGTAGGTATGCCACAGAACAAATGAATGACTAATTAATAAAAATTCTGATCTTAAAGATACTTAAGAGATCAACTAATCTAACCCACATTTTGAAAAAAAAATCTCTTCTACAGAAATTTCAATGAGTAGTAAAAGTAGAAGACCTCTGCTTTGAAGATCTCCAGTGAAATGAAATCTGCTCCAAAATTCACTTTTGGACACCTCCAATAGTTAGAAAGTTGTTCCCTATTGTTGCTTGTCCTTTGTTTTCAGAGGACCAATGACATCACAAGTTCATGTCTTAACTTCTGCATGAATTGGAGTTAAGTGAGGTAGAGTTGCAGTCATCCGCCTCACTTTCTCTTCCAAAAACAAGACAAAAGTCAAGACAACTGGTGATGGTCTTGGATGCAGTGCCTGACCTTAACTTCTTTGATGTTTGACCAAGCCCTAAACATTCCACAGCATCTGATTCAGTTTCCATCATGGCTATTGGAACAAATTGTTCTCATCCAAGCATTCCAGCAGGAGGAATTTTCACATGCTTGGGGTACTGGAAAAAAATTCTGAGAGTTCCTCAGATATCAAAGAGATCTAAGAAATTAATTTAGATGATTTATTATAGAGACAGATATTGAAGCTGAAGCTTAAATACTCATTCTCAAAATCTTTTCCAGCACCACAATTTGAAAGCATTGATTCTACAGTGTTTAGCTCTCCCTATAGTCCAACTCTCATAGTCATATATAATTGTTGTTCAGTTATTCAGTTTTTTCTGATTCTTCATTATCATTTCCTTCTCTATCTCGTTTTATAGACTAGGAAACTAAAGCAAAAAAGGTTAAGTGACTTGCCTGAGTTCACACAACTAATAAGTGTCTGAGTCTAAATTTGAATTCTTGTCTTCCTGACTTACAGTCATTGGATTCTATTCACTGTAACACTTTGCCATTCATTACTACTGGAAAAACCACAGATTTGACAATATGGATTTTTGTTGGCAAGGGGATCTCTCTGCTTGTCAGTATGCTGTTCAGAATTTCCATAGCTTTCCTACCAAGAAATAAACTGAGCTTTTAAGCAAAGAATTTGAATAAATAAACAGGAGAAGAAAAAATGTTCACATTTTCATAAAATTGAAAAGAGTGGAATTTGCAGACACTAAGCAAGTTACCTTCTTCAATTGCTAGCAAGATTTTAGAATCCTCAAATAAATGAAGGCAAGGGAAGATAATGAAATGGGATTTGGTGATCACAAGGATCACTATAGCATCATCAAAAACAGGCTATGTCAGAAAAGCTTCATTTCCATTTCTCAACTTTTGTAAGAGAGAAATAAAATAGATATAAGTAACTGACTAAACAAAACTTTTAACAAAATCTCTCATGCTATTTTTGTTGGCAAGCTGAAATGATGGTGGCTAGGCAATATTTTAGTTGGGGGGGGATTCAGAACCAAAATAATGATAAAATATACAGAACATCAGATTTAAAGGAGATTTATAGGAGAGTTCCCAATAGATTCTATACTTGGACCTGAGCAGTTTTGCTGTTTTTATTTTTGTTGAATTGATTATTTTGATTAAAGTAGAGATAGCATGCTTTTGAAATTAATGAACTCAACAGGTTAGAAATATGGGGTTGAATCTTATAAGATAAAATTTATATGAAGAATCTCTGATTTTACCAAACAAAGCACAATTTTCTATGTCTTAGTAGACAAGTCCTAAGTAATTTTCTGAGCTATCTAGCTGTCAAATGGCCTACTCAGGGTCTCATAGCTAGTGTTAGAGACATTTAAATCTAAGACAACATGACTCTATGTTTTTTGAGGGAGAAGTGAAGGCTGGGGGGTACTCATTGAAATTGTAGGAACACCAGTGCTATGCAAATCAGAAAATACTAGAATTCTTTTGCTACATGGAGTTAAACCTACATTTCAGTATCAAAGAGAGACCTTAGGAAAGACCCTGGAAAAAAGGAAGCCTGACTGGAAGCCTTCCAACATCACTGCCTCCATCCAGAGAGGAGCTCTGAGTAAACTAATTAGAACACTCTTTTTATGAAGCCCACTCCAGTGTATGAAACCTAGAAGAAGGTCTTCAGGAAGTTATTGGAGCTAAGGGGGATTACTCCATGTTATATGAATAGTCTTCAGCAAAATCCTTTCTTGTCCTCCATAACTTTTTTTTAAACCCTTACCTTCTGTCTTGGATTCAATACTGTGTATTGGCAGAAGAGTGGTAATGGCTAGACAATGGGAGTTAAGTGACTTGCCCAGGGTCACACAGCTGGGAAGTGTCTGAGGCCAAATTTGAACCCAGGACCTCCTGTCTCTAGGCCTGGCTCTCAATCCACTGAGCTACCCAGCTGCCCCCAGGCTCCATAACTTTTGAAAAATGACTATCAGTAGCCCAAGCTACTCTTTAGCCATCTATTATGCCATGTTTTTTCTAGTGATATAGTTGAATAACAGTAAAAATAGAATCTTATATGTGCCATCGATGATTCCAGTTTCCTTATTATCTCTTACCACCTATATCCAAGCTATTCACGACACCTGTCAATTTTACCTTTGCAGCATCTCTGAAACATGCTCCTTTCTCTTCTCTGATGCTGCCACCACTCTAGTGTTTGCCTTTATCTTGCCTTGATTATTGCAGCAATCCACTGGTGGTTCTGCCTGCTTCAAGTCTTTCCCACATTCCAATCCTTCTATTTGGTCACCAGTTATTTTCTTAAAATATAAATCTAATCAGCTCCTCAGTAACCTCTAGAGGCTTTCAATTATCTCCAGGTTCAAAGACAAAATGCTGTTTGTCAAAGTCCTTTATAACCAAATTCCCTTCTACCTTTCTAGTCTTCTTCCATCTAACTTCACATTATATATTGAATCTAGAAGTTCCACATGATTAAACAGTACATGTCATCCCCAAAAGTTAATGCATTCTTTGACTGTTTTGAGAGGTATATTGCCCAAGAATACGTAACAGCCAGTGTGTACTCTGTTCTGATCAAATATAAATATTTTGTTCATTTCTCAATCACATAATAGGAAGGACATTAGTGAGCTGGAGAGTACCAATAGAAGTATAATCAGGATGTGAAAGGGTTTTGTAATCATGTCCTATATTAAGGACCAGCTGAAGGAACTAAGCATGTTTAAGGGAAGTAAAACCAGAGTGAATGTGATCATTGTCTTCAAGTATGTAGATGTGACATGTTTAAGAGGGATTAGATGCAAGAGGTAGGAATAATGATCTAAAGTGACCAAGAGGATAAATTAGACTTGATGTTAAAAAGAAAAAACACTTCTTAATGATTAAATAATGGGCATCTTTGAAAATTATTGAGGTTCCCCTAAGTCTCTACTAGAGAACTTCAAGCAGAGTTTGGATGAGCACCTGTCATATGTTTTGCAAAATAACCATATTTTTTCAGGTTTGAATTTAGTAGATGCCCCTTAAATTTCTTCCTAAGTTATAGATTCTATGATACTATGAAATAATAGATCCATTGAATAATTGAGATTGATTCCACTTCAATAGATTTAGTCCATTCTTTTGGGTAGTGGTCCTCAAAGTGGGAATCCATAAGACATTTTAAGAAGGACCACAAGTCAAAATTATTTTTATAATAATACTAGGACATCTTAATCTTGAACACAGTAAATATCAATAAATATAACCCATATAAGCAAAACCTTTTTGAAGTCCTCAATAATTTTTAAGAGTATAAGGTAATCCTGTGTCCAAAAATTTTGAAAACTATTATTCTAGAGTATTCAGAGCTTTCTGGATCCTAATTCCCTGTCAAATGTTAGTCACTTGTGATCTGCAAATTTAATGTACCAGGTTTCTATGCCTTCATATGAGTCATAACTGTAAGTATTGAATATCATAGGGTGCTTTCCCCATAGTACCCTCACTCTGCCTTACTCTCAGGTCTGCTTACCATCCTATGATTTTTCCAACTCTTTTTCCAAAGACATTAATGACTTGTGTCAAATATATGTTGGGGTTTTTTTAAGTGAAACCTTCTGGGAGAACTTAAGGAAATTTTATGGGACTTGTCAGATGAAACAAGATTCTCATGAGCATT
This sequence comes from Gracilinanus agilis, assembly GCF_016433145.1. NCBI lineage: Eukaryota > Metazoa > Chordata > Mammalia > Didelphimorphia > Didelphidae > Gracilinanus > Gracilinanus agilis. The sequence continues at coordinate 90,540,055 of NC_058132.1, forward strand.
TTGACTGATACAAATGAAACCTAGGTTTCCTACAGTATTTCTTAACCTCAATAAAGTTTTATTCCTCTTGGATTTTTAAAATTTCTATTTCCAGCACAGAGCAATGTGTTTAGCATAGAGTAAACACTTTACAAACATTTTATTTCCTTCATTGTATAATAAAGATGAGCCTGGGTTCCTAAGTCCTATTTCAGCAAACACAGTATGGAACAGATTCCACCATTTTAGAAAGGCTTTTAAATTGTCCTGGAATTTTCCTAGAGGTATCTTTTATCAGAGAATAAGGTATAAATTTTGGAGGAGATGTGGCAAAATTGGGACACTAATCCATTGCAGGTGGAGTTGTGAACTGATCCAACCATGCTGTAGGGCAATTTGGAATTATGCCCAAAGGACTATAAAACAATGCACACACTTTGATCCAATAATATCACAGCTAGGTCTATATTCCAAAGAGATAAAAAAAGGGAAAGGACATGTTTATACAAAATATTTATAGCTACTTTTTTTGAGGTGGCAAAAAAATGGAAACAAAGGGAATGTCCATCAGTTGGGGAATGATTGAACAAATTGTGTTATATGATCAGAACATTGTATATAGTAACAGCAATATTATGGATTGATCAATTGTGATATACTTAGCTATTTCTCAGTAATAAAATGATCCAGGACAATTCTGAGGTATTTATGACAAAGAATACTAACCATCTCCAGAGAAAGGGCTGAATGTTGATGAAACTACAGTTTTTCACTTGTTTATTTAGGTTTCTGTTTCAGGTCTTATATGATTATTCACTTACAAAATATGAGCAATGTGGAAATATGTTTTGCACGATAATACATATATAAGCCAGATCAAATTGCTTGCTGGTTCTGGGAAGAGGAGAGATAGGATGATGGGAGAAAATTTGGATGACATAACTTAGGAAAACTTATGTGGAAATTTATTGCATGTATTTGGTTTAAAAATTTCAAAAAAAATTAAATTAAATTACAATAAAACATGGCTCACTGGGAATGAGAAGGGGCAATAATATATTGGGGAAGAGAAATGATATAAAAACAAAAGATATAAATAAATTTTAAAATAGAAATTCTTATTTATTGCCCATCTATCATCCATTGGTGGGTCCATATTATCTCTAAATAAATAATGATCTATTCTGTAATAGGAACAAAACAGATGATGAGACTATATGTGGGCCCAAGAGCTTGGTGGGTAATGCTTCTCAGGCACAGACAGGGAAGAAAGGGATGCAAGGATGCAATGACATAATTTATTTTTCATGTGTCTCTTGCAGGTTGGAAGATTGTCATCTCACTGATGCTTCCTGTCAGGATCTCTCTTATGCTCTTCAGAGCAACTACCACCTAAAATCCCTGAACTTAAATGTTAATTCCCTTGGGAATGATGGAATGAAGCTACTCTGTAAGACCTTAGGAAACCAGTATTGGGGCTTACAGAAAATGAGGTGAGTTTGGTGTTAGTGAATGCTTGTTCCTCCAGAAAAGAATTCTGGTTTCTTACTTCATCATCAGCAGAAAGTCAGAACATGGTAGGGAGTATCTTCTGGATAGAGGTTGTCATGACCCTCATTCCATAGGACTATGTTCATTTACTAAGAATTCATGCCATCATGAATAATAGGATTCCATATAGGATTAAGGGATATAAATTTAGGTCCAGAGAGGTTAAGAAACTTATCTCAGGTCATACAACATGATGACTCACAGAGTTCAGATCCTCAGACTATGCTTAGTTCTTTTTCCACCACATTATGATTTCCTGCTTTCACCTTTGTGTAGTATTTATCCTGTCACTGAGGAGATATGCATTCCTCCAAGAGGCAATGAGCAGTAGAGGGAGGTAAAGTTAAAGGAAATTCTGAGATAACAATTAATTAATAGAATTAAAGTAAGCTCTCTACATTGGGCCTGTGGAGTAAGTTTATAAATAGGAGTAGATATACTATTTTTTAATAAATCTCTTCATAGGCTTTCCCTGATCTTTAGTACCAGTCTTCTAATTCACTAATATAAACATGTACATAAATATACATATGAATATATTTGATAAACACTGTTATAATAGAATTATATATATGTATATGCATATGCATATAATAAGAGACAAAGATGAAAGAGATAGTCCAAATTCTCAGGTTAGCAGCTATGATTTTGCTTTAACACTGAATTTGAAGACAGAATACTTAAATTTGTAATCTCTAGCTCAGCAGAGCTTACAAACAAAATGTGTGGGATTGGGATAGAAACAAGAAGGCAAAATAAAGGCAAAGATTGGCATAAGATTTCCAAAAATCCCTTCTTAATGGTTTTAAAATAACTCTTCAAAATAAATTCTGGAGTAGTAGGAATCAACAAAATGACAGGGTGAAATAATAATTCCTACAACAACTTAGAAGGTCAGCAGGAAAGGTCTTTCTTACTTGAGTGAAAGTGGAGTACAGTTTGGCATAGGCCATGCCTGGCAAGCCAGAAGCAGTCCCTTGAGTGCCAATGAGTCAGTAAAAATATCTTCTGGAGTTCTCAAACACAGATGATAAGAGGGGTCAGGCAACTGGTTAGAAGAAGTTTAAAAGGGACCATATGCTTGCACTCTGTGCAGGACTCTTGAATTGCCCATATGGGATTCTAGATTATAGTCATGGGATGAGACATTAGCACACTACAGCATGCAGCCACAGTAGAGTAGTGACTATGGTCACAGTTCCAGGGTCGAAAAGAATGCTTGTGGTTACTCATTTACCAGAGCACAGTCCAAGAGAGCAGTGGCCAAACCTCTACTTAAATCATATAACCCTGGAAAACTGAAAGATTATAGACTTCCAGAACTAGCTCTGAAAACAGCAAGATGAAAAATTCAAAGCTTGTGACATTGTACCATCTACCCAGGGAAAAGAGCCCAACTTTAACATAAAGTTTTAAATTGAGGAAAAGGCTGAAGAAAATGAGCGAACAACAAAAAAAAATTTGATTATAGATAGTTACTGTGGTGACAGAAAAGGAAAAAACAAACTCAGAAAGCAATAAAGTCAAAAGAGTTATATTCAAAGCCACAAAGAAAAATGTGAATTCCTTGAAGAACATAAAAGAGGATTTAAAAAATCAAATAAGAGTAATAAAGGAAAAACTGGGAAAAGAAATAGGAGTGATGCAAGAAAATCATAAAGAAAGTGAAAAACTTAGTAAAGGAGGCATAAAACATACTGAAGAATACAAATATCTTAAAAATGGAATGGAGGAGTGATGCCACAATGGCAGCTTAGTAGTGACAAAAGCTGCAACTGCTCTGACCATCCTTCCAAACCAATCTTTAAAAAGCACCTCTAACTGACAGGAGTCAAAAACAGACAACAAGATGAAGTGATGGGGCTCTCCCACCGAATACAACTTGAAAGGTAGGCAAAGAGAGTTGATTTTCATGGAGTTTTCTTAGAATAATGAAGAACTAGAAGCAAAACTACACAGAGAGGAGTGCTGATAGACCACCCTACTATACCTATTGTGCTGGGATCTAAGACTAGGTATAGGCTAACTTCAGGATTCTTGGACCCTGCCTATACCAACAACAGAGCACCCCAAACCCTAGACCCACTCCTTGAAGTCCCAGACCCTGGCATCAACCTGTAGTGAGGCCCCAAAGTCTGAATTTCTTGGCCCTTTCAAGCCTGCACTATGGTGAAGCCCTAAGCTCCAGGGGAAAATAGCTTAAATAGAAAATTTGATGCCAAATACAAAATTCAAGAGAAGCATAAGAAGATAAATAAGAATGAGACAAAATTTAAGGACTTCAATAAGATCAGTTTTATTTATATTCCTAAATGAAAAGATAACTTCTATAACTCTTAAAAATTATTATCATTATCATAGTAGTTAGAAGAAATATACATAGAAAGAGGGTGTGGTAGTTATCTGTTTAAGATGACATGTAAAAAAAACTAGGCGTGATAAAGAGGATTGCACTAAGAGAAATGTGAGAGAGAAGTAAAATGTGGGTAATATATATCACATAAAGAGGTTTGGGGTGGGGAGACTATTACAGTGGAGGGAAGGATGAGGCTGATAACAGGTAATACTTAAACCATCCTCTCATCAGAATTGGTTCAGGAGGGCAGCTGGGTAGCTCAGTAGATTGAAAGCCAGGCCTAGACACAGGAGGTCCTAGGTTCAAATCTGGCCTCATACACGTCCCAACTGTGTGACCCTGGGCAAGTCACTTACCCCCCCTTACCTAGCCCTTATCATTCTTCTGCCTTGGAACCAATACACAGTATTGACTCCAAGACGGAAGGTAAGGGTTTAAAAAAAAAAAAAGAATTGGTTCAAGAGGGGAGTAATAAAAGGGGTTGAGATGAGTCAAGAGGGGTGGTTAAAAGACTTTGTAGAAAAGAAGAAGGGGAATAATAAAGGTGCTGGGGGGAATGGGGAGTAATATAAGGGAGGGGAATGGAGGGAGTGAGTAAAAGCAAAACACTAGTGTGGAGGGAAAGAATAAAAGGAGAAATGGTAGGATTAAAAGAGGAAATCAAGAAGGAGGGGAACATACAGATGCTAATCATAACTGTGAATGTAAATTGGATGAACTCACCCATAAAATGGATGTGGGTAACAAAGAAGATTAAAAATTAGAATCCTACCATATGTTGTTTACAAGAAACGCATTTGAAGCAGACACACACAGTAAAGTTAAGAGGTTGGAGTTGCATCTATTTGACAACAACTGAGACAAAAAAAGCAGGAGTAGCAATCATGATCTTAGGCAAAGCTAAAGTAAAAATAGATTAGATTAAAGGAGATAAGGGAGAAGGTAATTACATCTTGGTAAAAAATAGTATAGACAATGAAGTAATATCAACAATTAACATATATGCACCAAATAGTATAGCATCCAGATTTTTGAAGGAGAAACTAAAGGAGCTAAAGGAAGAAATAGACAGTAAAACTATATTAGATGGGGATCTCAGCTTTCCCCTATCAGAACTAGAAAAATCTAACCAAATGATAAATAAGAAAGAAGCAAAGGAAGTGAGTGAAATTTTAGAAAAGATAGATTTAATCAAAATCTGGAGAAAATTGAATAGGGATAAAAAGGAATATACCTTATTTTATGATACATATACAAAACTTGACCATATACTAGGGCATAAAAATTTCACAACTAAATGAAGAAAAGCAAATATAATAAATGCAATTTTTTCAGATAACACAATGCAAATTATAATCAATAAAGATTCATGGAAAGGCAAATTAACAATCAACTGTAAACTAAATAATCTAATCCTTTAAAATGGGTGGGTCAAATAACAAATCACAGAAACAGTCACAGACACTGGAGAGAATGACAATGAGGAGACAACATATCAAAATTTATTGTATACAGTCAAGGCAGTCCTCAGGTGAAAATGTATATTTCCGAATGCTTATATCAGTAAAATAGAGTAAAAGGAGATCAATGAATTGGGTATGCAATTTTAAAAAACAACAAGAAGGAAAAGAACAAATTAAAAATCCCCAATTAAAAACTAAATTGGAAATCCTAAAAAATCAAAGGAGAAATTAATAAAATTGAAAGTAAAAGAACTGTTGAACTAATAAATAAGACTATAAATTGGTTCTATGAAAAGAAATAAAATAGATAAAGCATTGGTTAATTTGATTTAAAAAAGGAAAGAAGAGAATCAAATTACCAGTATCAAAAATGAAAAAAGGTTTATATCACCTCCAATAAAAAGGAAATTAAAGCAAGCAGCAGCTATTTTGCCCAATTACATAATAATAAATCTGATAATCTAGGTGAAATGGATAAATATTTATAAAAATATAAACTTCCTAGACTAAGAAAAGGGGAAAAAGAATACTTAAATAATCCCATCTCAGAAAAAGAAAGTAAACAACCCATCAATGAACTCTCCAAGAAAAAATCTCTGGGGCCAAATGGATCCCCAAGTGAATTCTAGCAAACATTTAAAGACCAATTAATCCCAATATTATACAAACTATTTGACAAAATAAGCAAAGAAGGAATCCTACCAAATTCTTTTTATGACACAAATATGATTCTGATACCCAAGCTGGGAAGACCAAAAACAGAGAAAGTAAATTACAGTCCAAATTCCTTAATGATGACTAATGCAAAAATCTTAAATAAAATACTAGCAAAGAGACTACAGCAATATATCATGAGGAAAATTTACTACGACCAGGTAGGATTTATATTAGAAATTCAAAGCTAATATTTCCCAATATTAGGAAAACCATCAGCATAATTGACCATATCAGTATTCAAACTAACAGAAATCCCCCATACCTCCTCTTATAGGGAAACCTCACCCTTACTCCTGTGGGGCAGCACAACCATCCAGGTCACCCAGTTTTGACGTGACACCTCCTCAAAGTCTCCTTAGTGCATATTCAGCAGGAGGGGAGAGCTAGAAGAGAGTCTCACCTCATAGACTCTCCCTCTTTCCCCCTTCATCCCTAACATTTGGGTACTGGCTCTGTTTATTCTTATAACCCAAAACATTTCTAAAGCACTTCTACAAACCCAAGCAATTCGGGAATATTGACGTTGACTTGAGCTTTACAGGAAACAGGGGAAAGAGAGACTGGGTCACTTGGTCATGACATTACAAAGGCTTCTTTGGTCATCAAAATAATGAACAATGCAAATATTATTAAGAAGGAATCTTTCAAGAGATGCCTTTATCTGAGTTTCACCTAGACAATACTTTTGAGCAGCTATATTGAGATCCAACCTTGCCATGAATGAAATCACAGGCAAACTCATAAGCATGTCTTTTATGGCTGCTTTCCTCAGTGGGTCTAATTTGTCTTAGGTTCCTTCATTAGAAAGCATTCAATTTATATGATTCTATGAAAATGTTTAGGAATTAGGTGGTATCACTTGACTGTTATGTCTCCCACCATTCTACATGTGCCTCTGGTGTGTGAAGATGGGAATTGTTTTTAATTAAGCTCATGAGCTTTCTAGTTACCTATCTATTTCACCTTAAATGACTGAAAAGTATGAAAATTTTCTCTCTAGAAGTTGAATTTGGGTAGAGGATAAGAGCTTAGAAGTGTTGTGAATGTTTCATGGTATGACACAAGTGGCTAATGTTTTCTCAGTTTTACTATTCTTTTATTAATTGAATTAAATTGTTTAATCATTGACTTCAGAAGAGTCACTGAAACAATATGCTGCTTCTGGGGGAAGGGGGGAAGAGGAGTAACAAACAGATTGAAGCTGAGCTAATGAATGACAAGTCCTAATGGGTAAGTGATAAACTCAAGGAGCAGAGTAAGACACATTTTCAGATATAGAATGTCTGCCTGTCACTCTTTATTCCTCTACCTCTACCTCCTTAACCTCCTCCTTACTTCCCTTTTCTTTTCATATCCCTTCTATGTATTATCTTCTCCCATTAGAAAGTAAGGGCCTTAAGGGGAAGGACTTTTTTTTCTTTTGTTTGTATTCCCAGTTCTTAGCACGGTATCTGGTACATTGCAATTGCTTAATAAATGCTTATTGTTTTGTTTGTTTTTTCTCAACTATATATATTTACTGCAAGTTTGAGTATCACACAGAAGGTTCCTGATGAATGTGAATATGCTGCCAAATAACCAATGAGAAACTTCAAAGAAAGGAATAAAACACATCATCAGAGAAGTGGATTATCTAACAATAAGATGGATTAGTTTCATGGGAAGGGCTAATAGTTGTACAGGCTGATCACTCCACTGGTATTCTTTCAGTGTAAAAAGAAATTTTTGAGTGAACCCTCTGTGATTCATGTAAGGAAGGGCATGTCATACAATAAAGGAAGGCATTGTAGTTGTGATTTACATCACTGGAAGGATCATGCAAATCAATGAAATCATAGAATTATTTCCACAGATAAGTCTCGAAAGGAGAGCATTACATTGAAGTCGTGGGTCTGAATAAGTCTTCTGGAGGAGTATAGGGACCAGGATAAGTACGAGAGAGAGAGAGAGAGAGAGAGAGAGAGAGAGAGAGAGAGAGAGAGAGAGAGAGAGAGAGAATTAAACAAGAGAAGGTAGGCGCCTGAAAGATTGAAGTATAAACAATATATGTGATGTTACTGTCTCCAAAATGAAATGACNTTGCCATTGTCAAAAATTCTTCATCTTGAGCTTCATATAAAAAAGATAATCCTAGTAGTTGCCCAGGAAGGGAAGACTTTTGGCACCGCTTTATTTCTGAATGTATCCATTGCAATAATTCCCATTTTATTTCCTGTGACATTTGGCAACTGAACATGTCCTCTAGTTTCTTTGCTATCTCTGCTTTTAAGAAGCCAAGCAGAAAATGCACAGTTAGTGACAAAGAGCTAGAGCCAGACTCTTGGCACTTTTCTAAAACACCTTTCACCCTTGCAAGGGCAGCAACAGGACTCTTTTTTTCCTATTTCTCCCCACAATACATAGAACACAGCAGAAAAAAATTCTTGGAAACTCAAGTGAATGAAACTGTAGCAGTTTTCACAGTCACTATCTTTCTGAAAAATATACATGTCCAGAAAGGCAGAAACTTTGGCTGTCTCTAGTCCATGCCTCCTGAGATCCTCTTCATCAAATAGGATTTTCCTCTCCCAGATTCCCTCAGCTGCCAAACTGGCATAGACTTTTGAGGTTCTGATTTGAATGTATCCTTTCACTAGGGGTAAATAAATTGGAAAGAGAGCACATGTACAGGGCAGTGGTAGTTTGACAAACTTGTGACAGATCATGTCCTCTTTCCATCTGTTGTTTCAGACAAGTACAAACAATCCAGCTCATCAGAGGGACAAAGCACATGGTGAATAAAATTTCATTATCATCTATCAAACTAAAAGCCTTTTGGCCCAAATCCTCATCTCTGAAAAATCTGCAGAAATATTCCTTTCTCTCCTCCTCAGAGAACCCCAGGATTTCTACATGGTATGGAGTCTCTAATAAGGAATTTAATTTCTCCAAAGCAGAGAGTCTTGTCGTGATTAATAAGTAGGCCTCAGGGAGCATGGCTTTCCTCAGTAAACTGCTCATTAGAATAGGTGCTGGAGACCGTCGCTTCCAGTCTTTACAGAGGTCATAATCTGGGCTCATCAGAAGAGAATTTCAGTTCATCCAAACCTTCAGTGATGAATAGGAGTTTCTCTGGCTGGGACATGATCTCAGTCAAAGGAGTCTGGGGACCAGGCCAGTCATTAGCAATCAAATCTGCTAAACTTATTTCTTTCTTCCCAAATTGATTTATGTTTCTGCAATTGACATGGAAAACATAATCAAACCTGTACTGAAAGAGGTTTCCTTCTGCCCATTCCAGCATCACCTTTCTGGTCAAAGTTGTTTTCCCAATTCAAGCAGCCCCCTGAAGCACAACTGTCTGTGGGTAGACTCCTGTCTTTTCATCAGGGCCAATAAAGCATTCACCACCAAAAACTGCCCTCCCTGTTTCATTATCTCAGCATGTTGCCATCCACTGGCTAGGAGCTCATATTCTTTTTGTTTCCTGTGATGAAATTCCTGAAGAAGTAACAGTCCTATGAATCAGTGGTGTAAGTTTGCATATTCTCCTGGTGGAGAGTTTCTATCCCTAATCAATTGGAACTTATCTCTCATTCGTCTTCTGTACTTTCTTCTGTTACCTAGATCAAAGACAAGGGGCAAAATGAATCAAGAATTATGGTTTTAGGGGAAAATGGGGAGATTAAGATGCAGTATTTTAAAGAATGACATTAGGTTAATAGGCATCATAGGTATAAACTTTAAAGAATAAAACAAAATTTCCATTGCATTTTGAATAAACTAAGACTTGTATTTAAATATTATTTTGAAAATCTCTGTTTTTCCAATATATATAACTTCAATAATATAAGTGAAAAGATCACTAAAAGGAAGACCAAATAATTGAAAAATCAATGTTCAATACAAAAAACAGACAATGAAACCTACCTCCTTTCTCATGAAAAGTGGGGAACTACCACACCAGAATATTTTGGACATTCTTGCACACAGTCACTCTATTTGATGTTTTATGTTAATTATTTTTCTTTGTCACATGAGAGGTTTTAAGGAGAAGAAAGATTAAACACACTCACTAAGTGAGGACTCTGGGAGAACAAAGTTCTTAATTGCAGCTCCAGGACAGAGGGATAAGATGATGTTTGGGAAGTAACAACAGCAAAACTAAACCCTGAGACAATATTATCCAACATATCTAAGAAAAATAGTCTGACACTTGCATAACAGTTAATTTTTAAATAGGCCACTAAAAATTAAAAATAAAAAAGTTAGTATGCAAAAAGAAAGAACCCAACCATAGGTAGCTACTTTAGAAAGAAAAAGTTCAGAAGACAGTGAAATTCTAAAATCCACTTCCAAAACTTCAAAGAAAAATGTAAAATTTGAAAAAAAAAGTTCTTGGAAGATCTCAGAAAAGTCTTTATAAAACCAAATGAGGGAAGTTGAGTAAAAACTAGAAAAAAATTCAAGAAAATCCAGAAAATTTTGAAAGATCAACCAATTAGAAAAAGAGATCCAAAAATTCAATGAAGAAAATAATTCATTAAAAATTAGAATCAGGAAAGGTTAAACTGTCAACTGCTTAAGGTAACAAGAAATAACAAAATAAAATTATAAAATGAAAAAATTGAAGTGTAAAATATCTTATTACAAAAGGAATTGATCTGGAAAACAGATTGGGGAGAGACAATATAAGAATTATTGGACTACCTGAAAGTTATGCTCAGAAAAAGAGGTTAGACACCATACTTCAAGAAATTATAAAATAAAATTGCCCTAACGTTTTGGAACTAGAAGGCAATGTAGAACTTAAGAGTCCATTAATCATTACCTGTAAGAGACCCCAAACAGGAAAACTCACAAGAGCATTAAACTATGTTTTGTAACTCCCACATTATGGAGAAAAAATGATAAGCAACTAGAAAGAAGCATGGATAGCTTCCGAGACTTCTTCCTGAATATGAAGCTGGACTTTGGTTATGTCCAGTGGAAAGATGATGAAGTCAGTGATGTAGGCAATGGTACCAACCCCAAGGAACTTTATAGTGGCTTTTGGGGACACAGCTGTAGGTGTCATCATACTTGTCTATATTTCATATCATACTTTCACAAACTGACAAATATTGGTTAAAAGACTTTGAGTAAGTACTCCTAGTTCTTTATACTCTTTCTGAAGACCATCAATAGTGGAGAAGATGCCAATCTGCACTGGAAATTTCCTCATCATTTGGTACAAATATGTTTCACTGTGCCTGATGACATTTTTTTTCACATCACTGGCCCCTCTGCCCAGCAGCCCAATGGAAATGCATGGAGTTTAAGGTGGGTGGCTCACAGGTTGTAGAAATGGAGGGGAGCAGAGTGCTTGGGCCACTCCTCTCCCCCTCTCTACACTTGCTGAGAACATTCCTCACTTCCCTTGCCCCTCTGCCCAGCACTCCAAAAGGAGCACTTTCTTCCTCCTCCATGTGGGATAAGGCAGGGGGCACAGGTGGCACTTGGTGGGAGGAGGGACATGGCACACAATCTCTAAAAGACTCACCATCACTGCATACAGTATAAATAAAAGAAATTCTGAGAATTGTGGGAGGGGGACAGGACTCGAAAAGGCCTTTTACAAAAGGTAAGATTTGATTTGAGTGTTGAAAGAATCCTGGGAAACTAGAAGACATAGGAGAGAGGAGAAAACATTCTTAATCTGAGGGACAGCCAGTGCAAAACAGAGGAATCAGGAAACAGAATGTAATGTAAGAGGAAGGGCAAGAAGTTCAGTTGGTTCATAGTTTATGTGGAGGAGAATAAAGTATGAAAAGACTTCTCTATTGTATTTCCAATTCACTTCCTTTCTATCATTTTCACAAGGCTCTGGTACAGAAGGAGAAAAAGAAATCTCATCTTGTGACTTCATAGCCTCTATCTATGTAGGATCCTCGCTCTGGTTTCAATTCTGCTTGCCAGGATCCAGATCTTTTTCTGGTCTGGCTTCTTCCTTCTAGCCTCCTTGAAACATCAACTCCTAACAGAGGGACTGTAAGTTACTGAAACTGATTCAGGGAAAAATCAATTAGACACGATTCCTACTTTGATGCCTTTGGTCACAGTTTTCCAGGACTGAGCTCCAAGGCTATGATTGGTACAAGCAAAAATTATAATGTAAAAAAAGGTAAAATTTCAAATTGAAAAGCATGAATCAATCCATAAACTCCTCCTCTATCCCTAAAAAAGTACAAGTTTAAGGGAACAATATCTAATTGAAAATATCCTTTAACGCCAAGAAAATAAAGGTGCAAGGGTCATTCTGTATCTGAGGAGTAGCTAGGTAGCATGGGGGATAGAGTGTCAGGTCTGAAGTCAGGAGGACCTAAGTTCAAATTTAGACTAAACCACTTTCTAGTTGTGCAACCCTGAGCAAGTCACTTAACCTTGATTGCCTAGATCTTGCCATTCTTCTGTCTTAGAATTGATAATAAGACAATAGGTAAGTTTTAAAAAAGAAAAATATACATAACAGAAAGTGTTGAACCATTTGAAAACTCTGAATTTTTTTAAAGAACCATTAAGTTGTTAATTTTTTATAAACAAGTTTGTTTTAGTCTCATTAATTTTTCTTGTGAGTAAAATGATTCCCTTAAAGATTAATTCCTTTAATTCCCTTGATTTGGGAATTGAGTTGATTTCGGGTCATCCATAAGAAAACTGGTTTACTCCTTCATATTTTCATTTGGGCTACTCACCATAGAGGACAATGGTCATATATTATGCAGCCTCCTTCATCCTTAATGCATAAGGATATCTAACTGTATTTAACATGGTTTCTTTCGGAGCCTTCCAAAGAAATCTAGAAGCCTAGGAAATGAAGCAAAGGATGAGGGAGAAATGAAGGTTTCAGGGTAAGTGAATGAATTTAAGCCTAGTTCAGTTTCTGCTGAACCTTTCAGGGCTCCCTCTCTTATTTTAAATAGATACGTTTTATGACCCTTCATCCTTAGCCCTTGACTGTATATATTGGTTCTACAGAATTAAGCAGAGTACGGAGCAATCACCAGATACACAGTTTCCTCCCTCTTGTACTGTGGTGACAGGAAGGACCTTCGCTCCAGGGAACAAAGAAGACTGAAATAAAAAAGAAGTGAAAAAAATGCTTGCAGTGAGGAAGTAAGAAATGGCTAGAATGGCTCAGTCTCAGGGAATTTAGGTAACTTCTTAGCGTGTCATTTCTTCTGTTTAGAAATTAATGTAAAAGGACTTCTCTACTAGCAGCAGTGCAATGATCCAGAACAATTCTGAGGGACTGATGAGAAAGAACGCTATCCACATCCAGAGAAAGAACTGTGGGAGCAGACACACAGAAGAAAAACAACTGCTTGAACACAAGGGTTGATGGGGATATGATTGGGGATGTAGACTCTAAATGATCTTCCCAGTGCAACTATCAATAATATGGAAATAGGTCTTGATCAATGATGCATGTAAAGCCCGGTGGAATTGTGTGTAGGCTATGGGGGGGGGGGGCGGATTTCGGGGAAGGGAAAGAACATGAATCATCTAACAGTGGAAGAATATTCTAAAAAAGAAAAAAAGAAAATTAATGTAAAGGGGTTTGCACTAGAATGCAGAGGGAGCATCTTTACTGCTTTCTAAACCCTTGCATATAACCAAGCCCCATAGTAACTTGAGGCTCCAAGTCACTTTGACATTCCTGAGTTTTTTTTAGTCTCATTCTTTTGCCCACTCTTTTGCCTACATCCTTGTATCTTGCTTCCAGGTTCTGGAACCTACTCTCTTATTTCCTCATATATGTACTAATATTGTGTATATGAAATATGCAGGATGGACTAGTGCCCTTTTTGGAGTTGTACATCTTCTGGTGTCTCCCTATCACCCAATTTCCACCTATGGATTCAAGAATCTGCGCAGTGGTCACACCCTGGTAAGAGCCATCTCAACAGATGGGCTAAATCAGGTTAAGGGTAACTGACTGCCCTCAAATCTATTGGTGACTTAGGGAAATGTCCACCCCAAACACATGAAGATTTCCCTGGTGGAATGGACAGAACAATTTGTTCCAGTGGCCATGAAGGCAACTGGAGGAGGTGCTTTGGAACACTTAGAGCTTGGTCAGACAGGAGAGATGCAACTACCACAGTTCTCTGCCCGCACTGGTTCTCAGCATCTCATCGAAGCAGCTCTTCAAGATCTGTTGGCTCATTGTGATATCATCTACTTCATTCTATGCTGATTAAACCAATTAAACTCAGCCAGTGGTGCCAGTGAAACTCTTTGTACAAAATGAGATCATCATTTACACATTCCTTAAAATGGGTGATTTTCTGGAGTGGTCGGTTATGTTTGCCAATTTCAAACCATTTTTTCCCCACTTCCTTCACTCTTGGATTATTTTCACTTCTGTCTTCCATTGCATACATAGTATGTAACTGTGGTTGCAACACTATTTTGAAACGCTTGCAACATCTGTATCAGACACACCTTTGCTTGGTAGTATAGTCTTTCAATGACCAACAAACTCTGTTTTGCTCTTATCTTAATTTAAAATGCAAAACCCTCTTTATTCACAAACCTGAAATAAGGAAAAGGAGTTCCAAGGATCTACTTTCTCTAACTGGGGAAATTCAATCCAATCATAAAGTGAGCACATTCAGTGAGACAATCTATCCAAGATTCATGTGAAACCACTGGCCCCATTGCATTCATTTTTGCACTAGTTCCATAAACCTTTGGTTTTGGTTTTTTTCCCTTAAAACAGTCTTGGCACATGTAAAACCCAGTGGAATTGTGTGGGAGGAGGGAAGGGAAAGAATATGAATCAGGTAACCACGGAAAATTTTTCTTAATTAATCAATTAAATAATATAGGAATTATGGTCAACAGATACATGTGGCAGTGCTGTGCAATGGAAAGAACACTTGTTCTGGAGAACTGAGTAACTGCAGGCTTCAAAATCTGGTTCATCTCTCCACTATTTTTGTGACCTTGGGCAAGTCATTCTCTCTGGATCTCAGTGTCTTCATCTTGAGAAGAAGGGTAAATAAAAATACTTATAATGTAATCACTCACTGATGTAAGACTTACCTCAGGATTAATGTGAAGATCAAGAGAGAGACTGACAAAGGAAACTTGTAAATAAGGAGATTGTGAGTAAGGTATGAGTGGTGGTGGCTGACATGGTTATCACTGGCTGTTTCACTGAAACTACTACTTGTCTCCACCAGTCAGGCACTGGCCAGCGCAAGAAGCTTCTTGGACTCATTCCTTGGGGTTAAGAGGTTTGGCAGAAAAACATCAATGCCAATAATGGCCACTCAAGTAAAGAATGGATACTACTAATACTTTATTGATTAAATTCTTCAACCTTAGAAAAGCAAACGAAGAGAGAGCTAGACTGTCAAATTATGCAATAAGAGGTAGGAAAAGTTTTTTTAGAATTAAGGGCTAGTATAAGATGCAGACTGTCCTGTCTAAGACCACAATGAAAATAATCTATAACCAGAGAGTTATAGTCCTAGGGTCCTAGGTAGGGACTACAGATATACTCTTCTGTCTTATCTTTAAATGGGATAGTATGTTTGGGACTTTCCCAGACTGATATGGTTAGGTTAAATTATATTCATTTCTGATTACTCTGATCCTTAATTTATATCATCTTATTTCCTTGGAAATATAGTCTAGGGAAAATAAATTAAATGCATGAATGAATAAGCAAATAAATAGATATGTTTGAGTATATAAATGTAATTTGGGAGTCATAGTTTGGGAGTAATATGAAGGCTTTTATTGAAAGAATGTGATTGATGGGTTCTAGAAAGGATTTATATACCATAAAGTAGCAGGAATTGAGACCTACTTATTTCTCCACATACCTTATATATCTATTGATGTACATTGATATCTCTATCTATTTATCTATCTATTTATTCTATCTAACATTTAAATCTATATAAGGGGTATGACACTTAGTTGTATAAATTTGAAATCATTTTCTATATATCATGACCAAGGGGAATATATCAGAGAAACTTGATGTAATCATTTTACCAGCTACTTATTTCCCTTCTAATTTTGACTACAATAGATATCTCCAAAAACTATTAAATTTTATTTAATTAAATTTAACTATTTAATTAAAATTGTCATTTTCCTTTCATGGTCCTCTTACTTATTTAGTTATGAAATTTTCTTCTATCCATAGATCTGAAAGGTCCTTTCTTCCTTACTTTTCTAATTTTTGATGTCAACTTTTATATCGAGGTCATATATGAACATAAAGTTTATCTTGATGTATAATGTATGTTGGTTCAAATAAAATTTCTACCACAGAGTAAATTCTCTCTTTTTTAAACCAGTACCAAATTGTTTTAATGATTATTGCTTTGTAATACAATTTGAGATGTGACACTAATAGATTCCTTCCTTGGCACTTTTTTTTCAAAATTGGCTTCAACATTCTTGACCTGTTGCTCCTCCATATGAAGTATATTATTTTTTCTAAGTCTAAAATATTCTTTCGAGCATTTGAATTGTATGACATTAAACAAATAGCATAATTAAAGTACTTATTTTTATGTATTGGTGTGACCTACCAATGAGAAATACCAGCAGTTCTCCAATTATTTAGATCTGTCATTATTTCAACAAAGAAAATTTTACACTGAGATTCATAAGATCTCTTAGTGATTCTTGGTAGATGTACTCTTAAATATTTTATAGCTTCTGTAGTTATTTAAATGTACTTTCTTTTTAGATCTTCCTGCTATATTTTTTTTATTTTTTTACATAAAGGAATGAAAATGTATGCAATTATAATTTTAATTGATTTATGTTGACTCTCTAGAGTTCTACAAGTACATCATCATATCATCTGCAAAAAGGGATATTTTTTTGCCTATGCTCTTTCTATATTGTTTTTGCCTTATTGATCTAGTTAGTACTTCTCGCGTTATGTGAAATACCAATAGTGCTAATAGACATCCTTGTTTCACCCTTGTTGCTATTGGTAAGAAATTTCCATTTTATATGTTTGTTCTTTGATTTTAAAAAAGTTTGCTATATTAGAGAAAAGTCCACTGATGTCTGTGATTTCTAGAATTTTTAATAAAAAAAAGCATTACCTGATTTAGTCAAAAGCTTTTTCAGCATCTATCAATATTATCACATGGTTTTTACTATTTGTTCAATTTACATATTTATATTCTTCCTTATGTTGAACCAACTCTGAATCCTGATCATAGTATATGATCTTATAACATATTGTATAGCCTTCTGGATAACATTTAATTTATATTTTGGTGTCAATGTTCATTATTATTAATTTAGGTCTTTATATTGTTTTCCCCACTTTTTTTCACCTAATTTAGTTATCAAGACTTTATTTGTACCATAGAAAGAGACTGGAAGGGAACCTTTTCTTATTCCTAAAATTCTATATATTTTTGGAATTAATAGTTCTTTAAATGATTGATGGAATTCACTTGTGTTTCTATCTAGTCCTGGAGTTTAGTTTTATTTTGGAAATTCACTTATGGCTCATGAAATCTCTTTATACTGCTAATGAGTTATTTAAATAGCTCACTTCTTTTTTAGGTTTATCTGGACAATTTGTATTTTTGTAAGTATTCTTGTATCATCTCTCAATTAACAATTTGCTAGCTGTAATTATTTCACAAAATTGTTTCTATTCAATATGGAATTAAAATATTTTTTATTTAATTCTAAGTGAATACCAAGAATTGTTGGAGCAATACTCATCAACAGAATATTACTCCTATATTCACACAGTATCTTCAAGATTGACTGTTATTATTTTGTCACCTTTACCAATTTGCATAGAACAAAATAAAACCTGAGTGGTTTTGATGAACATTTCTTTTACTATTAGTGATTTGGATCATATTTTCTTGTGTCCATTTCTACTTTCCAATTCTTTTGAAAACTGTTCCTACCTATGGATCCATTTATCTCTTGGTGATGGCTCTTGGTATTAAATATTAGTGTTAATTACTCATAAATTTAGTATATGAGACATTTATAAGTGATATATAATGAAATGTTTTATCTACCATTTCTCTTCCTTTCATCTTGATAGATAGGTAAACATACAGATAAGCAGTTTAAGGGCTTACTATGTGACCAGAATTGCACTAAGTGTTTTATTGGTCATTTTTCAGTCACATCTCACTCTTCCTGACCCCATTTGAGGTTTTCTTAGCAAAGATACTGGAGTGGTTTGACATTTACTTCTCCAGCTCATTTTATAGATGAAGAAACTAAGGCAAAAGGGTTAAATGACTTGCACAGGATCACACAACTAGTAGTATGTCTGTTTTGTCTGTCAGTTTTGAACTCAGGAGAATGTCTTTCTGACTCCAGACCCAGCACTCTATCCACCGTGCCCCCCCCCCCCAGATATCCCTAAGAGCTAGGGATAAAAATAAAAGCAAACTAGTCACTTAAAGGAGAGATGGAAAGGGGGAAGAATCCAGTTTTCTAGAGGGCATGGAATGACTGGAGATGTGTGAAAAGTGTCATGGAGGCCTGGAACAGAGTAAAATAAAGCCAGAGACATTCTAAGAGTATTTCTAGAATATCAAATAATGCTGGTAAAAATTGTCATATGTCCCTTTCTCCTCTCTTCTTCCCATTCTTTTCATTGACCTACCTTCCATTCATTTAGATTCTGCTTCATCTTTTCTTTTCTGTCTACCACCTTATTTTCTAATGTCCATCAGTTCCTTACCTATTTTTCCCAAACTCCCATATAGATAAACACTCCATCTATGGGACTCCCTTAGATTTATGTCAGCTTGGATGCCTTAGTTCCATACAAAGGTTTTCCATATATGAATCACCAATTTCATAGTAGTACAGCTTGAACTCTTCCAGGTTTTGATTCTTGCTGACCACAGAGAAGAGATGATACCAAACATCAGCAGATAAATCAGAACCATACTTAAGACTAGAGGAAGAAATAAGAGGAGAATTTGTTGTTGGTATCAGTGGCATTCATGTTACTTTACAGTGTTAATGTATGTGCCTGTTTGTATGGAAAAATGAAAAAACTCCTAGCACAAATTATAGCAGCTCTCAGGGATAGTAGAACAGGTAGGATGAAATGCTTCATATTGAGAACACTGAGAACTGTGAGAATAAAAGTGGCCCTATTTGTAAAGTTGACTCCATTTAGGAATTACTTTCACCCACCAAAATGAGGAAATTGAGTGACATCCTATTTCACTCTCCCCCTCCCAACATGGAAAATCCCTAATATCGCCTCCAACAAGAAATCTGATTATTTAAACTTATATTCTTAGTGGTATCCTGGTTTTTTTAACATAATTTTCACCTAAGTCATTGATAACAAACAGAAGTCTATCTGGCTGGGACATGATCTCTTTCATGGAACCTGTGGACTGGGCCAGTCATTGGCAATTAATTCAGCAACACTGGCTTCCCTTTTACCTAATGGGTCCAGTTCTCTGCAACTGAGATAGAAAACACAATAAAACATCTCTCTGTCCAATTTAACATCACTTTGCTACCCAGGGTGGTTTTTCCAATATTATCAACTACCAATAAACTGTGCCTGGTTAGGATCCTCTCTTTTGATCAGAATCAAATAAACCTGACAACTCTATAAATTGTCCTTGATTCTCCATTATCCTAGCATGTTCCTATCCATAGACTAGGAATTCATGTTGTTTCTTCTTGTAATGGTACTCCCAAAGAAACAGTAGTTGTGTGAATTGGTGATTAAAAGAACTCAGACTTCGCAGGATGAGAGCTTTTGCCCCTCATAAGCTGGAACTTCTCATTTGTTATCAATATTTCTTTCTTTCTCTAAAGTCATAAGAGACAATGCACAGGGATATTCAGGATTAAATCTGGGGGATCTCTGGAAAAGATCCCTTAGATAATGGTTTGGGCATCATTGCTTTCAGAGACCACATGGAGATGAGGTGCTACCTTAACTCTGCCCTCACCTCACATCTCCTGAGGTCTATGGTGACCCCCAAACCCGTGCTTCCACCTCATCTTAACTGATCTTTCTGAAACACAACCTTAAAAACATCATAGACCTGCTCAGCGTCTTTCAATGTGTCAATTTTGCCCACTGAATAAAGTCTAAATTGAGTCTGGAATTCAAAGCCATCTTACTTGTTCCTCCTTATTAGCCACCAACTTCCCCAAATTCACCACGAACCTCCAACCCTCTTCTGCTTAGCTCATACTGTGCCACTCAAGACAACAAGTTAACGAACATTTAATAAGTGCTTACTATATGACAAGTGCCCTGCTAAGGGCAAAGGACATGAAGAAAGTCTCTGTCCTCTAGAAATTCACAGACTCATAAGGGAAATGAAAAAGTAAACAATTATTACAGATGCAATACAGACAGAGAAACTGGAAATAATTTCAGCAGCAGAGCAATCACATACGAACACTGGGAAAAGCTTCTTGCAGAAGATGGGATTTTAGCTGAGACTTTAAGAAAGTCAGGAAAACCTGGAATTTTTGAAAAGAGAGAGAATTTCGAGCAGAAGAGACATTCAGTGAAAACGTAGTCAGCATTTGGGAAATCTTGTCCTCACCATAAACTATTTTCTCTCCTCTATCAAAATCTTGTAAGTCCTTCAAGACCCAAGACAAATCTCCCCATTTTGAAAGCATTCTTCTGATCATCCCAGTTGCGTGTGACTTGTCATTTCCTACAGATTTCCTCTCTGTTACACTTATTTTGATCTTCTGGCTGACAGCCTTATATTAATTCTTACTTTTTGGTGAAAAAGATTCATATGTACTGTAATCACAGAATTACTGGATTTGGAAAATGTCTTGAGAGCTTATCAAATCAAGTATTTCCTTGAGAAATCATTTATTTTTATTTCGATGAACTCTAATTAAGTGCCTATGGTGTGCAAAGCACAATAAGAAGTTTCTATAATACCACTAAAAAGAGCTTTCCACACTCTTCATAAAAACCACTAGTGATGGAAGCTCACCACACCATGAAGCTTTAGGAAGGGCCTTATACTTATTAGATGTCAGTCAGTTAACAGGCATTTAAGTAATTACTATGTGCTCCTGTGCTTAAGAACTAGGAATACAAATAAAAGTAAAAGAAAGACAGCCTTTGCCCTCAAAAAACTCTAATCAGGAAAGAAGATACATTAAAAAGAAACTGAAGAGTTTGGGGGAACCACACACACCTTGACACATACTAGAGAAAGTTCTGAGTGCAGCCTATACTCTATTTTTATTTCAGTGCATGTTTAAGATTTTTGTGTTTTTATAAAATTGTTATAAATTCTTAATTTTATTTAAATTAAGTAAACTAAAATTATTTTTATAACTTTTTGTGGAGAGATGCGGTGATTTCCTTTAATTGTTTTGGTGTAAAAAGGTGAGCAATAACTGCTTAAAGTTTGGATATCAATAATCTCATCTAAGCCCTTCATTTTCCACATGCATAAACTAAGGAATGGCAGAAAGAGAGAAGAGGAAAGAAGGGACCACTAGGGATAGAAAAAGGGATAGTTTAAATGGAAATTTTATTTATTTGTTTGTTTTTTCCTTTTTTTAAATTTAGTTTATTTTTCCATGGTTATGCAATTCATGATCCACCCCACACATACACTCTGCTCTTTCCTCCCCCTTCCTGAAGCCAACAAGCAGTTCCATTGGGTAATAGATGTATCATTCTTCAAAACTATTTCCATGTTATTCATATTTGCAGTAGAGTGATCCTTTAATAGCAAAACCCCAATTATATCCTAAATGGAAAATTTGGAGAAAGATCAAAATGGAACTATAAACAAAGACAGATTATAAAAGGGAAAAGAGAAATATATAGATAAAAAATGTGCCAGAAAGAAATGTAGGATGTTGAAGGTCATGATAGGATGGAAAGATGAATAGTAGACAGGGATAAAAGATAGAGAGCAAGATGAATAAGGAGACTGATATATAAAGTATCCAATGGCCAAGGACTTCATTTCCACACTTACTCATATAAAATCTCCATATTATTTGCACACACAACTCTTTCTGGGCCATTTTCTTCCAGAATTTGAAGATCATATTCCATACATTCTCATGTCTATAGCTAAAAAATAAGGTAAAGGTTATAGAGTCAACCCCATGATTGTCTTCTTCCCTTCACCTCCCAGGGAAATAGTCCTCCAGAAATAACATGAATGTCTTCAACTCCTCCTTAGTCATATGTTTCTTCAAGTCTTGGAATGTAGCATCCCAGGGACACTCATCCATCTCTGCCTGCTCATTTCATGTTTGAAAGCAAGGGAAAGTGTCGATATTACAAGCAGAAGGCCACGGTCTCCAGGGAGAAGAGTGTGGAGAACCTCCCAGCCCAGATATGCTCTGGTGACTTGCTGTGACTAGGGCACCTCCAGCTTCTCACTGAGTACAGAGCTGGAACCTCTCAGAACTCAATGCTGGGAAACACAGAATCTTTAGTATCTCCCTGTGCCAACATGCATGCTCATCTGACCCCAAGTCTTCCCTGACTCAACTAACGACAGATTAAAAAGCAGACTGAACAACTGAACCAGGGCAGCTCCTAAGCCTGCATACTTGGGAAGGGATAAATGAGAGTGGAAGAATCTGCCCTCTTAGCTCACACAAAAACCCTAAATTCCAATCCAAGTTTTGAAAACTGAGACCACTCAAATACTTCCACATATATATTTCTCACTTAGAATCTGGGAGTGAGGGATGATTTGGGAACTCTCCTATTTTCTCTCCACTATAGACAAGTGAGGTTCTGGAGAAAGAGATAGAACAGAACATCTTCCAATTCTGCTCTTTCTCCATTCTTTTTCCCCAAAATATGACTAAAAATAACCAGATTTCCAGTCTCTCTTCTGCTCTGGGCAACCCAAATCTCTACCCTTCAAAGAATCATGGAATGTTATATATGTAATGAGTATTAGAAATCACAGGATTATAAATTTTTGTGTTGAGATTGCTTAATGAGGATTTATTCGAAGTGTTCTATTTTGCATCTGGGGAAACATTCAAAAAGGGGAAACAACTTGTTCAAAATCACATAATCAAGAAGTTGCACTAATTTTTTTAATACAATACCAACTGGTCCCATACTTTTATTTCACTTTTCTCTAATTGGTTCTCTATTGCATTCACACAAAATCTGTTCCAAACTTTTCCTTCTCTCCTCAAGCTTCCCATCCCACTCCATCAGATTCCTTAGAATGAGAACTTTATACCTGAGAACCGCACCTCAGATTTTATTGATTAGAGATCACTCAAAGTGAACTCCCTCTTTTCTGCATCTCTTCACAAGTCTTGACATGTTCCTTTTCTACTTCACTCCAGACTAATATAATAACTTACATTTCTCCATGTGACCCTCATATCCCTTCCAAAGAATTAACTCCCATAAAAAAGAGAACCAATGTGGGGAAAAGTTCAGCAAAATGACAAATATTGAAAAAAAGGTTGACAATTTTCATTATTCTACATCTATAGTTCCCCTATATCAAGGAACAAAAGGTGTTTTTTTTCTTATGTCTTCTTTCAGGCTAAACCTTGGTCATTATATTTTTGTAGCATTTGGTTTTAAATGTTTTTTTTTTGTTATTCCTTCCATTGATATTGTTTTAGTCATTTTGTATATTGTTTTTCCATGCTGGCTTCACTTTTTTTGAATTTAAATTTATTTGTTTGTTACAAGAAAAATCCAGTTAATTTCCTCCTATCTTATCTCTCCCCATTAGAGAAGGCATCTTTTGACAGAAAGATACATCTTTATGTGAAATTATGTCTTACTTAATTCTATTTATCATTTCTTTCTCTGGAGGAAATTTTTCTGTTGCTACATATAATGTTCTCTTGTTCCCTCTACTCATTTCACTTTTTGTAATTTCATATAGGCCTTTCCATGTTTTTTTCCAAAATTAACCTGCTTGTCATTTCTTATGGTACAGTAGTATTTCTTCACAATCATATGCCACGACTTGTTCAGCTTTCCCCAATTTATTGACATCCCTTCGATTTCCAGTTCCTTGCTACTATAAGTATTTTAGAACTTATAGATTCTTTTCCTTTTTCCCTAATCACTTTAGGAAATAAACCTAATAGTGGTGTTGCTTTGTTTTTGTTGTTGTTGTTTTTATTACATATATATATATATATACTGTGTATTATATACAATACTGTGTATTGGCTCCAAGGCAGAAGAGTGGTAAGGGCTAGGCATTGGGGGTTAAATGACTTGCCTCTAGGTCTGGCTCTCAATCCACTGAGCCACCCAGCTGCACCCCTTGTTGTTGTTTTTAAAAACCCCTGCCTTCTGTCTTAGATACTATGTATTAGTTCTAAGGCAGAAGAGCAGTAAGGACTAGGCAATGGGGGTTAAGTGACTTGCCCAGGGTCACATAGCTAGGAAATGCCTGAGACCAGATTTGAACCCAGAAACTCCCATATCTAGGCCTGACTCTGAGCCACCCAGCTGCCCCCTATTGCTTTGTTTTTAAATATTTATTTATTAATTCTTTTTCTTCTTTTCTTCTTTCCTCCCTCCCCCTTCTGTCTTTCTATCCCTTTCTTCCTCTTTCCCTTTCTTCCTCTCTCCCTTCCTTTTCTTTCTCCTTCACTTTCATTCTTCCTCCTTCCCTTATTTCCTTTCTTCCTTCATCATTCTCCCTTCCCTCTGTTCTTCTTTCCTTCCTTCCCTCCTTCTGCCCTTCATTCCTCCCTCCAAAGCTATATCTTTTCTTCTATCTCTGTGTGCTCTATCCATGATCTTATTAGATATCATAGATTCAGTTTTCTATGCAGATACCTCCTCAATCTAAATATCCAACCCTAATTCCTCTCCTGACCTCAAATCTTTCATTTCCAGCTACCTGGTGGGTATCGTCCTCTATAAAATGAGGGTAATAATACCTCCCTAATCCTACCAAACATGTCTCAGTGTTGTTCTGAGGATAAAAATGGGATATTTATTAAGCACTTTACAAATCTTCCTTCTTTCCCTCTTTCATTACTTTCTTCCTCCCTTCTTTCATTCCTTTCCTCTTTCTTTCCTTCTTTTTTTCCTTCCTTCCTTCCTTCCTTCTGTCTTTCTTTTGTTTCTTTCTCCCTTCCTCCTTCTCTTCCTTCCTTCCTTCATGGAGATCATCAAAAGAGAGTGAGAACTTGAGAACAGGGAATAGAATTGTTCTATTTGCACCTAAATTATTGAGACCGAGTGAATTGGGTTTGGGAGCTAGCATAAAGGGATAAAGTCAATGCTAATCTTGTGGAAAGGGTAAAGAGAGCCTAAGCTACCAAGAATGTGAGAATTCCAAGCTAAGTATATTGAAGCAATATATGGGTAGAGGGTAGAAAGATTTGGGAATGTACAGGAATGAATGTGTATGTCAATCAAACCTATAAGAATACTGGACTCACAAACCCCTCCTACAACCAGGGCCCCTATGATCTTTGCCTATACAGTGTGACTATAAAACACAGTTTCTAGCTGGAACAAGCCTGGAGATGTTATATTCTCTCACTCATCAAGAGGCAGAGAATTTGGTGCTGGAAAGAACTTTGGAACTTATCTAGTACAGCTTGAATTAATTAAAAGGATATTAGTTTTGGAGCCAGATGGAATTTGGGCTTAAATCCTTCCTCTGATACACAGCAGCTATGCAACTCAGCTATTTAGCAAACTTCCCTGAGATTCACTTTCATTATAAATGTACTTAAAGTTGGTAGGGTTATTGTGAAGGCCAAATGAGAAAATGCATGCAAAAACCTTTGTAAACCTCAATGCACTATCTACTATTGTTTTATTATAGCACAGGAAATTGAATTCTAGATGATTGTGAGGACCAAATAGAAAAAAAAAATGTATTTATAGGCTTTTGTAAACTTTGATGCACTTTATATGTTAAGTATAATATTTTTTTTATCCTGGGACTCCATTCTAGGAGCATAGGGCCACAACCAGTAGGCAATGGGACACACAGTCGCTCAGGGTCACCCAGCTGAGAAGTGTCTGAGCCCAGACTTGAACCTAGGACCTTTCGTCTCTAGGCCTGGCTCTCAATCCACTGAGCTAGCCCAGCTGCCCCTACTTCAGGTTGCAGTTTCTTTAGCAGATGTAGTTTTTACAGGGTGGGGTTGCTAGCCCCACGCCCAACCCTCCTCCTTTTTCATCAGGGCTAGGGACCATCCTTGGCCCAGGAGTGGTAAGGGTGGGCAGTAGGGGTCAAGTGACTTGCCCAAGGTCACACAGCTGGAAGTGTCTGAGGCTGGACCTGAACCTAGGACCTCCAGTCTCTAGGCCTGGCTCTCAATCCACTGAGCCACTCAGCTGCCCCCAAGTATAATAACTTCAAGTATAATATTAATGCTAAGAAAAGCTAGGGAAGTCTACTCTATGGTGGAGATCAAATGAGACAAGTGATTTAAAGGACTCTGTAAACCTCAATGACATTTATGTGTTAACTTTTTTTTAATCTGAGGAAATTGAAGTTCAGAATGATGAAGCAATTGCCCAAGGATCACACACCAAGTAATTCCCAGGAGTGAGATTCCAATCCACATCCCTCCAAATCCCCACTCCACTGCTCTTTCTGCTACAAAAAATACTCTCAAATCTTTCTAGAAGTCTCATTCAGCTCCAGTTCTGCATCCTCACATGGAATGGCATGTTGGGCCCTTTAAGAATTAATGATGAGGAAGTAAAATTGCGCATTGAGAAACATTGTCTGTTGTTGCCAGACTTGGTTAGGTAAGAGAGAGAGAAGGCAGAACCAGAATCCCAATCCGGACTCCTGCTTATTGGGACAGATCTCTTGGTCCGTAGGACATCTCATTCATTTCCACTTTATATTTCTCTCCCAAGCTGAGACTTTGAAAAGTTTGAGATTGGAGACATTTTTGAGATTGATTGGCCCTGGTAGAAGTGAGTAAGGATTAGAATATGAGAATGGAATATTAGAGGGAGAGACTAAATGGGAGGAACCATTGGTCATTTTTTTTTCAATAAAGAAGTGCTGAGAGTTTGGGCTTGCCTGCACTGATCTAGAGCAGAAGGCATTGAGTAATTGGCAGGGATGAATTAAGGAGTAAAATAGTAAGATGGCCATAGCCCATTAAACCCAACTTCCTTACAAGGTTAGAATTTTTTCTACCATATTCTCTTGAACTTGGCTCTGGGACGATATGACTGAGAGTATCCGCTGTATACTGGTGTGATACTTAGAAGAGTTGACCTTTGAGGAGCTCAAGAAATTCAAGTTATTTCTGGAGGATTCTCCCCCTAAAGAGAAATTTCTCAGGATCCCTAGGGGACAGATGAAAAAGGCTGATAATACTGACATGGCTGAACTCATGGTTCTTCATTATGGGGAATGGGAGGCATGGGATGTGGCTCTCATGATATGGGAGAAGATGGGCCTGAGAGAGCTGTGGGAGCAAGCAAAGAGAGAGGCTCCACAAATGGGTGAGTATGGAGAGACCTTTGCCTGTTGGATATACCTATTTTCCAACCTTTTTCTCCTATTGTACCACTTCACCAAACTCTTATTTTCCCCTTTTTTTCCATGTCTTCTAATACCCAACTTCTCTCCCAATTTCTCCTAATTTAATACTAGTTTTTGCTCATTTTAACCTCTCTTTCCCACCTCATCCCTTCACCCACCATATTTTCATTTCCCTTACCTCCCTTCCTTTCCTTTTTCCTATCTTCATCCTCTTTTATGTATCTTCCTAATTCCTTCTATTACTCCCTCACTCAGAACCCCTCTCTATTCTTATTTGTATATCTGGGAGACTCAAAATAAACAGAATACTAGGCTTTGAGAATGGATTAGTGGGTAGAAACCTTGGGCTCCTTTTTGCTCTCAAGGCCATTGGCCTTGCTATGACCTCTTATTCTGGGAAATTATAATTTGCCTTGTAGTTATTTATTTGTATGCTGTCTTTTCTATTAGACTGTAAGCTCCTTGGAGACAAGGATTATCTTTTTGCCTCATTTTGTATCTCCAGCATAACACAGTGCCTAGCACGAGTAGGAAATTAATAAATATTTATTGACTGACTGATGATCTCTGGAAATAAGGGGAAATTCTTTTTCCCCAGGCATTGTCACAGGTGAAGTACCAGTTGTGACCAAAAACAGAGAGGAAAAGTTGGGCCTTAGAGAAAACAAGAGTCAGAGAATCTCAAGTGAACTAGGACAGAGAAAATCAGAATGGGATAGAGGGAAGAAAATCAGGGGACAAGATAAGTTGAGCCCCTCTTCTGAACAGAGAAGAAACTTGGGCTTAGGAGAACAGTCCCAGGAAGAGAGTAGCCAGAACAATGGTTTGGGGGTAGGATTTTCAGGTTCTATGTCTGATATGTGATGTTCTTGGAGTATCAGACAACCGTAGCTCATTTTGGCAAATTCCTCAGGACTAATCAGTTTGAGGTCAGGACTTCAGGTGAGTTGGGCTTGGCATTTCTGCCATGTTGTCATTGGATCAGGAGATAGAGTCAGTGACGATAATGATTGAGAGGAATGGCACTCTGATGGGATCAATGGATGAGAAGCATTCCTGGAGCCAAAACGACAACATTATGCATGTGGGCTTTAACCATAGCTCATATCCCATCTGATTCCTGGTCTTCTGATCTATCCCAGGAATAGCTATCCCCTTTCTTGAGAAAAGAGGGAAAGTTTCCCTATCTATTAGAGTGACTATTTAGAAAGGAACAATAACGTTTTTGTTCATGTAAGTTGATAACATAGTATGAATCTAAGGCTGATGCTAAAAAATGGAAGGGGAGATATTTCTCTAAAATCGGTGTGGGAGACATTTCTCGGAGTCTTGTATTTGACCATGCATGGTCTTATACTGCTTATATATACTGCTTAGGCTTCATTTGTATGTTCCACATTCATACTTCCTCCTTAGAATGTAAGCCCTTTGAAGGCAGAGACCATTTGAACTTTTGCTTTTTTTGTTGGTTTTTGCCTTTCTTTGTAGCTACAGAACTTAGCAAATTCCAGACACATAGAAATAAATGGTTGTTGTCTAACTAATCATTGTCAATATCTGGGCAGCACCCAGCTTCTTTCTAATGCCAATGCTATCTCTTTTATATTGTTTTAGCATATAGATTTAAAGACTTCAATTCTATCTTCTGAGCCAAACAGGTAAGCTCATTGTTTTGAGGTGGATTGGGAGGTCTGACACTAGGATGAGTCTTTCTTTTTCTTCCTGGGCTTCTTCCAAGTCTCTTAAGAGAATACTTCCCCTAATAGTTTCTGCCTATGTTTTTCAGATAAACTCAGATGGAACAGCAGGTTCCTGAGAGGGAAGGACAAAAGATCAGAGAGAAGAAAGTTGGGATTTTGGAAACATGTTGACAGACTAATGAAAAAGTGGTCAGGCCAGGACCACATGGACCAATGGAATGAAGGTATAAATCAGGAATTCAAGAACTATATATGGAAAAAGTAACTAACTACGAGTATGGACCAATAAGTGACAACATTCAGGAAAGAGGAAATACGGGCACTAATGGTCAGAAAGGAGAAGCTGAAAGTCAGTGGCTAGACCAGAATTCATAAAGACATAGTACCCAGCAACAAGAATTGAAATCTGCCTCAGAGATTAGATTGAGAGCATGAACTAAGGGTTAGAAGGAAGGAGTAAGATGAGTCCTATCAAGGGAACATTAAATAATCTATATCAGTGATTCCCAAAGTGGGCGCCACTGCCCCCTGGTGGGTGCTGTGGCTATCCAGTGGGGCAATGATGGCCACAGGTGCATTTATCTTTCCTATTAATTGCTATTAAAATTTAAGAAAAATTAATTTCCAGGGGGAAAAGCAATATTTTTTCTGGAAAGGGGGCAGTAGGCCAAACAAGTTTGGGAACCACTGATCTAGATAAAGAGCATTCTACCTATTTTTTTTAAACTTAGGTAAGTCCTATGTTCAAGCATGATATTAATTGTGAGGTTATAGGAAGTGAAAGATTGTTATATTATACAATTATATAGTATCATATAATTATTATTAACAAAAATCACAAAGTATCTGCTCTCAAGGAATTATTAAATTAGTGTATGTATTTAAAGCTCTTTATGAGCCATAATGCATTATGTGAATGTTAACCATTATTGCCATTATGAATGTTACTCTTATGGGATCATAATATTAACATTAAATAGTAAAAACAGTATGGAGGATGAAATCTACACTCTCTTCATTACCCCTTCACAACCAGAACGGGGCAGTCATAATTCTCTCAGACAACACTTACTGGGCCTGACTCATAGAGCAGTGATCTATTCTGCATCCCTCTTTTCCCTGCCCTCTCTTCACTCTTCTCTAGCTTCAGTAAAGAGCATGAGAAGGATTTATTACTAGGGAGGATATTGAGTGTTTTGGCTCTTTAGTTGTAGAGGAAATATTTACCTCAGATCTATTTGGGCTCCTTTCTCTAGTTCTGGGAATATCCAAAAGTCGTAAATTATTTTTTAGAATGGGTGTCTGAAGGCAACTCCATTGAATTTCCAACCATAAAAAGTATGATTTTGCTTTGTATATTGTAAAAAATAAAATCTTCTTCTCAGAACAAAAAAAAAAGATATTTGGCCCAAGCACATGAAGGGTAGCCATTTTTATCAAATTATGAATCAGGCTCACAAAATAGTATTTCAATAAGAGAATGTCATTTCTTCCTTCCTCCATCTCTATATCCTTCTCTTCCTTTCTTCCTCCCTTCCTCCTTTACTTTTTTAAAAGTCCTTGCTTATACTAGCTATCAATTCTAAAGCAGTAGAGTGGCTAGAACTAGGCAATTGGGATGAAGTGACCTACCTAGGGTCACACAGCCAAGAAGTGTCTGAGGCCAGATTTGAACCTAGGTCCTCCCAACTCCATGCCTGGCACTGTCCATTGTGCTACACAGTCATCCCCTTCCTCCTTTTCTCTCTTCTATTTTGTCTTCCTTCTTTCCTTTCTCCTTCCTAATAATTTCTCATTGGATCCCTTAAAGAGAATGTAACTCATGTTTTCCTTTCTGAATATCTTATAATTTAGTTGATTAAAACAACATTTTTAAAGAAATTGCTTGAGTGTTTTTCTCAGATGGGACAAAGATACTTTGGGAGCTTTTGAGAATAAATTGAGTTCTCAGGTTCTCTAACCTTATATTCCATTCTGAACTTTAATATTTGAAATTTGTAGTATCCCTCTTAAAAAAAAGACAAGCCATGTTAACTTATAAGATAGAGCTCATTTGTGGTTCTATAGTTCACCATCTTCTCAGATTCATTATTACCTCACTTAGGGAGTGACACAGTCTCATTTCTGTTATTCAAAGAATCCGAGAATCATAGAGCTTACAGCTAGAAGGCACATGGAAGATAATGTAATCAATTCAACAGTAACTTGTTTTCAGGTAAAGACCTGAAAACCATGATGGGTTGAATGAATTGATCAAGTTCACAAAGTAGTAAATCTCTGTCAGGATTAAATCAGTCTACTGACTCCAAATAGAATGCTCTCACCAGAACATTTTGCTACCTCTTTTCTTAAAAAAAAAAAAAGAAAAAAAACGGTGGAGAAGAGAGATGGAATTTCAACCATAAAATATTGTTCAATAGAAACTGTTCTCATTCTTAGCTTTTTTTAAACCCTTAACTTCTGTGTATTGGCTCCTAGGTGGAAGAATGGTAAGGGTGGGCAATGGGGGTCAAGTGACTTGCCCAGGGTCACACAGCTGGGAAGTGTCTGAGGCCGGATTTGAACCTAGGACCTCCTGTCTCTTAGGCCTGACTCTCAATCCACTGAGCTACCAGCTGCCCCCTCATTCTTAGCTTTTGTTATAGCAATATTTCCATGTTCTTCCTAGTTTATTCACCTCCCCTCAATATGTCCTAATTCTATGGGTACAAAACTCACCTTTTCTACATAGTATGGAAATATTTTCAAGGTATAAATCACAGCTATGGGAGCACCATCTTCAGTATACTTTCAGATTTTCAGTCAGTTTCGCTCAAGTTTAATATTCCCATTGGCTTCTATTACACTTTGAAAATTCCTTAGCAATTTTTAGCAAATTTAGCAAAATTTAACAAAATTCCAATGCAATATTACTTTTTTAAAAATTCTTACTCTCTATTTTAATATCAATTCTAAGACAGAAGGGCAAGGCAATTGGGATTAAGAGGCTAGTTGAGCATCACAGAACTAGGAAGTGTGATGTCAGATTTGAACCCAGGTCCTCCCAACTCCAGACCTAGTACTTTATTCACTTTGTCACAGAGTTGCCCATAGCAATATTCTTTTTTTTTTTTTTTTTTTTTTTTTTAACCCTTAACTTCTGTGTATTGACTTATAGGTGGAAGAGTGGTAAGGGTAGGCAATGGGGGTCAAGTGACTTGCCCAGGGTCACACAGCTGGGAAGTGTCTGAGGCCGGATTTGAACCTAGGACCTCCCGTCTCTAGGCCTGGCTCTCAATCCACTGAGCTACCCAGCTGCCCAGCAATATTCTTAATTACAACTTTCACCTATCCTTATATCTTCTAAGCTCCACATCACCTCTTTGTAGAGATATACGATTTCTTCATTTGATCTCATATTCCTGAGGAGAATCTAGAACTATGAAAAGCAGCATGGAACAGGAGAGAAAGAAGAAAAATAGACTGAAAAAAAAAGAGTAGATCAAGTTACAATGAGTGGGTAAAAGTTTATTAACTGACTTTCTGAAAAAAAAATGTACTCAGGATAACTTTTAAGTTTATTCTGCATTATAATTTTTTCCATCACATTCTTGGGTTTAGATAAATGACAAAATAATAAATCAAGCCCTGATTTGTAGCCATTTGCCAATTTCCAGTGGGAGCTGGCTCCAGCACACCCCTGAGGTCAGGTGTATACTGATGGGCATCTTATCAACTTAAGGAGGTAATCAGGGATGAGCAAGAAAAGAGGAGCTCATCCCCATGTCTCATCAAGAGTTGGATCATTTTCCTTTATTTTTTTAGCATTTACTCATAGATGCCTAAACTTGTTTATTAGATCTGGAGGCCATATTTCCTTCTGTTGTTACTGTTATCCTGATAATTCATCTTTTGATGTTCATGATATTTGAGTTTCCTTTTTTGTGAAATCTTTGGTATTTTTCCCCCTACCCTTTCCTTAGTTCCTTATTACTCACTTCCTGATTCCTTCCCCTTCAATTGTGGTTTCCTTTGGGGCTGGATCTCAAAAAGTCTCAGCCTCCTCTCATTCAGAGGAATTCACAATTCACCAGATCATGTCTCTGCCAAATAAATTTGGGATGGTCAGAAATGACCCCAGTTAGATACTATGTTTTTCCCCATCTTTGGTGGAGTGCTCCCAACTCATATAGTGTCCTGTCCTGGTGACTCAGCCTATATCATTTCCTCTCTTCCTCAGTTCTCTGACCTGGAATCAGAAGTTTAGATCCTCTTTTCCCCTCAGCAATAGCAGTTTAGAACTTTGCAAAACTGCTACTTTCAGGTTTGCTGCCTCTGACAGACTTTTGTTTCTGAAAGGCTGTGACCAAGCTGGTTGTTGAGGCTTGAGTCAACTTCTGAAGCTTAGGGTGAGGGTCTCCATAGAACTGGAAGGAGGCATGTATGAGTGGGTTTTGATATAAGCCTGAGTCGTGTCCTTGAATCTTGTAGTGTAGACTGGTAGTGATGCCAGTAGTGTGGGAAATAGAGGAAGGGTGTTAAGCAGCCTCAGAGTCAGTGAGTATCAGTTTCTGGGGTTTTTTAGCCTTCTTTTCTATTCTAGGTGTCGTAGGCACTATAGATAGCTAAAGGAGCTTTATCTTTGGTATGTAATTTCTGCTTTTGAAAGGTTTGAGAGGTCATAGGTATTGGAGAAGTTGTCTAGCTTGCCATGCCCTGGATGATTACCCATGTCAATCTTGGGAGAAATTATCACCCTGCCTCTCTAACTTTTCCCAGCACACATCATGTTTCTTCCTCAACACCCTTGCCTAAGAGGTCGATTTCCCAAAGCCACAAAAGCTGAGAAACTGGTCAAAGTCAGAATCAATTAGCAAAACAAAAACATTTTCCTCAGACCACACACTCCCAATCTTAGAAATTTCTGAGAAACACAGTTCCTGTTCTGCCCTCTTATACCTTTCCTGGCAGATTACTAAGCAAAGTATACTCATACGGGAGGGAAATAGCATGAACGTTCTACTTTCAAATCCACGTACCTCACTTGTCCAAAGAGAACGCTTTTATTTCAGAGGTTTAACCTAATGTGTGTGGGTTCTATTTGAAATCTGGTTTGGGAATGGGGCTCAGAAATTGATCTATTATTAATAGATGATGAATCCATCCTGAAAGTATTTTTTTTAACCCTTAACTTTTGTGTATTGTCTCATAGGTGGAAGAGTGGTAAGGGTGGGCAATGGGGGTCAAGTGACTTGCCCAGGGTCACACAGCTGGGAAGTGGCTGAGGCCGGGTTTGAACCTAGGACCTCCTGTCTCTAGGCCTGACTCTCACTCCACTGAGCTACCCAGCTGCCCCTCCTGAAAGTATTTTTAAAAGAAATTTTTTTAAAAGTGGCTTAGTTGGAATGGGGAGGGAAGATTCAGGGAAAGGAGACAGAAACCTGGAAGATGGAGTGGATGAAGCAACACCAGGGTCATAATCAGGTTAAGTGCTTACTATAAGGAAGTGACTGAAAATAATGTTTTTAAAAATATGCTTGACAAAGAAAGTGGGCACAAAGGAAAGAAATGATGAAAAGTCCTGAGTCAATAAGTAATTAGTTATGATTTTATGTTATATCTAATTATAGATTAATACTATATATACCACTGCTAGTTTTGTCATCTAACTATAACAATAACTCATAATAATAAAAGTTAATATTTCTAAATTTCTAATTTCTAAATTTTTTAGATTTTCCAAAGAATTATCATCACTATACTGAGTAGCATTATGTATTCTAAAGAATATTGATATAGGGGTGGGGAGTAGAGGACATAAATTTAGATCACAAATCTGTTGCTTGCAACTTTAAGCAAATCTTTTAACTTCCCTGGCCTTTGGGTTTCTACTTTGTAAAATTAAAAGGATGTCTAAATGTCTCAACTCCTTTTCAGAAGTAAATTCTATGACAATGTGGATAGAAAAAAATATTATTAGTAACTTTTTTTTTTAATTTTAAACCCTTAACTTCTGTGTATTGACTGGAAGATTGGTAAGGGTAGGCAATGGGGGTCAAGTGACTTGCCCAGGGTCACACAGCTGGGAAGTGTCTGAGGCCGGGTTTGAACCTAGGACCTCCTGTCTCTAGGGCTGGCTCTCAATCCACTGAGCCACCTAGCTGCCCCCTATTAGTAACTTTCTTTTACAGATGAGAGACTTAAGCTCAGAAAGTTTGAATAAATTATTGAAAATAACATGTTCATAAGCTTTGGAGATGTAATTTCAAAGGAATTATCATGAATTCAAATCCAACATACTTTCTACTACCCTATGCTGCCCTTCTTGAACTCTCAGAATTGTATTATGGCCATGTTTTGTGTACTGGACTCCTTCAGTAATCTGGTTAGTCAGTCAATAGACATCCGTTAAGCACCAACCATATACCAGGTACTGTGCTAAGTGTTGAGGATAAAAAGAAAGGCAAAAGAAACCAACAGACTCCTTAGAAAAGTGGTTTTAAGTGAATAAAATAAAATATATTGTGAAATTAATTTCTGTACCCTAAAACTCCAATTCCCAGCATCCCATGTACCTTCTCACATTACATGCTGATATAGGGAGGATATAAATTTGATGTAGCCCTGCCTCTTGCTCTTTTTCGATAATAGCACACTGTGGAGGTGAGGTGAAACAAGAAGCAGGAGAACTTGCTCACATGGTTTTCATTTTGTTAGATAATTAGGTTTTTTTCTTCTATTTCCTTTTTATTCTTCTACTTCAAGTGATTATTAATAAACTCTAGAAAATATAATTCTTGGAGTATTTGGATATTAATTTTAATCCTATAATATAGAATTACAAAGGAGATCAATTATTCTGAAATAAAGTGATGATTATTTTTAATTTAGAGAACTCAAGTTTAGAACATTTGTTTCTGAAAACATAAGTCTGGCAATGTCACCCTCCCTCCTTAGTCAATCAATTTCAATGACTCTCTAATACATCTAGGATGTAAGAAATAAAATTAATATAGCGCGATAAAATTTAAAATATCATGGGTTCAATGGTTTTATTGAAAGCCATTTAGAAAAATGAAGCCACGTTGAGTTAATTTAAAGGGACCCGCCATTCACCTGCTCCTCCTCCACCATCACAAAAAGAATGGGAGACAGTCCCAGCACTCCCTATTTAACCTTCTATTTATAGTATTAGGTAATTGCCTATGTCATTTACATAAGCCAGGAATCATGGGAAATGTAGTTTCAAGTCCCCTAAACATCCATAGGAAGTTTAATATTTTATTTTTTTAGAAAAATTTTCCATGGTTACATGATTCTTGTTTTTACTTTCCCCTTCACCCTCCTTCACCACCACCCCATATCCAATGTGCATTTCCACTGGTTTTAACATATGTGATCAATCAAGACCTATTTTCATATTATTGATAGTTGCATTGGTGTAGTTGTTTAGTGTCACATCCCCAACCATGTCCGCATCAACCCATGTGTTCAAGAGGTTGTTTTTCTTCTGTGTTTCCAATCCACAGGAAGTTTAGATCAGGGACCTCAAAATTAGTTCAAGGACTCCCAAATTTCCAATATCAGAAGGATCAAATATGGATTCCTCTGTTTAGCTTCCAAAATCCATCATAATGTCATTAACCATTCCAAGTATCTGATGCTTTATTCCCATCCTGACCCTCACATACTCTTTGATTCAGTAATACCAGCTTCCTTGCTTTTAACAAGATGATCTATATCCAGAATCTGAGCATCTTCACTGGCTGTCCCTTGTGCCTGAACTTTTCTCTCTCCTCATCTCTATCTCTGGGTTTCCTTAGGTTCTTTCAAATCCCAGAAAAGAGAGGGCAGCTGGTAGCTCAGTGGATTGAGAGTCAGGCCTAGAGACAGGAGGTCCTAGATTCAAATCTGGCCTCAGACACTTCCCAGCTGTGTGACCCTGAGCAAGTCACTTGACCCCCATTGCCCACCCTTACCACTCTTCCACCTAGGAGCCAATACACAGAAGTTAAGGGTTAAAAAAACAACAACAACAAAACAACAACAACAACAACAAATCCCAGCAAAGATCTCACCTTCTACAAGAAGCCTTTTTTTTTTAATTTCCCTTAACATTGGTAACTATCCTTTATTGATTCTCTCCAACTTATCCTGTAGAGATCATGATGCACATAGCTATTTGCATGTTGTCTCCCTCATTGGACTATGAGCTTTTTGAGAGCAAGAACTGTCTTTGGCCAATGTATCTCCAAGTGCTTGGCACAGTGCCTGGCTCCTAGTAGATGTTTAATAAGTATTTGTCTACTTGAATTTTAGATGAAATAAGAATTATAATTAGCACTTGCTTCAGTGGGGATTAAATTTGTGGCAATCATAAGAACAAGGTATCATAGAATTCTAGACTTGAAGGGTCCTCAGATGTCATTTAGTCTAGCCTCTTATCATAATAAGTTGGGTAATTGTTGTATCAGGAAGGAATAATCCCTATCTATAACTATTTATGCAAGGCTAATCTCATTTGAGTGTAACTACTATAAGTGAAGTCAACTGTGGATATTCTGGGTAGGTTAACTTCAGGCCATAAACATTCAGAAAGGACCATTTCCTCTCAAGTTAACTATTTGCCTATTAGCAGGACAGAACATCTTGAGGAAACTTTTATTTATACGAGATAAAAATTAACTACTAACATTTGGTCTTGGGCTTATTCTGAGCCTTTGCCTGAAGGACATATGTCTAGCCATAGGGAAGAATGTCAGTGCTGTATGTTTTCCCCGGGAGATGAATTTGAGCCACAATTTCAGCTTCTCTATTCTCAAAGAGTCATCAATACAAAGTTGGAGGAAAAACCCACATTTTGGTACATTCAATGGAGCGCTGATTAAGAATAGATTCCATGTTTTTAAAAAAATGGAAGAAACTTTCTCATAATTAGACTTCACTAAAAATTGAATAGGTTGCCCCATTTGATAGTAATGTCCCTATCAACATAGTTCACAAAAAGATACTAATCATCATTTGTTGGGGATGTTATATACATGGGAGTTGTGACCTTAGGTAGGAATTAGATGACTCCT
The DNA here is from genome assembly GCF_016433145.1 of Gracilinanus agilis. Taxonomy (NCBI): domain Eukaryota; kingdom Metazoa; phylum Chordata; class Mammalia; order Didelphimorphia; family Didelphidae; genus Gracilinanus; species Gracilinanus agilis. Next base: position 90,578,389 of record NC_058132.1, read on the forward strand.
AAGATTTATTAAAACACAATATTTTGAGATTCTGATTCTGTTCCTCAATTGTCTTTCTGAAGAACTTACTGGGGCAGCTAGGTCATTCAGTGGCTTGAGAGCCAGACCTAGAGACAGGAGGTCCTGGGTTCAAATTTGGCCTCAGATACTTCCTAGCTGTGTTACCCTAGGCAAGTCACTTAACCCCAATTGCCTAGCCCTTACCACTTTTCTGCCTTGGAACCAATACCCAGTATTGATTCTGAGATGGAAGGTAAGGGTTTAATTTTTTTTTTAAATCATTGATCTCTGGAGTTCCTTCTGAACATGATGATTGTATTTTTTACCTTGATTTCACTAATATAGGTTGCCAAAAAACATATAGAAACAGAATTATGGAGAAATATCGGGTCATGAGAGACAGGAATTCTTGTCCTGGGGAATATGAAAACTTACACCACCGATTCACACAGCTGTTGCTTCTGCAAGAATATCGTTATAGAGAGCAGAAAGAACACGAGCTCTTGGCCAGTGGATGGGAACATGCCGAGATCATGGAAAATCAAGGACAGCTTATAGAGGTGGCATCTTTATTTGATCCTGATAAGAAGAGAGAAGCCCATCCACAAATTGTTGTGCTTCAAGGGGCTGCTGGGATTGGGAAAACAACACTGGTCAGAAAGGTGATATTAGACTGGGCAGAGGGAAATCTCTACCAGGACAAGTTTGACTATATATTCTATCTCCATTGCAGAGAAATGAATCATCTAAGAGGAAAAAAAACAAGGTTTGCTGATTTAATTGCTAATGATTGGCCATTTCTAGAGGCTTCTATGAAAGGAATCCTGTCCCAGCCAGAAAAACTCCTCTTTGTCATTGATGGCTTGGATGAACTAAAATTCTCATGCGATGAGCACAGCTATGACCTCTGTAAAGACTGGAATCTGCAGCAGCCAGTGCCTATTCTCCTGAGCAGTTTATTGAGGAAAACTATGTTGCCTGAATCTTCCCTGCTCATCACTACACGACTCACTGCTCTGGGGAAATGCGATTTTTTATTTGAAAATCCACGTCATGTAGAGATCCTAGGGTTCTCCGAAGAGGACAGGTGGAAGTATTTCTGTAAATTTTTTGGAGATGAAGATCAAGCCCAACAAGCCTTCAGTTTGATAGTTAACAATGAAACTTTGTTCACCATGTGCTTTGTCCCACTGATGTGTTGGATAATCTGCACTTGTATGAAGCAGCAGATGAGGAGAAAAAAGGATCTTAAGCAGGCCTCCAAAACCACAACCACCTTATACATGTGTTATCTTTCTAGTCTAGCATCCCCTGGTGCCAGAAGCTGTTCAGTTCAGCACCACAGGAGCCTCTGTCGCATGGCTGCGGAGGGAATTTGGGAAGGGAAAATCCTGTTTGATGGAGATGACCTCAGGAGGCATGGTTTAGAGGCCTCTGATGTCTCTGCTTTCCTGGATATGCACATTTTTCAGAAAGATAGTGACTCTGAAAATTGCTACAGCTTCATTCACTTGAGTTTCCAAGAATTTTTTGCTGCCATGTTTTATGCCCTTGGGGAAGAGAAGGAAATCAGTGGCAGAGTAGCCCCTCCCATTCCTGGAGTCAAAGACCTTCTAGCAAAGTGCAGAGACTCCGCCACTAGCTTTGTGGCTTTAACAGTGCATTTTTTGTTTGGTTTCCTGAATGCAGACAATAGAAAGAGGCTAGCGGAGATATACAACTGTAAAATATCACAAGAAATAAAGTTGGAATTATTGCAATGGATACAAGCAGTGATTGAACAGCAACATAAAGATCCATCCTTAAGGAATGATCTACTAGAAATGTTTTCTCATTTATATGAAACTCAAGATGAAGAGTTTGTGACAACTGCAATGGCTCACTTCCAGGAAATCAGTTTAAACATTTATTCCAAATTACATTTCTTGATTTCTGTTTTCTGCATCAAGTGTTGCCATAATTTGGGGAAAATTTGCCTCAACATAGCGTAAGTACCCCATGTTTCTTCTATGCCTCATTCAGACCCTTGGCTTCTGTTTTCCATTTTCCATTAGAAGAACTGAGTGTCAGTCCCATGTTGGGGAGAAAGTGCAAATTATTCAACCCTAACTTTGGGGAAAATGTGTACCCTTAGCATGCCCCATCCTGACCTTTCTTTGGCTGAGGGTAGAAGGTTCAATGAACTAAAGGCATGTGGCTGTTACATTATCCAGCTAAACTTTGGGGCTGCCCCCATCTTCTTCAAATATTTTTCAGGAAAGAAACAAATCCTTGAGAGTGAGATTCTATGTCCATGAAATAACATTAGTATCTTAGTTATAATTGTCTTCTGTTGACTTGCTAATGACAATATAAATGACTTCTACTTTCCATCTTCCAGTTTACCATAAGTTCTTTGTTGTTAAAATCATTTTGTACCCTAGGATCAATGTTGTGCAAGAAGCAATGAAGGAGGGGGCAGCTGGGTAGCTCAGTGGATTGAGAGCCAGGCCTAGAGATAGGAGGTCCTAGATTCAAATCTGACCTCAAACACTTCCCAGCTGTGTGACCCTGGGCAGATCACTTAACCCCCATTGCCTAGCCCTTACTGCTCTTCTGCCTTGGAAACCAATACATTGGTTTCCAAGGCAGAAGGTAAGGGTTAAAAAAAATTTTTTAAGAAGTAATGAAGGAAATAGGCACTTATTAAATGCCTACCATGCATCAGGAAATGTATTAAGAACTTAATTAATATTATCTCATTTAATTTTCAGAACAACCTTGGAAAGCATGTGCTTGTCCAGGGACAAACACTTGTAAACATATGAGCCTAGAATTGAACTCAGGTCTTCAAGACTCCAGGTCCAGAACTATATCCTCTGTGACATCTAGTACCAGAAAAAAATATAAAATTAAAAATTAAGAAGGATGACCTCCAATCTCAGCTATCACCAACTACGTGACCTTGGACAATTCACAACCACTCTAGGCATCAGTTTCCTCCTCTATAAGAGGAAAGTATTGGATTAGGAGCCTCTGAGGTCCTTTCCAGTTCTAATATTTTAGAATTCTATGACTCCAAATAGTTAGTATAGGTTTCAGGAAGTCACATTTCCTGGTGAGAGATATGAAGTAAGCCCTTACTCTAAGTATTTTCTTTCACAAGATGAGGAAGTTAGAAGCACTTGGCAAATTTTTTAATGCAATAGAAATGTGAAATTATTATTATCACCATTTTATGCCTTACTTTCAATCCAAATTTATAATTTCCAAGGTATTTTACCTTTAATTTCTGTACCTTTAAAGTTATCATGCATGATCAAATGAGATATTATATAAAGAGTTTTGTTAAACTAAAATCACTATATAAATATTAGCTATTGTATTGGAGTGCCAGAAATCGTGGTATCACCATAATTACTACCTGTGAGACCATGTAAAACTACCTGATTTTTATGAGGATCAGTTCCCAGATATGTAAAATGAGACAAATTCTTACTTTATTTTATAAGGTTGCTGTTTGGAAAACACTTGGTAAACCTTAGAACACCACAGAAATAATAATTTTCTATTATTACTATGACAATTTTCCTCATGTCTTACATTTGCATTTAATTTCAAAGTTTTGGGGATACTTTACACTTATTCTCCAAACAATTATTTAAGGCAGAAATGGCAGCATAACATAATTTCACAATAAAACAGGCATTGGAAAGCACTTTAGTGGCCATCTACTCCATTCTATTCCTTAAAGGAACCCTCCCTATAACATTTTTAGCAACTAGTCATACAGTCTCTTTTGAAGGACTTCCAAGGAGGAGAAATGAACAACTGCTCAGAGTTAGCACATTCTGATTTTAAAGAGCTCAATTGTTGGGAATATTGTCCTGACATTAAGCCTAAATTTATTTCCTTGTACTTTCTCATTACTCCAGTTTTTCCCTTCAGAATTTAAACAGAGTAAGTCTATTTACTCTTCCACATAACATTCCTTGAAATACTTGAAAACAGCTATCAGGTCTGCTGAGTATTCTCTTATTCAACTTAAACACTCCCATTTTCTTCAAACAATCCTCATATTAAATATATTCATGGTGCTTCATGATTGTGTTTCTTCTCTTCTGAATGCTCTCCAACTTACCAATATCCTTGTTAAGCTGTTTTGCCCAGAACCGAACATAGCATTCTAGAATACTAGGTAAGAATTATTATCCCTATTTTATGGTCAAAAAATGGTGGACAGAATGTCATGGAGAAAATGTCAGATAATAAAGCGAGTCAATTATATAGAAAATATGAAGTGAAATGAGTGTGGGGTGGGAGATACCTTAAGTAATGAATAAGATGTAAAAATGTCAAGAGAAAGGTTTACAAGACATTGGGTAGCTCCTCCACAAATGAAGAAAATATACAGGAATTGCATACAATAAGAAGGCATGGATGGTTTAAAATATTTCTGCTATGTGGGCCATAAACTGTGATACTCATTCCTTTCTAACTTTGCTTCCTAAGTATCTAATTATTCTTCTAGATCACCCTTCTGTGGTACCACAATTTTTTTTTACCCTTTTCGGTGTATTGTCTCATAGGTGGAAGAGTGGTAAGGGTGGGCAATGGGGGTCAAGTGACTTGCCCAGGGTCACACAGCTGGGAAGTGGCTGAGGCCGGGTTTGAACCTAGGACCTCCCGTCTCTAGGCCTGGCTCTCACTCCACTGAGCTACCCAGCTGCCTACAATTTCTTTGAAATCCACAGGGTTATTGTTTCATTGTATATCAGCTAAATTTGCTCTCTACTGAAATCTTTAGAAAAAATTGTAATATTTTGGAAATCCTAGTATTCATCCTCTCTTCTAATTTTAGTTTACTCTCTATTGCTTCATCTTCATGGATTCTTTGTTGTTCACTCATTTCAGTCTAACTCTTTGTGATCCCATTTGGGGTTTTCTTGGTAAAGATAGTTGCCATTTCCTTCTTTGTTTCACTACAGATAAGGAAACAAAGGCAAACATAATTAAATGACTTGCTGAGGATCACATAGATAGTAAGTGTCTGAGGCTAGATTTGAGCTCATCTCTTCCTGACTCAAGGATGGCACTCTATCTACTGTACCACATAGCTTCTCTCATGGACTCAAGCTTTTTAATTTACTTTTCTCCTTTTTTTTTAACCCTTGTACTTCGGTATATTGTCTCATAGGTGTAAGATTGGTAAGGGTGGGCAATGGGGGTCAAGTGACTTGCCCAGGGTCACACAGCTGGGAAGTGGCTGAGGCCGGGTTTGAACCTAGGACCTCCTGTCTCTAGGCCTGACTCTCACTCCACTGAGCTACCCAGCTGCCCCCTTTTCTCCTTTTTTTGAAGCCTTTATCTTAGTCTTTTTCACTGTTATATGCTTTATGAATCATCCCCCTTTAAAGCTTGATTTCCCCACTAAGGACAGAATCATGATGCTCTCTCCCATTCTCCATATTAAAGAATTCACTTTTCTCTGGCCTTGGCCCCTGTCCTATGTAGATTCTTAAAGGATGAGAATTTCCCATCTTGATTCCAATACCCTTTCCTTCAGGCCAACATAGGAGTTAACTTCACCAGTTCTTCTTGTTATTTAGTTGTTTGACTGAATCAATGTCTACCACTTGTTTGAGATTTTGGAAAAGGCAATATCATATTCAGAGTTATCTCTGCCACTTTTGGATTTCCTCATCTAAAGAACACCTCACAGAGAAGAAAACTCATACCTTCTTCTATATATTTCCCCATTCCCCCTGATATGGATAGACAGAGTCAATGTCTACTTTTTGTTGCAATAGAAAAAATGAAACAGCAAGTTTAGGGTGCATTGGCAGAGTTTTTATTACAGGAGAAAATCCATGAGTAATTCCCAAAGTATAAACCAATGAATCCATTTGTGTGCCATGCCAGAGAATAGTCACTGGTTTAGAAAAAGGGATGAGTGAATGAGTTAAGAGCAAGCAGTCTCCATCATTAATTTATAAGGCAATAATCTTTTTTTTTAAACCCTTACCTTCCATCTTGGAGTCAATACTGTGTATTGGCTCCAAGGCAGAAGAGTGATAAGGGTAGGCAATGGGGGTCAAGTGACTTGCCCAGGGTCACACAGCTGGGAAGTGGCTGAGGCTGGATTTGAACCTAGGACCACCCATCTCTAGGCCTGGCTCTCAATCCACTGAGCTACCTAGCTGCCCCCAATAATCTTTTTTGGTATTCTTGCTTTCTTTCTTATGTGATTTTGAATCCTTTTTTTAATTATAATCAGTGGCATTCTTATTTTATGCTAATAAGTGGAATCTCTAGATCAAAGAATATGGAAATCTTAGTCACTTTCTTTGCATACTTCCAAATCAACTTCCAGAATATTTAGACCAATTCACAACTCCACCATTGGTACATAAATGTGTATATCTTTTCATAAAACCTCTAACATTGATTTTTGCCAACTCAATAGTTGTGAGATAAACTTCAGAATTATCTAGATTTGTATTTTTTTTGTTTTTGAGGATTTAGATTTCATTTATTTATTTGTTTGTTTCATTTAAATATACAGTTAACTCCCTTCTTATCTTTCCTCCTCCATGAAAGAAGGCATCATTTTACAAAAAGATATGTGTATATATAAAACTATGTATTACTTATTTCTATATATCAGTTCTTTCTCTGGAGATAGGCATACACAAGTCATTCTTCAAATAATATTTCTTTTGCTATATATAATGTTCTCTTGATTCTTCTCATTACACTCTTCATATTTTTACATAGGTATTTCCATATTTTTTTCCAAAACTAATCTGTTTCTTATTTCTTATGATGTAGCAGTATTCCATCACAATCATAATCCACACCTTGTTAGTCATTCTTCAATTTAAGGGCAACACTTCAATTTCCTTACTGCAAAGAGAGCTGCTATTATTTCTGAATTCTTTATGCATTATTTAATTAGTAGTTATCTGAAGCAAAAAGAATGCTATTTGGTAGGGGAAATTTTCATGAAAGAAACTACCTGATCATCTCTTTCTCTCCTTCTTATGCCATAAGCCCTGATACTCTCAGCCAAAAAGTCAAGATGGATATAGCTGCCAGTGTCATGAATTCTTTTTCTGTTGCCCAGTCCTGTGTTCTCTCAGCTCATGTTCATACACACTGAAATCAGTACGATCTTCTATGAAACTGACTGACCTCTCATTTATATCTTGCTTCACCCACTTAGAATGTGGATTTCTCAAGAACATGTAAAGTCACTTTTTATTCTTGGATCTAATGCTTAGCACAATGGCTGGCAGATAGCAAATATTCAATATTTTTCCATCCTATGAAAACATGTGTAAGCTTTGTAGGGATGTTCTCCCTTATAAATCTTTACCTGATCAGCTACATAGCCTAGGGGCAACAATTCAGCAGTACTCACACAATACTATGAACCAAATTAAATATCATGATAGCATTATGTAGGAAAGCAACATGATTTATTGTGGAAAGAGTAGTGCGTCTACAGTAAGAGGACATGGATTCTAATCTAGTCCCTAGATTTTATCACCAATATGACCTTGGAAAAGATACATAATTAATATATCAATCAATCAATAAGCACTTATTATGCTCCACTCTGCATTTTAAGTTCCAGGGATATAAAAACAAAAATGAAATATTTCCTACTCTCAAGGATCTTATATTCTATCAGCAAACATTATATATATATATATGTATTTTTATACATATATATGACATATACTTATACACATAAACACCCAGAGAGACATACTAAAGCATATAGAAAGTAAAAACTGTAATTCCACAAGAGGAAGAAGCACTAACAAATAGGGGAATCTGGAAATGCTTCATGTAGGAGGCAGCTCTTGAGCTGAGCTCTGAAGGAAACTAGGCATTCTAAGGTGGGATAAAGATGAGATACCTTCTCAATTGGACAGACTGTGCAAAGGCATGGAGAAGTCAGATGGAGATGATAGGCATGATAGATGGCAAATTTGCAAAAATGGATGGACTATGCAATATTAAAAAGGAAGCAAGGTATAAAAAGTCTGGAAAGATAGACATGTAGTTCAACCTCTCTGGGTCTGTTTCCTTCATCATTATAAAATTACGAGGTTCATATAAATGATCCCCAGAGCTCTCTATGATGAAGTATATAGGCCAGATATAAATAGCCATCAATCTGACCAGCAAGGTGTATATATTGAGTCCCATTTTCAGGCCTGGTCAAAGCTATTCTAAGTTTTTGGGCAATCTTCTCCTGAAGAAGTTAGGTAGCCTGGGGGATATTTGGCCTTACATCACCCTACTGCCCAGAACTTAAGCACTAACCAGTGTCATACAGCTAGTATCTTAAGCCAAATATGAATGGAGGAAAATAAATTTTCTTGATTTCAGGATTAGTGTGTTCATTGTGCCACCTCGCTGCCCAATATTCGCACAATAAGATTCTATTATATTCATACATCATGATGTATTTAGTTATTCTCCAAAAAGAGGATAACCTTTTAGTTTCCAATTTGGGGCTACCATAGGAAAATTATTATAAATATTTTTCTGCAAATCAGTCTTTTTCCACTATCTTTAATCCTTTTGGGATATAAGCCTAGTAGTGGTATAGTTAAGTCAAAGGGTATATGTACAATTTAGTAGTTTTTAGCCTACTCACAGAATGAATTGTGTGATTATTCAACATGTAAAAAGATATACATCTAAATTAGTGCTTAAAAGGAATTACTAATAGTTATACAATGAATAATGGTGATTTGATATATTTTGAATTAAAAACAAAGCTGTTCATCCTATTACTTTTATTTTGTGTTATGTTTATGTTTATAATGGGAAAAATATGGAATTCCCTCATGAAATGTTATGCTACTTTTTCATAATTTTACATTTCTATATTAGAAAAGTAAAAATTTTCATCTTATTTGAATAAATTATGATATAAGAACATGACATGTGTATTATTTTATGAAAAGAGCATGTGAGGGATATTTTGTAAAAATAAAAAGTGGAACTATTACTAGAGAAAGTTTGAAAAGTACAAGCTGTATCAAAATCCCCTGTGTCTTCAGAATCCCCATCCTTTGGTATAGCTCAATTCCATGGAGCTCTACTTGCTCTTGGAATAAGCATTGGACAGAGCCTGAGTGCTGGAGGGGTAGGAGATAGAATTCAGGACATAACAGGTGTAGGAAAAGATTAACAAGTTTATAGGTATGGAATTGACAGGAGAGTTGAATGTCCAATGGGCAAAGAGATGGCACAGTGGAGACAGTGCGAGGCCTAGAGTCAGGAAGACTATTGTTTGGTTGCTTAAATTTGGCCTAAGATACTTACTAGCTATATGATCTGGGCAAGTCACTTATTTTTTTCCTCAGTTTCTCACCTATAAAATGAGCTGAAGAAGGAAATGGCAAACCAAATATCTTTGCCAAGAAAATCCCAAATGGGGTCACAAAGACTCAGAAAGGACTGAAATGATTGAACAATAATAACAAAAAGCCTCACATCTATTCCAGCAGGTCTGGCCTTGAAAGAAACAAGTTCATTATTTTGTCTGTTATACATACTTACCCTAACAGAATCCTGCACTGGCAAACTCATTGTGTGATCTCTGCCCCCAACATAATCTGCTTAGAAAAAGACATTTTATTTGGATCAAATTACCCAAGTTCAAGTCCTTTATCTACTATCAACTATCTATAGTTATAAAGGAATATTTTATTGTTATAATTATATGAATATTTTACTGGATTTATATAAAGGCATTCCATGAGGCCCATAAATAGACATCCAATCAATTAGTATGATAGAATTTCCTTCTATTATAATTTTTGCAACCACTTCTTCTCAATGGGATCGCTATAGTTTGATCTCCTATCAAAAAATAAGATTGTCATCCTTTTTTGATAATGTAATCTTGGATAAATTATTGAATTTTAACTTCAGTGTCATCATTTATAAAATGAACTAAGATTTTTATAAAGGTAAAATGAGAGAGGTATTTGAACGTATTTTGGAAAGTATGGACACATTATATAATATAAATAAAGTGTAGACACTGTCATTGCAATTTAACATCAACATCATAGAAATTCCAGTAGATTTCTTTAATTTCTGAAGTTCTGTGGCACTTCTATATATTTATCCCATTGTTAGCTCCTTGAGAGAATTTTTGTTTTGTATCCCAAATGTTTAGCTCAGTGCACAGGATACAAAGTTATAAGCTTTTTTGGAAAAATTGCATAAAGGTTTCTGGTCTTTCTGCCTCTCCAGTAGGTTCCAACTGAAGTCCCTTCAATTCAAAGTTTTCCAACTTGCTGTGGTTGACTGGCAGCATTTATTTTCAGTGCTTTCCAAGAATCAAAACCTAAGAACCCTGGACCTGAGTGGCACTGAACTTGCCAATTCAGCTGTGAATGTTCTTTGCTCGGAACTAAGTCAATCAAGCTGTAAATTACAGAAATTAAGGTGAGTTTGAAGTACTTCCTTAAAGGAAATGCCATGAATATAAGGGTATGGAAGGCAATACAAAGGACAGAAGTGAAGCAGAAGAGAGAGAAAAGGAGAAGAGACAGAGAAGAAAGGTGGGAGGTAAAAATGAAACATTTTAAAGAGAAAATGTAGGAAATGAAGAGCAAGGAAAAGGAGGAATTCGAATGCCATGAAATGATAGATTTAGAGCTGGGTTATCTGGTCTAACACCTTCATTTACAGATAAAGAAGCTGAGACCTGGAGAATCAATGACTTCCAAAGTTTACACAGGTAGCAAGTGGCATGCTTAGGATTTAATCCAAGACCCTCCAAGAAGAAAGATAGGAAGAATATCATCAGAACAGTGACTCTTAAAAGAAAAAAAATTTGTATAATTTGTATTGTCCTAATATGAATTCCCTGAATTGGATGTCATCATGTGGTCAATTGATAATTGTTTATCAGGGATATTGTAGAGGAGATTCCTGTTACTTTTCAGGGCTAGTTGACCTCTGAGTAGGTGTCTCACATCATGATTCTGTAAAATTTGGCCCCTTCATGGTATTGGGTCTTGGGAAAGAACATTGGGGTAAGCTAAGATGTGGAGAGAACTTTATGGGTGTAGACCAGTGAATGAAGGATGAGAAAAAGGTAGTTAAGTTGAAATAGAAACCCATAAAATGTATTTCTCTGATGGAGGGACAGCCAAATAATCTTCTGAGGATTGGTCAGGACCAAAGTTGCTCCTCTGCTTCATAGAGGTTCAAGGAGTCCCAGCCTTTGCCCAGAGAAGCCATCCAGTCTTGTGCTAAGACACAAGGATTCTCTCAATAACACAAATCTATCCACATATTCCACTTCAAGTTCTGAGAGAAAATTTTGATTTGAAGAGATTTCAGGTGAGAGTAGTTCCAAAGAGTTTTCAGTTAAATTTATAGGAGGAAGAGTAAAAAACAATTCATGTAACTAATGAGATGTAGATAAAGAATTAGCATGTATTTCTACCACTGTTGTGAATGTATATCTCTGTTATTCCTCTCTCCTTCATGTTCTTTTAGTTACTCTGACTGTTTTAGAAGTAGATAGGGCACTACAAATAGTAAACTATAAGAAATGTTTGCTGACTGACCAAGTGACTATGCTATGTTTAAGGCCAATGAATCATGAAGGTAGGACTTTTCCTTGGAAAAACTGACAGGAGGGAATGAACTCTGAGGAAAGAAGCTCATTTCCACTCTGAACTTTGCCTTTCTTGTAGTCTGTCCAAATGCCAGCTCACTGCCTCTTGCTGTCAGCATCTCTCATCCCTTCTTAAGAACAACAGAAGTCTGACATATCTGGACCTGAGCATGAATTTCCTTGGCGATGAAGGAATAAATGTACTATGTGAAGTCTTAAGAAATCATAACTGTAATATACAGGAGCTCAAGTAAGTCCATGCAAATTGTTTTTGGGGAGAATTCTTTGTGCATTGGAAACAGGCTGAGAGAATAGAATGAGAGATAGTAGTTTAGGGTCTCCACACTCATCACAAAATTAGACTGAACTTCAAATATCATCTGATCAACCACTCTACAACCAAAGATTCACTCTACATCATCCCTAACAAGATATCATACAAGCAAAGAGTCATACACATCTAAAACAAGGGAAAACCCAGTATCTGCCAAGGTACTTTCTTTTATTTGTTAAGGTCCCTCTGTTACCACCAAGTTCAATGGGTGGGAACATTCTCTTTCATATATTGACTCTCCTAGCATTATTCTCATTGATTGAGAGATTTCTCTTCTTCCAATCTCCCCAGAATATGAGGTTATACTTATGAAAGAAAAAATAAGCATTTCTGGGGTAGAGATCAATATGCCTCTTTATAAACAATGATTCTAATCAGTTTTAGTTCTTATTTCTCACTGATCCACAATCCCTGTCCTGGAACATGGGCACCATTCTAGGAATTAACCCTAAGGGAACACTTCACATTTCATCTTTCATTCTTTACTAAAAATTCACTCTCTGGCACAAATTAGAGGCATCAACTCTTCTGACTTTGCTGGACTCCTAAATTAGCTAAATTCTTGGATAAAGAGATATACCATGTTTTCTCCAAGTAACTGATCGCCCATTTCCTTGGTCACTTCCAGCTTTTGGGCACCATTCCTAGCCATCTTTCTTTTCCTTTTCCTTCCTTTTTCCATATAATTCAGAACACAATGGAATATCTTCCTTTATGTAGTTTTTTAAACAAAAAGTGAATACAGATTCATAATTAATACATCAATATAGTTATTTTATGGGCAAACAAAATAAAATACTTAGTCAAAGTAAAGCTAAATTTCCTATTCTGTACTTCCTAGTTACTGTTTCCTAGTTTAGCTTGACTATTTTATTCATTACTCTAAATGTGATGACAATACTGTCCTGGATAAAGAATCTTTCTGGAAACTACACACACACACAAACACACACACACACACACACACACACACACACACACACACACAGACACGCAGATTGTTTGGGGGATTGTCTTACATATGCTCCATAGACTAAACATTGATTCATTCTATCAATTCCAGTTCAACTTTCAGTCCATCAAGAAGTTTGATTGTACAGAATGCCTTGGTGGGGGTGGAGTCCCAAGCAAATGTCTCACCATGTCATCCCACACTGCTTAATAAACTCCACTGGCTCTTTATCAACTCCAAAATGAAATATAAAGTCTTCTGTTTTACAATTTAAGTCCTTAACAATTTGGCCTCTCCTGCACTTTCAGGTTTCTTAGATTATACTCTCCTCCAAGTACCCAACAACATGGTAATACTTATATCCCTAATCTATGCTTTTCCACTGGATCTCCCCCCATTCCTAGAATACTCTCTTTCTTTTCCTCCACTTCTGCTGCTGACTTGCCTTCAGTGTGCTTTTAAGTTTGCCTAAATGCCACATTCTACAGGAAGCTTTTACTGGTCCCTCTCAAACCTCCTTCCTTTCCCCCATTTCCCAGTTCTTTCCCTCTAAGATTACCTTTCACCTATCTTCTTAATTATATATTGTCTTTCCCATTAGACTATGAGATCCTTGAAAACATGGAATAGTAGTTTGGCTTGTTCTCCAGCACTTAACATAGTGCCTAATAATAATGATTAATAACAGAATACTATAATTAATTATAAATGATTAATAAATGCTTATAGGCTTAACTGATGGTCAAGGCAAGATATTCATAGCACTAGTACTCCATGTGTTTCTCAAGACACCATAGGCACAATTTTGTTTTAAAAGTAAATAGATTTTATGGGCAAATGGAATCCTTTCTCACAGGGAATGTCTACCTTGCAGGTTGTCCAGGTGCCGCTTTTCTGATGCTTGCTGTAAGAATCTCTCCTCTGCTCTCAAGGCCCATGGAAAAATGAAAAATTTAGATCTGAGTGAAAATACCCTTGGAGATATTGGGATGAGCCTGCTTTGTGAGGCCTTGGGAAGTTCAGACTGTAACCTCCAGGAACTGAAGTAAGTCTCTCAGCAAAGAAAACCATTTTAGATTTTCCTGCAATGAGAGAAAAGAGGAGATACCTAAAAAGAATGAAGTTTATACACAAAGAATTTATCAATCTATCAGATTTAGGGGGTGGGGGTTGTAGGTATTTTTTTAAGAAATTTATAGGAGATACTGAAAAAGAATTCAAGAATATCATAGACCTGTGAGAATTGTATCAAAAGAGCTAAGACCCCTTAGAAGAAGCTAGCAATGAATTCTAAAGATAATGAAAAATATGTTTTGTTTCAGTTTGCTGAATGGGAAAGGGGGATAAGGGAAAGAATAAGATCATGCTTTGGAGATAAATGAAATATTGATAAAATGATCATAGGACTGAGTATTGAATTATAATTTTGCTTATATTTTTTTCTTCCAAGGAAAATACCTCTGGAAGCTATCACTCTGGCCAAATCAGTTACTTGAGCAGGCAGGGTAGAAAGGTTATGGTTAGCAGGTGTAACAATAAAGGGAGCCTGTAACCAATGTTTGACAGAAGGGAGAGAGAGAGTCTATGGTGAGTCTCTCTTCTAGCTCTCCCTTGAGGCCAAATATACACTTGGAGACTTCAAGGGGGTGTCACCGCAAAACTGGGTGTCCTGGATGGTTTGCTGCCCCACAGGAGTTGAAGGCAAGGCTTCCCTATAAGATTAGGTATGTGGTACCCCAATCTGATTCTGAATGAGGATGGGGTTCATACAAGCCTCCCCCAAAATAAGTCAACTTCAAAGTGGGTGGTCTGGCTTCAAGATGGAGGCAGCCAGAACAAGCTGTGGTTCTCCTCTCCCTTGTTATCTCTCAGGTACTCTAGAATGCTATCTGACTGATGAAGGTCTTTTGTTATTCACAATTCAGGGATTGGGGAAAGGGGTGTAGGGCAGAGGGATTTTGGGGTGCTCTCTTCTTTATTGCTATGGGGTCCATCACTTAGGTGGGAAACCCAATGTTTCCCACTTCTAAGCTTCTCCCCTCACCTCTTCTCCTTCTGTTTCTATTTCTATTTCTATCCTTTCCTATAATTGTAAGTTTTGACTGAAAGGGGTCTCTCAGCAAGGTTGGGTAATGGGAGAAGGAGACTAAGAGATCACTCTAAAAATGGAATCCAAAAACTTAGCTGACTCTATTGTTGAAGTCTTGATGGGTAAGATGCAAAGGAATGGCTTTGATCAGGGAATCAGGGTTTCAATGTCCAAAGAAAGGTCCTCAGGAAGCCCTCAGGTTTGGATTCGAGGATGTCCTCCTCTTCTCTCCTCCCAGGCCTCTGCCCAAAGACCTCTCCTCCTCCTCCTTCCTCTGGAGAATCCCCAGAATTCTTTCACCATCTCTCAACTGTCAGTAACTGTCACCAACTGCTTTCTCTAGCTCCTTTTGTCCCATCCCCCTTGTATAAATCCCATCTTTACACAGGGAGCAGAAAGAAAATAACTGTGAAGGTCAAAGAACTTCCAGTCAACTTTGATTAGTTCAAGCCATTATACTCAGATGAATTACATCTCAGGTTACAGAAGGGGAGGGTGGGAATAAGGCAGGTCAAGAATATGGAAGACAACAAAAATTATTTTAAACTTTTTTTTAGAAAAGAGAAACAAAGCATAGGGCAAATGCTTGGAATGGAGGTGGTGGGACTACTAGCACCAATGAATGAATGAATGGATAGATGAAAGGATTAATGGATGAAAAAGTATTCAGGAAGAGCTTATTATGTGTTAAACATTGAGCAAAGTTATAGGTGTATTAAGGCCTTAACTCCACTCTCTCTCTGGCCTTCATTTCCTTGCTAGCACGCTTTTCTAGAGGCAATTAAGTGATAGAGTGAATAGAGTACTACACTTGGAGTCAGAAAATGCTGGATTTAATCTGGCTGCAGACACTTTTTAGCTGAGCGATTCCAGACAAGTCACCTAATTTCTGTCTGCTTTGGTTTTGTCATACATAAAATGATTATTATAATAGCATCTACCTTTCAGTGTTGTTTGGAGAATGGAATAAGATAATATTTATACCGTGCTTAGTACAATGTCTGGTAGACAAGTTTTATTGTTCATTCACTGTCATGTCCAACTCTTCATTACCCCATGGACCATAGCTACCCATGAGCTTCTCTTGGTAAGGATACTGGAGTCTTTTTTTCCCATTTCCTTCTCCACTGGATCTAGTGGATTCCTTTGTTAGGCAATAAGAGATTATGTGACTTGATGGGGACACACAGTTAGAAAATGTCAGAAGTCAGATTTGAATTTCAAGTCCGGTATTCTTAACCACTGAGTCATAGCATCCTCTTGCTGGTACACAATAGGAACTTAATAAATGCTTGTTCCCTTCCTTTTTTCCCTTTTCCCTGATTTCTAACTCACCTTTAAGTCTTATATTACTCCATTAATATATAATATCCTTTAACAGAAAGACCATCTTTTTTCCTTGAATTTATATCCCCAGCACTTAGCACAATACACTTGTTCCTTAATATTTTTATACCCTTTTTTCATTTTTCCATACATTCAAAATTACATATTAACTTTTGAAATATCATATGATTGGCATTTACTAATTATCCTACTGTGGTTAAACAAAGAAGCAAGCTTAGTCAAAAATTATTCATTATGGTATGACTTAGTTGGAACTTTATTATTTTCACCCATCCGTAAGGCACAAGAACATCATTTCCTAGCTAAGCATAATGGTTGATTATATTTTAACTAATTAAATCATGCATATTCTTACTTTATGCTATTCATACCTATCATCAATCAAGAAGATAGTTATGGTAATTGATTACATCAAATAAGATACAATAATATCAGTCTGGTCCAAATTTTGTTTCCATTATATTCTTTCATTTTTCGCTATTTTTCAAACGTATGTTTGCTGTTCTTTCTGCTTCAGGGTTAATAAGAATGCAGTTCTGGAAGGGTGATTCTGTGCTAATTTGTCATTCCCGTTTTCCTTGTGTTTCACTGTTTCCTTGGTCTGTGGGAGTTTGGGAACAAATCCAGGCCAGGTACATTCTTGCTGGGGAATTTAGAAACTTGCATTAACTCACTAACTGCTGGTTTATTGCAGGGATGATTCTAGGGGAAGTTTCTGTACTATGGGGGTTTGTTTAGGGGTTTATTTTTGGGATAGTGAATAGTCTGTGACTGTGGTTGTTCTTGCCATAAACCTGCATTGTTTTCCTGTGTCTCCCTGGGGCTAAATAAGGATATTGATTGCAATAGTTTCAATACAAGTGAATGCTACTGAGAAAAGAGTCACATAGGAGAAATGGAGTGAGAAATTTCCATCCTCCTGACAACCTGTTTTGTGGGTTCCTCAGAGCTAATGACGAGCTGTGCTAAACATCACAACATCATGGGCTTAGATGGCTTCCTGCACCTCCAGATATAAACTGACCCCAGAGCTTTCAACTCTCCCCATATCCCTAAAGGACAAATTTCTCAAGTACCAAATCCCCCAAGCCTCATCCATTGTAAGGTTCTCATCTCTCTTCTCTGGTTGTCTTTCTTCAACCATAAGAACATTCATCAATGGAACCTTCTCTCACATTCAAAATAAAGCCTTCTCCTCCCCTCTTTTAATCTCTCCCCTGAATGCTAACCCCTGATTTAACCCAAGCACATCACCTACTCCTTTATACCCTTCTGTTCCCCTCTCCCTTCTTTTATATACCCTCTCATGTTTTAATATAGTCTTACAATTTTTTAAAAAATGATTCACTCTGTAGTCAGAGCATTACCAGGTTCTGTGCATTACATCCCAATACATATATTGATTATTACCTCTACCATATTTCCAACTTCACTCTTCTCTACTTATATACATTTTAAAAGTCTCTTGGTGGTCTCTTTGTTGTTATTCTGTTGGTGTGGCTGCCCTTACCTATTGCATTTATTTACTCTTCCTATATTTCTTTATTTAGAATGTTTGAGAAGTAAATCATCTCATCTCATCAATTCTAGTTTTCTTTGTAAATAATGCTTCAAATTCCTTTTTATTATTGAACATTCATCTTTTGTCCTGTATGGCTAAGTTCAAATTTACAGGATAGGTCACTCTAGGCTACATTGTGAAATGCAATATTTTTTTCAAACACATTATTTCTTCCTTTAATTATTCCATTTCTTCCTCTTTTTTCTGGTGGGTGGGAAAAAGTCCTCTATTAGTTGAATATCCTTTCTTTTGTATTTGAAGGTCTTTCTCTGGTAGCTTATAGAATTTGTCATTATTGGAATTGTTAAATTCAATCACTGTATCTTGCAGTTTTATGGAGGGGAACTGTGAATTCATTCATTTGGAATCTCATTTTCTTATGTTTATAAATTCTAAGGAATTATCTTCTTTCATTTCCTTTAATATGGCTTCAGATTTGTAGGGATAGATGGGGCATTGAGGATGGATTAGCACCTGAAGGTGTAAGTGCTTGCTGAGTCTTTTTCAGGACTGTTCAACTACCTTTGGTGTCCACCTTTAATCTAACTCCACATTTTATCTAACTCTCACCTGTGACTCTAAGAAGCTAGAGCATGTGCAGTGACCACACTCTGATAAAAAAAAAAAAGCTATCTTGGTAGATGGGCTATACCAAATTGTTAGGAAGCCTCAAACCCATCAGTGAGTTAAGGAAATGTCTATGCCAATCACATGAAGATATCCCCTGGTGGAATGAGTAGATGAGAACAATTTGTTCCAATGGCCATGAAGCTGTGAGTTGTATAAGTAGAGATAAGTCAGACATTGAAAATGCCAAGGCCATTGCCAATCATCCTTAATTTTTGTCTTGCTACTGGGCTTTGAGAGTTCTGAAAGAGAGAATGAGATTGATGATGTGTTACTATGCCTCACTTAAATCCAGTTCACTCAAAAGTCATGACATAATCCCATGATGTCATGCTTCAAAACAAAGAATGAACAAGATTTTTTATACTCTCATATTCCTCTGGAATTCCTATGATCCTTAGGTTGTCTATCCATCTATCCTGGAATTCAATATGTTTTGCCTGCATAGTGAGTAAATTTTCTTTTACTATTATTCTTCTCTCCTTCTAGAGTGTCCTTCACTTCTGTGTTTTTGCATTCCCAATCTATTGTCCTCTCTTTTGTTTCTTTGGTGAGATTTGTCATTGTAATTCAAGCTTTGCATTCTTTTAATTATTTTTGCTGTATAGGACATAAGTTCTGCTCCCATGATTCTCATTTCTTTTTTAAACCACTCAGGAATAGTGTGTTGTTGGTTTTATGTTCTCAAATTTTACAGGGTCCTTTATCTCATCAAGAATTGGATCATTTTACTTCATTTTGCAGTATTTATTCATATATCAATATTCATTTAACTCACTTATGGGATCTGGAGGTCATATTTACTTCTGTTGTCTTTTTTTCCTATTTTATCTATTTATGTTCAAAGTCTTTGAGTTTTCTTCCTTCTAAAAATCTTTCTTACTTTTAGTCTTTTTTTCTTATGTATTTTTCTTTATTACTCACTTTTTGACTTCATCCCCTCTGACTTTGGTTTACTTAGGAGCTAACTCAAAGTATCTCAACCTCCTCCCACACTGGGCAATTCATGGTTCACAAGTTTTGGTTGATAAGAACTGGCCCCAACCTGGTGCTGCACCCATTCTTTTACTTGGACTTGGTAGCATGCTATACAGCCTTGAATAGGTCATCTGTCCCACTTCCACTGTTTGTCACTATTTACCCTAGAACTAGCAGATCAAAACTTTCTAGAAGTTGTAGTTCCAGATTGCAGCCGCCAATAGGCAATTGTTCCTGACAGGCAATAGACAAGCTGGTTGTTAGGGCCCAGA
The DNA here is from genome assembly GCF_016433145.1 of Gracilinanus agilis. Classification (NCBI taxonomy): domain Eukaryota; kingdom Metazoa; phylum Chordata; class Mammalia; order Didelphimorphia; family Didelphidae; genus Gracilinanus; species Gracilinanus agilis. The sequence continues at coordinate 90,598,193 of NC_058132.1, forward strand.
CAGAGACTTGTAGGGGGGACCAGGGATACAGCTGTGGTTTTTGATATAAATTTGTTTTATGTCCTTGAGTCTGTTAGTGAAGCCTTGCTATTTGTAACATTAAAGGAGGGGTGATAAATGAGCTCAAGTTCAGTGAGCATCAATTCCTAGGTTCTCTTTTGTGTTATTTTTCATCTTCTTTTGGATTATGAGTGTCCTATACAATAAAGGCAACTGAAACTGTCTATTTTTAGAAAGTAATTTCTATTTGGAGAAGTTTAAGAGGCTGTGGGGATCTGAAAATATGTCTAGCCCACCATCTAGTTGCTTAAATGACATGGGAGTCCTGCTTTAACTTATTCTTAATAAATTTATGCTTTTTCTTCATAATTGGGTTACCTTCAAAGATTATTGTACATTTGGAGCTACAATCCTGGTTTATAATTAATGTACCCAAGAAGATAAATTCATGTAGGGAAGTTAGGGTGTTTTTATTAGGGTAGCAGCATGGTATGATGGAGAGAGTGCCAGGTTTGGAGTCAGAGGGCCAGGGTTTGATTACTGACTCTGCAACTTAATTCTTGGGGACCTCGGGCAATCCATTTTACCTTTCTGCCTCTCAGTTTCTTCATCTCTGAAATAAAGAGGTTGGCAAGCTGGTCGCTAAGCTCTCATATTTCTAAGTCCATCTTATTTTTCAGACCATTGTCTTCTCACCTCTCTTCTAGAACATTGCCAATGTTGTTAAATACTTGATTCCCAGAAAGAGTTTAGAAGAGACCTGGCTCTGTGATTTTACCAGGAATAAGGAACCGCTTGGTGAGAAGATTCCCTCTACCAACTCAACTCCACATCTCCTCCATAATTTATAGTCAGGAAGAGCTGCTGGAGTATTAAAAGATTCTAAGTCTTGTCTAGGATCATATAGTGAGTATAGACTTGAGTTGAGATCTTCCTGGCTCTAACAGCAGCCCTCTCTCCTCTGTAACTTTTAATATCCAATGGTCTCAGAACTCTTTCCAAGCAAGCTCAACTGGAACCCTAACTGCTCAATAGATGACTTGGTCTTGCAGTAGCAACAAAGTTTAAGTTTACTGATTTGGGGTCTAAATATTATCAGGTGAGTCAGGAAAGGAAAAGGAAGAGACAGGACAAGTCCTAAAGTCTGGGCTAGGTTGAACTGGATAGGAAGAGGTCATTTGACAATTGTTTTATAGAGGGCCAAAATACCAGGTCTGTGAACCACTCCTGGAGATAGGATTCTTATAAGGAAAACATTTCTCTTCTGGGGTTCTCTTCCCTGCAGGTTGTCCCAGTGCCACTTTACAGGTGCCTGTTGTCAGGATCTCTCTTCTTGCATCAAGAATCAAACCCTGATACATCTGGATGTGAGTGGCAATTTTCTACAAGATAGTGGAATGAGATTGCTGTGTGAAGCCTTAAGACACCCTACCTGTAATCTACAGAAATTGTCGTAAGATTCCTCCAGTTTCCTTTTTGTATTATCCCCTGCAAGACTGGGGTTAGGAAGAGAGTGTTTGAGAAATTAGCAAGAATTATATATTTTAAAAAACCCTTTAAGTCCGGTGTGTAACATGGATGGGAGCTAAAGTCACACATTCTGTGCATTTGCACAAAAGTTAAAGTCCTTCCCATTTCTGCAAGGGAGAGTCCTTCTCACCTACAGTATTCCCACCTCCTGTTTCTGTACCTTTGAGAAAGACTATCCCTCTGGCTTGAATTCATTCAAGTCTGACCTACATTTCTTAAAATCCTAGCATCCTTTAAGGCTGAATCTCAAAACTTTCATGAGATCTTTCCTGAACCCTCATATGTTAGAGCTAAACAACTCTCCCCAAATTACTTTGTATTTACTTGTTATATCTATTTATAAGTCTACATGTTCCCTACTTGGAACATCTAAGAGACTTAATGGATAAAGCACCAGTCCTGGAGTCAGGAAGACCTGAGTTCAAATCTGGTCTCAGATCATTTCCCTCATGAGAATCTTTTTCTTGTAGGTTATCCCTGTGCCATATCACAGATTCCTGTTGTCAGGATGTTTCCTTTGCTCTCAAGAACAACCGAAGCCTCATTCATTTGGATTTAGGATGTAACAACCTATATAACCATGGAGTGAAGCTACTGTGTGAAGCCTTAGGCAATCAGGATTGTAATCTACAGACCCTGGAGTAAGTCATGTATTTCTCTTTGGCAAAGTGCCCTTCTTGTTCAGTTGTAAATTGTCCTTTGTTTTTGAAGAGGATCAGTGACTTCACATAGGGTGATCTCTTGATTTGTGAATGGATTAGATTTAAGTAAGGCAGAAAGTTCTCAGCCTTACTCTCTCTACCAGATACATTGAAGTCCAGTGGCAGGTCAATATCCAGGATAACTGTTGATAGATTGGGATATGGTGGACAATCTTGGCATCTTTAATGTCTAGCCATGCTCTAAATGCTCCACAGTACCTGCTTCAGTTGCCTTCATGGTCATAGGCACAAAATGTTCTCATCTGTTCTTTCCGCTGGGGGATGTCTTCACATGCTTCACACATCCCTAACTCACCAATGGGTTACCCTCAATCTGGTTAAGCTCATCTTCTGAGTTGGTTTACTGGGGTATGACTACTGCACATGCCACAACTTCTTGGAGCCACTGGTGAGAATTGAGTAGCACAAAGATGTTTTAGCCCTGAAAAGTGTTCAGGAAGCCAGCATATCAGAGATGTTAGCTCTCCTCAATATACCATATACCCCATATGTTTTTTAGTAGAAGGTTGGAAGATGAAACAACATCATGTTGCAGATTAGTGAGGTTGATAATTGAGTCTCTGATGGAGCAAAGGGTCAAGGGCTTCACAAATCTCTACAGAAGTTTGTGATAATAGTCTTTGCTTTTCATTCTTTCATTCTTTTATCATCAGTTTCTGAGAATGGTTCAAAGCAGAGATATATTCTATGACATATGACAAACCTAAACAGATTTCCCTGATCCTTTATAGTCAAATATTATAGGCAGAAAGGGAGAGAACACTATTGACTGAATGAAGCTCAATCTCTTAAAAGTTTTACCCTCTCTCTGCCACTATTAGAAGACCTTGCCTAGTGAAGGTCCATGGAGAGATTTCCAGGATTCCATGAACCTGGATTTCAATATATTTATTTTAATATAACTGATTTTCTTCCTAAGCCTCTGTGTTTTATTTTATGCAATGAAAGCATCATCCTGAGAAGGGATTTGTAAGCTTTGTAGATTGCCAAAGGGGACCACAATACTCAATGAGCCACTTTCCCAGAGGTCCTTACCCCTCCCACAAACCTTCTAGCCTTGAGTCTGTGGATGGAATTCAGGGTATCTGTGAACATCAAAGGGAAAAGAAAAATACTCCTTTATTTTCACAAATCTCTAACTAAAATTTTATATTTCCTTCCATTAGGAATGTAGGCAACATGCATCCTAAGAAGGAAATAACTAAATATTTATTAAGCTCTTACTATGTGATAGGAATATACTAACCTCTTTATAAATATCTCATTTGACCTTCATAAGTCTTGGAACATAAATGCTATAATTATTTTCATGTTATAATTGAGGAAATTGAAGCAAATTGAGGTAAAGTGGCTAGTCTAGTAACATGTCCAGCTAGTAAATATCTAGGCTAGGCTTAAATTCAGGTCTTGTTGAATGCAGGACCAGTACTCTATTCACTTCCATATCTGTCTCTAGCCAGGGACCAATGGACTTGACTAGACTGACAAAGGAGTCCTTCATACACAAAGAGGTCAAGAACTCTTGTGCTAGAGAGTCTGGCTAGATAAGGGAAAGGGCCACTGGGATAGGAGCGGGTGTGAGTAATGCTAAAATAAGGCTGTACATGGGGTCAAAGAGACATTGTTATAAACCTATGCTGATGGAGAAATAGGAAAATAATAAACTCTATAGATTGAAGGAGTAATTTTATTCCATTACCCTCCATCTCCAATTTATGAATGCATGCTCCCTACAGGTTGTGGAACTGCCAGCTCTCTGCTGCTTGTTGTCATGAACTCTCCTCTGTTCTCAAGAAAAACCAAAGTCTGACTCATTTGAATTTGGGTGCAAATCCATTGCGCAATAATGGAGTGAAAGTGCTATGTGAAGCTCTGGGAAACCAGAATTGTAAATTACAAAAACTGAAGTAAGTCTCTCAAGCATTCTTCATGTTAGATTCCCCCTATTCCTTTGGAGTAAGAAAAGACAATGGCAGTCTGAGGCTGGAATTAAGAGGATTTTGAAGAATGGGGCAAAGAAATCAATGTTGAAGGCAGTAGGTCCTTTTATTTAAAGGAAGACTCCAAAAGGAAGGTCATACGGCTTAACTGGTCATATACAAGGGAGTTGGTGACAGAGACAATAATCTAGTTATCCTAAGGGAATCCAATTACTCCCTGACAATAAGACCAGGTCTTCCAAAGTAAGACCACCCCTCTGAGTCTCTCACATTGAAGTTGGGAACAACACCATCAAATTTCAATATCCTCCAGTCTTCCATTATAATGGGATTCAGACTGACACCTTCAAAGCTCACTTGGAAAAGTCAGGAAAAATCATGAATGTCACCAGAGCAGGCATAAGGATCTTCTAGGCTAGAATTCTATTCCTTTTCTTAGCTAATTTCTGTCTCTGTCCCAGTGACCTTGTTTGTAAAAATCAATCATGCCCACCTGAACTGAAGTCTGACCTTCCCAAAAAACATCTGAGTGACTATGTTTCTGGGACATTATCTTTCAGTCACTAAATAACACTAATATAGAACCTTTGGTGTCTCTCCTTTGTTGTTTTCTCAGTCATTTTGCCCTCTTCTAGCATTCTTTTCTTGGAGATAATCTCCATCTTCAGCCAAAAAACTTTCTGACATCAGTACTCACATAGGTACAAGAATCTGAGGGAGCATTTAAATATTTAAATACAAGAGACAAATGTTGAGGCTGGGTCACAGTCAAGGGCTATGCATATCAGTTAGGTTTTAAGCATCCTATCAAGACACAAATACAAGAAGGTTAAGGATGAAGCCTTGGCTCTTTGGTTAGTAAGGAAGAAGGAAAGTCAAAATATAAGAGTTATTAGACTGACACTATGTGTATTTCAAAGAAACTATAAGAATAAATATCTTCCCAGAGAGAAAAAGGAAATAAACTCTTGAGAATAAAGTTGTTCTTTGGCATCTGTGCTGTCTCTTCTATAGGTTGTGTAAGTGCCTTCTCTCTGCAGTAGGATGTCGGTATCTCTCCACTGCACTCAAGAGCAATCAAAATCTGACACACCTAAAACTTACAGGAAATGGCCTGGGTGATGATGGAGTAAAGTTTCTGTTCGAGGCCTTGAAAAACTCCGACTGTAAACTACAAAAATTAACGTGAGTCCCAAGCACTGTTTATGGAAATTTCATTCCTGGTTTGAGAGAAAAGGGAAGGAGTTCAGATGAAGAGCACAAATAGGAGAACACTGACTTGATACGAAACATCTGAACCAGGATTAGAAATCACAATTTGACTCCTGGTGAAGGAAGGGAAAGAGTTAAAGATTCTGGCCAGAGCATCTTCCTGAGAAACCCCCATTCCTCTGTCCATGAAGCCATTTGTTTATCTTCACTAGGTAGAAAGTGTTACTCTTTATGAAGTGATGGGAGGTAATTAGGGATTAGCTTTTTCTCTTTACTAATTGAGATGAGTGAATGAACATGTTTCAAGAATTTGATTTTTCTTCTTTGAGAACTATTTTTAGCTTCTTACTGTGAGAAATGTAAGTAAATAAATATTTTGTCTTTATGATGTATCAAGGAATCTATATATTTATATCATTGTACATATCTGATGTAAAACAAAAAACATATTTTAATTTGTAAGATTATGAGAAGATAAATACAAAACATACCAAAAAATAACAGCCCTTGACTTCAAGAAGCTTAGGAGAAAATATTTGTAAGATTTTTTGCAAATCTCAGGATGGTCTAAATGTTAGGTATTCATAAAGGAGAAAATCTTTTTATATCTCTTCTTAGGCATCAAATTTGCTGAATATCATTACATAGCCCTGTAGTTGACATCCTGGGAGGCATTTGCCAACAAAGGGGGGAAAATCATCAAAATAATGAATGTATATACCTCACTTGTAATATTCCAGACCCAAAGTTTCCTATCTCTAAAGCAAAGATGTGGTGATTATTTTAGTTTATATCCAGGGAAAAGCTTTATGATTATAATGAATTAATCAATAAGCATTTGAAATCACGTACTATATGACAGGCATTTTGCTAGGTGTTATATCTACAAAGACAAAAACAAAAATTCCCTGCCCTCAAGGAGCTGATGAAAAGTATATTAAAATACACATAAATGAAACACAGGGGATGCTAGAAGCTGAAGCACTAAGAAAGCATTTCACTTAGAGGGTGACTCTTGGATTCAACTGAAGGAAACTAGAGTTTCTGGGATGCAGAACAGAGAAAACATAGTTTTAGAGTCAGAGGAGTCTTAAAGATTATCTAGTTTAACTCCCTCATTTTACAAATGAAGAAACAGAGACATAGACAGATAAGGTAACTTGCCAATGGTCACCTCAAAATAGAAGGATTTGAACCCAGGTACTCTGTAATTTGACCCAACTGTTCTTTCCAGTGTACCACAATTAGAGAAAGTGTTCTAGGCATGATGGACAATCTTTGCAAAAACATAGAGGCAAGAGATAGCATTCTGTGTAAAAGTCAGAAGGTCATATGAACTTATATGAAAAGCAATACAAAGAGTAATAGAAAGTAATAAAGCTGGGAAGGTTTGGGCTAAGGTATGAATATCTTTAAGTGCCCAACAGAGGAATTTGCATTCGATCTTGGATGCAATAGGAATGCATTTGAATTTATTTTGTAAGCAATGACATGTTTAAATCTATACTTGAGAATAGTCAATTTGGCAGTTGTGTAAAGGATGAATTGGAGAGGAGAGAAATGAGGAGCAAGATCACCTAGAAAGCTATTGTAATGATGCACATTACAATATAAAACATTATGTTATAATACAATTATAATTAGGCATTTGTAATATATTATATTATAAATGATTATAATATAATTATATTGATATAATTATACTATAATATAATTATAAATTACAACATTATGCATTATAATATAATTATATATCATATATTATAATATAATACACATATGCAATTATAATATATACTATTATAATATAATTATTAAATAATTATAACAATTGTTATAAGTGGCTATAAAACTATTGTTTTATAAGGTAAAAGAGTATAGATATATATATAAGAATAATGAGAAAGGTAATCAAGGACCTGAACCAATGTGGTGGCCATTTTAACAAAGAGAAAGGGACAGATATTAGAGATAATATGATAGAGGCAGATGGTTCTAAAGTCCTGAACTAATCAGCAAGAGATGAGTTCAAATCTGATCTCAGATATTGACTAGTTATGTGATTCACTTTTCCTAGTACAGAGGCTTCAGGGATAGCCATAAGAAGAGGTGACAAAAAAAGGTGATTCCACAAACTAGACAGAGAAGAGTTAAGATATGTGGAAAAACAACCAAAGAAGAACAGTGTCATAAGGTTCAGTGTCATTCTTCCCATTCTTATTATTATTTACCCCAGCACACAGGCATTTGCATATACTTATGTATGCACACACACACATATATATATATATATATATACATATATATATATATCCACTTCTATTCTTGTGCCAACATAGTATTGAAGAAATAAAAAATATATATGAGATGCTTCTGTAATGCCAAGTCTCCCTTTTCCTTCCTATTTTACAATTATTGGATTCTTTATCTACGATAGGAAAAAGACTCTCAGTTACAATCCATGTAGGTGTTTATATAGATCTACTTTCTACTAAGTCAAAAGGAATGATTAGAACATTGGCGATGGAAACAAGAATGATAATTGGGTTGTGTTTTTTTCCACAGGTTGGATAAGTGGAAATTAAGTGCAGATACTCAAAGACTCCAAGATGAACTGAGAAAGAAAAAACCTCACTTGATCATTGAGAATTCAAGTCTATGTTGATCATCTCTTTTGGTATATATTAGAGATGTGAATTGCTGGTCAAAAAAAAAAGTAGCATGGAAAATTTTTGTTGAACTGTTAGCTAAAGAGTTTTAAGGAAATCTAGAGGTACTTTGGATAATTGTCTTGTATGATGAATAAAATGTTTGAAATAAGTTCCTCATATGGCTCTTCCCCGAGCCTACATTCAAAAGGGATTTCAAGGAATGATGCAAAAGACAAATGTGTAAAACTGTAGATGGCATCAGTATGTAAGAGCACTGAGGACAAGAAATCTAGCATCCATATCAAATATAAATACTTGGTGTAGACCTTACTCCAGAAGAAGGCTTCTACTTCCTACTGTTGATTTTAATAGGAATCTTGATTTAATTTAATAGGAATCTTGGTGTGCTCTTATTCTGTTAACCAGTTCCCATAGAATTATAACTCATCTTTCCAGCCTTTGACATTGTCAGTCATTCTCTTCTCCCTGAAATTCTATTCTCTCTCAGTTTTTGTGACACTGTTCTCTCTTGCTTCTGCTCTTATTTCTCTGAATACTCCATCTTAGTTGGCTCTGTTGAATTTTCATCCATTTCACACCTGTTAACCATGAGTGTCTCCCATGGCCCTATCTTAGGACCTCTTCCATTCTCCTCTTAATGATCTCTTCATTTCCCATGAAGTCACTTATCATGCATTTTAAAAGGAAACGAAGAAATCCATGTAGGGATGTAACGGGTGACCAAGGATTTTGAGTAACTTGGTCTGGCAGGGCAGTTCCTCTAATACTCAAGGGAGTAAGTGCCTATCTGGCTCCCTGAGCTGAGTCAGCCCAATCTGTATGAAAGGGATAACGCAGCAAACTGTGCCAGAGAGAGAAAAACACCTCAGGAAAAGGGGAATTGGTGATTGACTAGGGAATGTACTTAACCTAGTCTTCTGAGATGTTTCTCCCTGGAACAGAATACTAGAGAGAGAGTGAATGGCGATTGATTGGGACTTGGCTCAACTCAATCAAAGTAAACCCTCTCTCTCTAAGATAAACCCCAAACTGATATCCCTTTTATAACCCTGTTTGATTAATCTGACTGCTTTTCAGGTGTAAAGATTTATAAAAGGTAGGGCAGGAAAAAGGTTGAAGGCATCCCTAACTAAAGGCTGCAAGCAATGGTGTTCAGTCTTGACAGCCCTCAGCTAAAGCCAAGGCTAAAGTTTGATTCTCCTCTCTTCTATCTATAGTTTCTCTGGCTGTCTTTCCTAGGCTAATGCTCAAAGGGAATAAGTCCCTAGGGTAACTGGAGTGGTATGAAGATGAATCGGGAACTAGGAGCTATTCTGTCTACCTCAGGGAAAATCTCTGAGGATAGACTCAGGAGTTCGAATCTGCTCCCTAGTTGATGTAGATTTTCAGTTGATAAAAGAGTCTTTCTCAGGAGTGGATTCACTTCCCAAAGGCTGGAGTGAGAAACTCAGAATTCTTTTCCCTCTCAGATTTCCTTCCAACTCCCAGAAACTGGCAGTTACAAAATCTTTTCATTCTACCCCTCCTCCAAGATTCTAAGAATCTCCCTGTCAATCACTTCACAGCATTCCATAGCATCTCCTTGTGAGCACGTCCAAAGTATCATTTCTACAGTGCAGATGATCCTCTGGTTGTCTAATCAGGCTAACCTTTCTCCTGACTTCCAAATTTGCATCTCCAATTGTTTATTGGATACCTCAAACTGAATATCCCAATTACATCTTATACTCAAGAAAACTAGCTTTTAAAAACCTTCCTACCTTTCTAGTCTTCTTACACTTTACTCCTCTCTGCATACTCTACAGACCAGTGACAATAACTTTTCTTCTTCTTGCACATGAGATCTAATTTCCATGATTTTTCATTGCCCATTGCCCCAGACTTGGAATGTTCCCCATCCTTCTGTTTTCATGGTTTATTTAGTGTCAGTGAAAATCTCATCTTTTGTAAGAAGTATTCAACAGTCTCTCTTAATGCTAGTATCTTTCCTCAAAGATTGAGTCTAATTTATAGTTTGTATATCTTGTTTGTACATAGTTGTTTACATGTTGTATCCCTCATTAGACTTAGATGTTTGAAAGCAGAGAATGGTTTTACCTTTCTTTGTACCCTCAGGGCTTAAGATAGTACCTGGCTCATACTAAGTGAGAAATAAATGCTTGTTTACCTGAATACTTACTAAGGCTTATTAAATTCATTTGTTAAATCTTATCTTCATGATTGCATGCCTGTAAAAAGATATTTTATGATTCCAGTTATAATCATAAATGTCTCTGCTTCCTTCCAAGCATTCCCTTATTTATAACCAAGTTAGGTTTAAAAAGAGATTTTCCTTTTTTCTATTTTCTTTAAGTCAGATTGAAGAGAAGCAGATCCTGGCAAACTAATGTGAAGACCATGAAGAGAAAGGATTTGCAGTCACTTCATGTGTATGTTCTATGTGTACCAAACTACTATTGTATTCTAAGTTTGAGCCAGCTCTTTAATTGTATTCTGTGCATATTTATGGATCCCTTCCAGCTCTCAATCAATTACAACCTCCAAGGCAATCTATGCTATTTTTGGAGAGTTCTAGTTTTAAGATGCAAGCTCAATATTAGGAAACACTTCCTGTCTTCTTATAACTGTTGCACTCTGGTTCTCATTTTGTCCTTTGGGAACAAACTGAAAAAGAAACGCCTCTTCCTCATAAAAAAAATGAAAATATTTGAAGATGTGTGCTGGAGACAGCTCTGAAATTGGCAGACTAAACATCAGAGCTTAAATTATTACTTTGTTGATTACCTAGACATAAGAAAGTAATGAAGAAAATATTAATAATGTAAATTAAACTTAGTGGCATTGCACATATTTTTGTTTTCCAAAAGCTAATTATGAAATATTTACCAGCACATCCCATATCATCAGCCCCACCAAGTTTTTTTTTTCTTATCAAAGTTAAACATTCCTAGTTTCTTCACTTGACTTTCCTATACTGTTATCACCTTTCCTTGCCATCCATCTTTAAAAACTGGCGGATTTTGAAGCAGTGCAAAAGATGGAGAGATCTTCACTAAGACAACATGACCAATTACAGACATAAATGCAATCATACCTTCTGTTATTGTAATCATGTCACTGGACCATAAGCTACTTTCACTGTTGCATTATAAGCTGCTGATGTCCTTCAGTGTGTTTCCTCTGTCATACTGCCAATCTACAAGAGTCTCTCTTTACTGGGTTTCTACTGCTGCCATCTGCTGTATGACAGTTGTGAAACATTTTTCCATTTGGGGGAAATGACTTTTAAAAGCAAATAGTCTCAAAAGCAATCTCAGCTCTGTTCCGTCAAACCCACAATCACACCTAACAAGTCGGCCAGCCAACTAGGGAAAAAGTTCCTATATGGTTCCATGTTCAGTTATTATTTAGTCATGTTTTACTCTTTGTGAACTCCCATTTGGAGTTTCCTTAGCAAAGATAGTGAAGTGGTTTGTCACTTCCTTCCCCGGCTCATTTTATACATGAAGAATCTAAGGCAAACAGGATTAGGTGACTTGCCCTGAGTGATACATCTAGTTAAGTGTCTGAAGCCAGATTTGAACTCAACAAGAGGAGTCTTCCTGATTTCAGGCCAGCCATTATATCTATTGTGCAACCTAGCTGCATTTTATGGTTAGGTCCATCCACTGAAATATTTTGCTTCTGTGACAACTGTTACTCCTTGAAAACAGCCTCCTATTTAAGTCAGAATGATAACATTTCATTCAGCTCCCATCATACCCATAGTTACTATCCTGGAACCATGAAATCATCCTCAGGTATATAGTAAGACTAAAAGAATGTTTTTTTTAAATTGTCGATTTTATTCTGTTTTCCCAAGAGCAAAGAACTTGCTATTCTCTCTACAAAGACAATTTTAAAAGATATGTAATTTTTAAAGATGTTTATACAAATAAACACAGTATATTGGAATAAGTATCATAATAAAGAAAAACCTCTTTGCTTTAAATATATGTGTGAAAAGACTCAAATATAAAATCTATGAGTGTTCACATATCTGTCAGATTAAGAGACATTCCCTAAAATATAAGTTGTTGAAATAAATAAATGGACAGTTTTCAAGAGAAGATATGAATTGTCAACAACTCTGAAACAATGTTCAGGATCCCTAACTGTGGCACAAATACAAATTAAAATAGCTCTAAGTTATCACTTTTTGAGACTAGGTTAAGATCTGTGATTTTATTTTAAAGCAATTACCTAAGGAACCAATGCATATCGCAATGCACATTGCACTTTTCTACAAATGTTCTACAGTTGCCTTGAGCACTGAGAAGTTAACTCATTTGCAAAGCATCACAAAGCCATCTGTCAAGGGCAGGTCTTCAGTTCATGTCTTCCTAGCACCAAGGACATGTTCTTTATCCAAATAGAAAAAAAAATCAGTATTGATGGTACTGTCAAGGATATGATAATTCATTGTTGATGAAGCTGTGAATTCGTCTGACCATTTGGGAAAACAACGAGAATTATACACGTTTCAAAATTATTCATATTTAGCAATCCTACATTAAAGAATCCAGTTGATGGAGTAGGAGGAAAAAGACTACACATACAAAAACACTTAAAGTATCACTATTTAGAAAAGAAAAAGTTAAAAGCAAAGCATATACTGAATGTTAGTGGAACAGCTGAAGAAGTTGTGGCAGGTCTATCCATCAATAAACAATTATTAAACACCTACAAGCTGTATAGCTTTGTGCTACTATGTATGAGAACAAAGAAACTTTTACTAAGTATCTACACTGTGCTGGGCACTATGATAAGTGCTTTACAAATATTATCTCACTTTATCACTATAACAACCCTCTAAGATGGGTGCTATTATTATGCACGTTTTAGGGATCCTATAGGTTTTGGTATGTTGTCTCATTATTCTCATTCTCTTTAATAAAATTATTATTTTTATGACTTGTTTCTTAACTCATTCATTCTTTATCATTAAATTATTTATTCTTCAGTTAATTTTCTTCTGTGTTTCTGTGACCCCTTATTAAATATAATTTTATTGCATTATGATCTGGAAAGGATGTATTTAATATCTCTGCTTTTCAGTATAAAGTTTCTGTGTTCTGATATGTGGGGCTGAATTTGAACTCAGGTCTTTCTGACTCCAAGCCTAGCACTCTATTCTCTGAGTTACCTAGCTGTCTTTATGCAAACATCTGTAAATTGATATCATTGCAATATAAGGATAACATAAAAAAGAATTGAAAAAACAATACAAAATAGAGCAAAGAGAAGCATATGAAGACTTTTTATTATTTTTACAAAAATAAAAATTGCCCATGGGCACCTTATGCCTTCATTGCTTCTCAGATGCTCTCTCATAAGGAATCCTAACTGTTTTTTACCATTTTTAGTATCCGCCCTCTTCATTTCATACTCCACCAGGCAGCTATATATTATTCTAAAGCATAAGTCTAAAAGATATTCTTGTTCCTATGAATAGAATACTTTGTTAACATGTTAACATTAATTTATACGGACTTTGAAATAACTATATTTAACATCCAGTGTAAATAACAAGTGTGAGAGGCATTGCCCCAACTATGCCCACTAATTCCTGGCTCATTTTCATGCTTTTTGCAATTATAGATTAGGACAACAATTATACAATGACCAAGAGATTGTGCCACAATTACCTAGGAAAAGGTTGCTCTCTTTTCTCAGTGTATGTGCTCTCTCCTATGCCTGGGAGGAAAATAAGGTGGTATCCAGGTGCAATAGAAAGCTACATCTGGGACCTAGAATAGACTCTCCATTACTTAAAATACAAAATTTGGTTCACATCTACTCTGAGCCTACACCCTAATTCTTAGATTATTCTCTCCTTGGTTATAGCCTTCCTTACTCACAATATACTTCACTGTTTATAGTCATGTGACTTATTGAAATAATCAGGTAGGCTATGATAGAAACCCAAACAAATCGTTTAAGTCAAAAAAAGGCTTTCATATAGCAAGCTTCAGGATCCCAGACCACTTCAATCAACTCCTCTTTCCTTTTTCTTTCACATTCCTTCCCAATCTATAAAAGTGTGTGAGGGTCCTGGGTCAAAGAAGAAGAGTAATAGCCAAGTTTTAAAATGTACAGAGATTTTTCTCAGACAGTGCTCTGAGATAATATATTTCCATCAGGATACACTATGCTTCTGGGTAAGATAGAGAATTGTAAGCAAGAGAATAGTGTATGTACAGATTCAGAATTACTTAAGTGGGTAGGCTTTAGGAATAGTCATTAATAAGGTTAACTTGGGAATGTTCACTTGTATTGTCAATAGAATATTTCCTTAGTTTGGTGTTTCCAAAGATATTTTATTAATGACTTGAATGAAAGCATAGCTGGAATACTTGAGAGAATTACAAATGGTAAAGATAACATATATTCATTAACAGATTCAGGATACAAAAGGCCTTGAGATGATCAGTTGACATTCTATACAAGAATAAATATGAAGTACAACAACAAGGTTAAAAAAATCAACTTTAATAGTATGGATTGTGACAGGAATTTTAATGGATGTGGATGGGATAGCTCAATATGAGTCAGCAATATAGGATGGCAGCTAAAAAAACAAATTTGATCTAAGGTTGCATTGAGAGACATATAGTGTCTAAAAGGAACAAAGTGATAATCTTGGTATTCTACTCTGATCCAGACTACATCAATTGTTTTGAACTTTTCAGCCCATAGTTTCAGAAGAGAAATTATATTTTCTTCTCCCTTCACCATTCTGGACAACTTTACTGGAAAGCCTTAAATTTATCAAATCAGGCATGGTTAATGAACAAAGTAATTTTATCCAAGAGAAAGAAAATTGAGAAGGTAGGGCATATGGTTATCTTTAGTCATCTAAATGGGGTACCATGTGGAAAAAGGATTCATCTTTTTCCCTTTTGCCTAGAAGGATCAAAGTAGGAAGGATGATTGGAAGATGTAGATAGGCAAATTTAGCTTTGATGTAAAAAGAAATTTTCTTATAATTAAAGTTGTTACAAAGTGAAATGATTTCCCCCCAAGGAGTTGTAGGATTACCCTCCCCCCCACCAAAGATTTTCAAAGATTGGATAATAATGTATTGGCAATGGTGTAAAATGGTGTCGAACAACTATTTTAACCTAGTGTCTATGAATTTATATAGGGAAAAAAATTCATCTCTATTTAACTCATCTCTAACTGAAATTTAGCAGTGACTTCAGGTATAAAATTAAAATATTGAAGCGGTCTATAGGCTACACCAGACTGTCATCACATACTCACCCAGCACATGCATACATGCATAGATACATACATTTAAAATCCTTGCTGCAGAAAATATAAATTTTTAGGAATAATTTTTTTTTTAAACCCTTACCTTCCATCTTGGAGTCAATACTGTGTATTGGCTCCAAGGCAGAAGAGTGGTAAGGGTAGGCAATGGGGGTTAAGTGACTTGCCCAGGGTCACACAGCTGGGAAGTGTCTGAGGCCATTAGGAATAAATTTGAGATTGAGTAGTTGCCAAATTTTTTCCAGCTCAAATATTTGTGTTTTGTTGATTTTATTTTTGCCAAGGACTACTAGAGATCCTCTAGGATTTTATAACCTGTGTTGGGGGAAAGACTGTAAGTTTTAGAGGTTTTCTAAATGCTATGTAATATACCTGAAAGCTATCCCACATGTTAATGGAAGAAAGTATTCAAAGAGAGATATGGCATCATCAGTCCTCAATGAATTTTAACATATTGCTCTGAGGAAGATGTCTTAATCCTAGGGAACAATTTTGTTCCTTGGCAAATTGTAAAATGCTTCTCTCCCTATGAGGGACCCCATGCATTTGCACTGTAACAGATGTAGAACATAAATCCAATAAAACTGAGAAAGTGGACAGTGAAACCCTCTCCCAGGGTATTGCTATTTTAATGTGTTGTATCAATAGATATGTAAAAAAAATTAAGTCTTCAAGATCTGGCTTCCTTTAAATCTCAGCACATATTCTGCTATCTGCTGGAGACAATTCCTAATCCACTGAGCTACCGTGAGATTGGCTCTGATCTACTCAGCATGTGTCTATTGATTTACACATTGACTCACTTATCAGAAAATAAGCTCTCTGAGGACAAGGTCCAAATGTTGCTTTTTATCCTTATCATATAGCACAGTGCCTAGCACACAGAAATTGCAATAAATGCTTGTTAACTCACTGACTCATCACCACACATAAATAATAAATACTTTTTGATTAATTGAAGACTGAAGAGAAGAAACATAAATACTATGGTGTCTGAAATATTAGTATGGAAGCAACTATGATTTGAAAAGTGCTACAAACTTCCTAATAGGTGAGAACAGCTTTGCTAGGAATGAATGATAGGCATAAAGACCACATTTCAATGTCCCCACTCATTTCTGAGCCTGGGCTCCCCATGTGGATTTACCGTGTTCCATAACAAACACTCGAATAGGTCTTTTTTCTTTTGCTGAATTCTGGCAGATATGATCAGGAAGGCTATTGGCCAGGGCATTCCATACTCGCTCTCGAATACGCTTTGTCTTCAGGCCATAAATAAGAGGATTTAGCATAGGAGGGATGACTAGATAGAAATCAGCCAGCAGAACCTGGGTATGCAAGGGCACAATGTCCTCTCCTAACCAAGCCATATAGATGGACACCATGGCTGGTAAGTAGTAGAGGACCATGACACTCACATGTGAACCACATGTGCTGAGGGCTTTGACCCGAGCATCTCTAGAGGGGAGACGGAACACAGCACGGAGGATCAGAGTGTAGGAGGTAGCAATGAAAGTCACATCAGTCCCCACAATGATAAAGGAAACAATCAAGCTGTAAAGACTGCTGGGCATGTGGTCAGCACATGCCAACTTGGCCACAGCCATGTGTTCACAATAGGAATGGGGGATCTCATGGGAGGCACAATATGGTAGGTGGACCACCATCCAGGTCATTGGAGTCATAGCTGTGACAGCTCTTGCTATGATGCCCATGCCCATCCCTATCATGGTCCGTGGTGTGAGGATGGTTTGGTAGTGCAGAGGTTTACAGATGGCTATATAACGGTCAAAGGCCATGGCTAGAAGCAACCCTGTTTCTACAGCTGTGGTGGCATGGATGATGTACATCTGAGTGAAACAAGCAGCAAAGCCAATAATGCCATTGCCTGACCAGAAAATAGTCAATATCTTGGGGGTCACTGAGGTTGACATGACAATGTCCACAGCAGCCAGGACACATAGGAAGTGATACATAGGCTCATGTAGGGCACTGTCTGTCCAGATCACAGTCACAATGATAACATTTCCTAATAAAGCTATGGAGTACATAGCACTCAGAGGGACTGCCAGCCAAAGGTGGGCTGCCTCTAGCCCTGGGACACCCAGAAGGATGAAAGTAGCTGTGTTCAGTAATGTGTGGTTGAAGAGAGAGCCCATCACAGGGGAGACTTCTTCCCTGTAGACAAAGTCACAAAAGTGATCAGAGACCAAAAGTCAGAGGATCCAAGCAATTAAATTTCATAGGTGATCAAAGTCACATCTTAAAGTGTGACCCACAAGTTTGAACATTTCAAACTAGCTACTCATTTCTCCCAAGAGTTTAATAGATAGAGGAGGGTGTCACATGCTCTTTCATCATCTGTGAAATAAATATATGACATGGCCAAGGTTAAAAAGAGCATAAGTGGTTAGCTGGCACTGGAACCCAAGTCTTAAAGCTCTTGACCAAAATTGTTTCTCCTAATTCTATTGTCACTTTAAGACCAGTTTTATCTCCAACATTCATTCATAAAAACCAAGTCCTACTGAGTGATGTAGCTCATATGAGGTGTCAGGTACTGATTGAACAAAACTGAGCGTGAGTTGCCACCATGACTAGAATACATATTCTACCTCTCCACCTCTACCTTTTTAAAATTCTTAACCTTTCTTCAAGGCTCAGCTCCGGTGTCACCTCCTTACTGATTCCAGCTCCCTCAATTACTAGTGTCTTCCCACATCATCACTGAAAGTTTTTATATTTTCCACATACATACTTCATATACATTTTCTATCTCTTTATGTATGTCCATGTTCTAGCCCATGGTTGATCATGATTCATAAACCTACACAGGATAACATTTTATCCCACTGTATTAATTAGAAATTATGTACTTTTAGATTCCATCTCCCAGAATTCTTTCCCCATCCCAAAAGTCTTTTCCTCTCGTTGTTTACATGTGTCTTTACATTATTGTTTATATAGTTCTGTAATCTCCTCCCTCACTCTCTTTTTACCCCCGTGTGCGGAGCTAAGGAAGGTGGCTTTTTGCTCTAGCTGTTTTATGTTAGTTATTATTAATAAATATTATTAAATATAATACTTAAAATATTGGATATTAATTTTGAAACTCACACTACACATGAGATAACATTTTAACACTGCCATTCAGTTACTAAATTATCATACAGTGAAGTACAACCAAAATGATGAAAGAGTTAAGACAGGAAGTATAAATATCTTAGAGAAAATAAGATTAAAGAGGAAATATGATAAACATCTTCAAGTAACTGAAAAATTATCTGTTAGAAAAGGGATTTTATAGGAAACTAGGTTGTTCAGTGGAAGGAGCACCAGGTCTAGACAGAAGGTTCTGGGTTCAAATTTGACCTCAGTCATTTCCTATAACCCTGCAAGTGATTTAACCCCAATTGCCCAGTCTTTACCACTTTTTCTACTTTGGGACCAATACTTAATGTCAATTCCGACATAGAAGTTATGGGTTTAAAAAGAAAAAAGAATTATAAAAGGAAAATTTTATGATAAAAGAAAAAGGATTATAATTGCTTTACTTGCCCCCAAAGAAACAGGAGCAAGCAGTGAAAGCAGCAGAAAGATTCAAATTTAGATTTTATTTAAAACCTTAATAAGAGAATTATCTAAAAGTAGAATGGTCATTCACGCTTACTTAAACTCTTCCAAAGAAAGCTCATGACCATTCTGAAGATGTTCTAGATGTGATTTTTAGTGATAGTGTTTTGGACTAAGTGAATTCTCTGACTCTTTTTGGCTCTGATATTTTATGATAACATAGTTAACAATAATGCCTCGGACCAAAAGAAGCTTTAGTACTGTTAGAATAAGTGGCCAGAACTTCACATATCTGGCCCGAAGATGGCTCTGACATCACTAAATAATGTTCTAAGTAGAAGGGAAGTGATGTTTCTGCTGCAGTTTGACCGTGTCATTTTTGTGGGGGATTGTGGCCGATATTGAACAATGCATTTTGGAAGGGACATGGAATGTGATAAAGCTTATTGGAGGAGGGTTTCCAGGGCAATGAGAGAATTTGACATCATATTATAGTTTGATAGGTGGGAGGAACTGGGGATGTTAAACCAGAAGGAGATAACACAAAAATGATGTGTTCACCGTCTGCTGCATAATATTCCTCTACACATTTTTTTTTTCAGAATTGCTGTAGGGAGAAGTGGTATAAATAAAGAGTTACAAAGGTAGAGTTTTAATCACAATTTTGGAGGGTGAGGAGAATTCTAGATAATAACAACTGTATAAAATTAAAATAATCTGCTTCAAGATGGAATTCCCTATAACTTAAGGCCTTTATGCACAGACTGAAAAATCCATGGAAAGGTTTTGTAGAGAGAAGCATGTTCAGATATGGGCTTGCACAGACAACTCTGAAGTCCCTTAGAGTTTTGGTTTTATAACTGAAAGGTTTGAGAGACATTATGATGTGGAAAAAAGTCCATGGATTTAGGGTCATAGAGGACCAAGATTTAAATCCAGACTCTGCCACTTATTACCCCTGTGAACTTGGCCAAATCCCTTCACTTACCTGAGCTTCAGTTTCCTTATTTGTAATAAGAGGGGATTGTATTCAGTGGCTCCTAAGGTTACTTTTGGCTCAAAATCTATTATTCTACAAAAGACTTTGGGGGCAGGTAGTTGGCACAATGGAGAGAGTGCCAGGGCTGGAGTTGAGAGGACCTAAGTTCAAATATGGCCCTAGGCAGTTCCTCATTGAATAATCTTGGGCAAATCACTTAACCTCAATTGCCTAACCCTTGCCACTCTTCTTAGACTTACTACTTAATATCAATTCTTACTTAGTATCACTTAGCATCAATTACCTAGTATTGATTCTAAGACAGACAAAGGTTTTTAAAGTGCTTTTTAAACCTCACACTATAAAAATTGTGAGATTTTAATTCAATAAATATCATTTAATATAATTTTATATATTTAATATAATTTAATAAAAATAATTTTCGTTATCACATATTTGATAATTAAAATTCCATTATAGAATCTCAAAATAAGAATCTTGTTAGGGTCTACGAGAACAAAATCCAGGCAGATGGAAAGATGATCTGTTGTGTTTCTAGTCGTAAGAGAAGGAAAAGGTATTATGCTTCTAATCCTGGCTCTACTACTTACAGAGAAACTAAGTGACCCTGGGCAAGTCACTTTACTTGTCTAGGGTTTCTCTTTCTTCATATGCATCATGAGGAAGCTAGAGCTGGAACGGCTCTTAGAAATCACTCAGTTCAACATACTATGGTTTACCTTTCTCCTTAGTCACTTTTCTGAGTCCTTGTTGCTCCAAGGTTGAGTCCAGCTGTAATTTCAATCAATTTCACTCATTCCATTCAAAATGTACCTTCTCTCTTCCGACTTCTACAGAAAGTTTCACTTTGAAAAATCCACCTAGGTTGGTATAGTGGCCATACATGGCATCATCACATCAGATATGTAAAGGCAGAATCAAGCCATCAAGGAAATTAGACAGAAACTGAGTCCCTCTTCTTAAAGGAAATGTGGATTTATAGGGACAGATATTGTTTCCTTAAAGACAACTGTGCTGGATATCTGTATAACATATTTCAATGTCTAAAAAAGCCTTATGGCCAAAAATCCTATCCTAACATGGTGGCCATTAACAGGAGCCAGGGGTGTCGCTCTAATCTCTAAATACTATGGCATCATGAAGAAGAAATAATTTAGAATAAACTGTCATCTCCTGTTCCAAGTAGTCCCAGAAATGAAAACTAGACTGAATGATCTGAACTTATTTGGAGACCAATTTCAATTCAATAAAAGAAGTAATTCTGAAATAACTTGAATTGTTCAATAATAGAACTGGCTAATTTCAGAGGTAGTGAGAGTTCCCTGTTTCTGGAAAGATTCTAAAAAAGCTTTAGAAAAAAAAACTACCTTTTAGGTAGCACCTAGTTCAAAGCATCAACCTTGGAACTGGGAGAGTCTTAGTTAAAATCCTGCCTCAGAAACTTATTAGCATTTTGACGTTGGGCAAATCAGAGGTTCAAATGAGAAAAAATATATAAAGATTTTTACCAAACTTCACTTGCTATATAACTTCAATATTATTATTTCTATATTTTATAATATAGGATATTATAATAGAATGATAAATATAATTTCTACTTTATTTATTTCTATATTATTTCTATATTTTGTAATATAGGATATTGTAATAAAATGATAAATATCATTTCTATATTATTATTACTTCTGTGACTCTAGGAAAGTCACTTAACCTCTCAGTTTGCTCAACTGTAAAAGAGGGAATAGGTCTTTTTCACAGGAAGTTGTGAGGATCAAATGACAGAATAAATGCATAGTATTTTAGATAAAGTACCACATAAATGCTACTTAATGTCATTATCCTCTTCATTAGATTGGGAATCCTTTCCACAGCATCATAAAATCCTTTCAAAACTAAAATCTTATAATTCTTTACCTACTGTGAATCCTTCATCCTTTAAAATAAACCTATTTCCTCTTTACATTGTGTCATTTGGATGAGATCATTTCTTAGAGCTCCTCCAATTCAAAGATTCTATGATTTAATGACCAAAGTTCCTTTTGCCCATTTCTCCATCATGGCATATTGTCATCAAATTAAAAAAAATTAAAGTTACAGTATTCTTTCTTTCTACTGCATGTACCTTTCCTCTTTCTTCACCTTGACCCCTTGCTCTCCCTCTGGGGGGGTGGGAATTAATGGAATGCCCAGTGCTCCTCTCTGAGGACACTCAAACTCCATGTCTCCATTATTTCCAACTACCAACTCAGAGACCTACCCACCTCCCTGGCTGACTTTTGCCAGTGTTTCCTCAGAAGTTGCCCCTCACTACTACTCCATGCTGGCTCTGATCCAAGGGAATAAGAACTTCAATGAGGTGTGTTAGAGGTAGAATGTATGGTGACAAAAGTAGCATTAAATGAAGGACAGATGGAATAGGACCTTTATATGGAAAAGGCAGCTTTAAGATTTGAACCACTTTGTATCCTGTCCTCTTTCTATCCCCAAGGCATCTAGAATACCAATCTATCCCCAATTAAACTCCAATATCACCCTTACTTCCAAATACAGGATTTCCCCAGAGGTTTGGTTGCCCCTTTCTCCCTAATGACCAGGAAAAACAAAAGCTGAAGAGTGAGAATGTGAAGAAGAGAGAAGTCTGACCTGATTTCTCATCATAATTTTGTTATTGACTCATTGAATGATATTTTGCAAGTCCCTTCACCTCTCTGGGCCTGGTTTCCTCATTTGTAAGTAAAAGGATTTGGACTCTCTAAGGTGCTTCCCTATTGCAAGTTACTATAATATTATGAACCTTAGCTGAGCTCCTTGGGACTGATTAAGCAGAGAAAGGGAGCCTTGAGCATTCCAACTGCAATAAAGGGGTACTGGGACAGCCTCAGTGGAACATAAGAATATCAACATTAATGAGGCTGCCTCTCCTTAGCCCTTAGAATCTCCCCAGTGGCCAATGAGGTGATTCTGATGGCAGGTGTCATCACCTCTTACATCCTTAGGATCTCATTGGAAATTGACTACTACACTGCAATTGAGTAGAAAGACAGATCCCTGTGACCATAGCTACGGAAGAGCAGGATATGGTACCTTCATTCGGGCTTCCTGAATACTCCTCAGGCTTTCCCTCAGAATGTTCAAAAAGGAGAGCGATAGAGGCTATAAAGAGTCTACTTAAAACTTCTTCCTGTGAGATACCAAATGAGACAACTAAAAATATTATTTCTTACCCTCGCCAGCCTTGACAATTCAAAACTGTTTTGTTTAATTTTAATGACTTTGAAATTCTAGTTGTGAGTTTTGTAACCTAAGCAAAAGGTTCAAAAAAGCTTTCATTGAAATTATAGGTTCAATAAAAGTCAATCAAGACATTATTTGTTCAGTATTTTAAGGATCTATAGTTTTATAGGTATATGAATTCTGCCTCTACTAATTCAGGTTGCACTCCCTCCTTGGAATTACTAGGAGTAGTTGCTATGAGTAAAAACTGTATCATTCACAATCTACTGTTTGATTGCTAACT
The DNA here is from genome assembly GCF_016433145.1 of Gracilinanus agilis. Lineage (NCBI taxonomy): Eukaryota > Metazoa > Chordata > Mammalia > Didelphimorphia > Didelphidae > Gracilinanus > Gracilinanus agilis. The sequence continues at coordinate 90,621,673 of NC_058132.1, forward strand.
CTCTCTGAACAGAGCCAAATTGGTCCTTTGACATGAGGCACACAATTGGTCATTAGGTTTATACTTGAAAACTTTCCTGCTTTGGAGAACCGGACGGCACTTGAGCCCCACTGACATAGCTTTTGAAGGGCCATCTCTATGCAAAATGAGATGTATAAATATAACTATAGGTTGAGGAAATCATCATTCTTGTTAGTATGGGAGCTTCCTCCAAAGACACTCAAAAGTCATCCATAAATTATTAGAAGAAATCTGTCAACTGATCCATCTATTTTGGAAAGCAATTTGGAATTACATCTAAAGAGTTATAAAACTGTGGATACCCTTCCATCCAGCAATACAATTAATTGTTGGGTCAATTTCCAAAGGAGATGAGGAGAAAAAAAAAAAAAGAACAGAAATGTTCCAAAATATTTATGGCAGCTCTTTGTGATGTAAAAGAATTGGAAATTGAAGGGATGCCCATCAATGGAGAATGACTAAACAAACTGTGGTATATGATCATGATGGGATACTAATGCTCCATAAGAAGCAATGAGCAGGCTAATTAAAAAAAACAACTTGTAAAGAACTACATAGCATAATGAATAGTGAAATGAATAGAACCAAGAGAAAAAGCTATAGAAGTAATACTGGAAGAATAAATTGTGAATGTCATCTCCAGAAATTGAACTAAAAGGGAAAATATGAAAGACTTATTTGTATGAACATATTGGTCTTCTAGACAATATCTTCTGTGAGAAGGGCTGGGACACATGTGGATAAATTTTTTTTTCTGGGAACGGTAATTTATTACTACACACAAATGGGATGCTAAATAAAGGATGCATACATGCACATACCTGACAAATTTAAAATAGAATTCAGTAACTTAAATTATTTTACAAACTTCCTCTTATTGATACTTCATTAGAACCTACAGCAGTTTATCAGATTGCTGATTAGTTATATTTCATTCTATCTCTTTTTTTTCTGATAATATGGTCTATTTAAAAAATCCTACAAGGGGGGCTTCCGGGTTAAGATGGCGGCAGAGTAAGAAGCAGCTCTAAACCTCTCCTGACCGAAACACACAAAACTCCTCAAGGGGACATAAAAACAAGTCCAGACGAACGGAGGAACCCCACAACAGGGCACAGCGTGGAAGGTACGTGGAATCGAGACATTTCCAAGCTAAAAAGGGCTCTCACTCAAGCGCGAGCTGAGCAACCGCCCCACCCCCACCCCCTCCACACTCACCTATAGCTCTGAACCCAGCTAAAAAGAAATAGAGCAAGTTTGGGGCACCCATCGAGTCATCAGCAGCTCCGGGACCTGTTCCTGAGAGCAGCAAGACTTAGGACCCCATTAAGTCAAGAACGCACGCGAAATCTGAGCGCGCGCGCGGGAGCGGACGCTGGGAGCGGAGCGCCGGCTGAGCAGAGGCGTGGGTGCCGGCTGAGCAGAGGCTTGGGTACCCGCTGAGCAGAGGCGTGGGTGCTGGCTGAGCAGAGGCGTGGGTGGAGGCAAACACAACCAGGAACTAAAGCCTAAGTGGGGAACCAGTGCAGACGGGTATACGACTGTGGAAGTAGCTCCCTGAGACTTGTAAAGAAACCTCCTGCAGAGGTTCAAGCAAGGGAATCCACCAGGGGGCTTGACCTTGGAAAAAACTAGAACTCAGTCCTCAGGAGCCAATAGATCTCAGACAGACACTGAGAGCGAGGATAAACCTGAGAAGCTGCTGGGCTAATGATGGCTAACCAGTTACAGGAAATTCAGAAGAGAAAGAATAATAACAAAAAAAAGAAGTCTTTAACACTCGACAGCTTCTACACAGAGAAAATCCAGACAACCGAGCAAACAGAGGAGGAGAACAAACAACCATCCAGACCCTCCCCAAATAAGGAAAACTCCTCACAACCTATGGAAGAGTTCAAATCTGAGGTTTTGAGGAAAATGGAAGAGATCTGGCAAGAAAATAACAGCTTAAAAGGTAGAATCTTGCAACTGGAAAGCGAGGCTCAGAAACCAAATGAACTCATAAGCAAATTGAACACAAGAAATGACCAGATTGAAAAGGAATACCAGAAGATTATGGCCGAAAACAAGAAGATTATGGCCGAAAACCAAAAGATTATGACCGATTACCAGAAGATTATGGCCGAAAATCAATCCCTAAAGGCTAGAAT
>NC_058132.1:90633765-90910672 GCF_016433145.1 Gracilinanus agilis
TGAAGGAGGGGGGGTTGAAGGGGAAAGGTGGACCATGAATCATGTAACCATGTTAAAAATGAATATTAATAAATGTTAAAAAAAATAGTGCTACTGCTAATGTGGACAATAATAAAAATATCAATAATAAAAAAAAATATTCTCAAAATGCATAGAATAATTTAGACCAGGCAATGGAATATTTGTGGAGATCCAATTACAAATTATTACTTTAAAAATAAAGAAAATTTAAACAATTGGAGGCGTATTTAGTATTCATGGGTCACTCTTTCCAATATAATTGCAAGGACAATAAAAATGGCAAAACTACCAAAATTCATTTAGAGATTAAGTGTTATCCCAATAAAACTTCCAAGTAGACATTTTAAAGAAGAATAATAATATTTGTCTGGAGGAACAAAAGATCTAAAATATTAAGAGAAATAATGAGAAAATAGGAATAAAAGGGACTATCTTTAAGACCTCAAAATATACTATAATACATTATCAAAACTCTTTGATGTTTGTCAAAAATATAAAAATAGATCAATGAAACAAACTTCTCAAGAAATTAAAAATAAAATATAATTGAACTCAAAAATTTGAACTTCTATAAACCTGAAAGTATCATACAAAAGAAAAAACTCAATTGACAAGAGTTACTAGAAAAACAAGAAATCAACATGTTATAAATCAAGTCTACATCATGATGGTACATTACATAGTATAATAAATTCAAAACTGATATGAACTGAATACTAAAGATAATACCAGGACAATTAAAAGAGATCCAAATGAGGTACATTTCATGGCTGATCTTCTTAACCAAGGAATAGAGTCAATTACAAAATATATAAATAAATTTCATGAAAGGGAAAGTCTTTTCAAGAACAAAATACTACAAAGATGGGGAAAGTGGAAATCTAAGAAATATATTATATGAAAGGAAAATATTATATGACAATATTTTTGACATTTCTACAGATTTGAAATGATGGGATTAAAATAATCCATAAATGACTAGGGTCCATAAATCCATAAAGGGTCTGGCAATTTCTACATTAAAGAATCAAATGGCATGGAATATGGTATTCTGGAAGGCAAAAGATTTGGGTTTACAACCCAGTCACCTATCCAGCAAAACTGAGTATATTCTTTCAGGGGGCAAAAATGGACATTTAATAAGATAGAATATTTCCAAGCATTCCTGAGAAATAAGCCAGATTTAAACAAAAAAATTTGAAATTCAGGCACAAGACACAAGAGAAGCCCAAAAAGGTAAATTAGAAAGAGAAAATTTAAGGGACTCATTAAAGTCAAAATGTTTATATGTCTATATAGAAAGAGGATATCTGTAATTCTCAAAAATTACTCTTAGTAGATTAGAAGATAGAAGGAATTTACTGAGAAAGAGGGTGGGGAAATGAGCTGATTATGATAATATGATGGATATGACAATATAAGATGATATGATGTGCATGTAAATGTGATGTCATGAAACAATTTGTATGTATGATATGTATGTATATGAATGATATGTAAAAGAAATCAAGCAGTAAAAAATAGGATTGCACTGAGAGAAAAGGGAAGGGAGAGATAGAATGGGGTAAATTATATAATATAAAGAGGTGTGAAAGATCATTATAGAGTGTGGACGATAAGGGTGGTGATGGGCAATGTTTAAACTTTACTCTCATCATAACTGGCTCAGAGAGGGAAAAACAAGTAAACTCAATGGGGTATAAAATTCTACCTTGACCTACAGAGAAGTAGAAGGGAAATAAGACAAGGGAAGGCAGAAGTAATGGAGGGAGGGAGAAGTGGGGAGGGAAGGACAAAAAGCAAAATACTGGTGAGAAGGAAGAGAATAAAAGGGAATAGAACAGGATCTAAAGGGGATAATATGCTGGAGGGCAATACACAGTTAGTAATTATAACACTGAATGCAAATGAGGTGAACTCATCCATAAAAATGGAAGTGGATAGCAAAGTGCATTAAAAACCAGAATCCTACTATAAGTTGTTTACAAGAAACACATCTGGACAATTTCAGAAAGAAATTAAAAGGATCTCTTTGCTGGCTCTAAGTGCAGAATCATAGACCCAGGTTGAAGTCCCAGGTTGAGGAGGAGCACTAACAGATACCAGTGCTTATGACCACAGAGGAGCAGGTGACCCTGGTCATATTTCTAAAGTGGAAAAGAGTGTGTCTGGTAGCTCACAGAACAGGACAGTATTAAACTTTCCTTAGTTCAGACCACCTTCAAAGAAAAGAAAAATTATAGATTTCCAGAGGTAGTTCTGAAAGCAACTGCACAAAAAATATGAAGCTTGTGGAATAGTGCTCACCACAGGAATGAAGTCCCACTGGTAACAGTTTTTTTTAATGAAAAGATAAGAAAAAGGCTAGAAAATAAGCAAACACAAAAAGGAAACAATATAGAAAGTTATTTTAGTGACAGAGAAGAGTAAAATACAAACTCAGAAGAAAATGAAAGGTTTTTTTTAATTTTTGTTTTTGTTTTTTGCTGTATCTAGAGCCTCCAAGGAAAAAAAGAATTGGTCTTAAGATCAAAAAGAATTAATGAAGGGTCCTAAAAGGTTTTTAAAAATAAAATAATAGAGGTAGAAGAAAAATTAGAAAAAGAAATTAGAGCAATGCAAGAAAATCATGAAAAAGAGTCGGCAAAGGAGGCACAAATAAATACATAAGAAAATAATATTTTAAAAAACAAAATAGGCCAATTGAGAGAAGAGGCACAATCCACTAAAGAGAACTTCTTAAAAATTATAATTGATTAAATGGGAAAAATATACAAAACTTCAGTGAAGAGAAATCCTTAAAAGACAAATTTGATTATATGGGAAGAAGTCACAAAAATTCACTGAGGAAAAGAACTACCTAAAAAGTAGAAATAGTCAAAAAATTGAAAAGGTGGTACAAAAACTCATTGAAGAAAATAAGTTTCTAAAGATTAGAATTGCACAAGTGGAAACTAATGACTCCATGGGAAATCAAGAAAGAATCAAAGTCAAAACAAAAAAAAAAATAGAAGAAAATGTGACATATATCATTGTGGGGGAATGGCTTGGAAAATGGGACCAGGAGATATAATCTAAGATTCTTAGACTACCTGAAAGACATGATCAAAGTAAAAAAAACACCCAAAAGCTTAGATATCATCTTTCAAGAAATTATCAAGGAAAATAACGTTATGCTCTAGAAATAAAAGGTAAAATAGAAATTGAAAGAATTCACTGATGACCTCTTAAAGGAGATCATAGGAATATTATAGCCAAATTCCAGAATGCTCAGGTCAAGGAGAAAATACTGCAAGCAGCCAAAAAGAAACAATTCAAATATCATGGGGCCATAGTCAGGGTAATAAAAAATGTAGCAGTTTCTACATTAAAGGATTTGGAGAGTCTGGCATATAATATTCTAACGGGGGGAAGTGAGGACTTCAATCAAGAATCACTTACTCCACAAAACTGGGCATAATCCTTCAGGGGAAAAAGTGGGCATTCAATGGAATAAAGAACATCCAAATATTCCTGATGAAAATATCAGAGTTGCATGGAAATTTTAGCTCTCAAATAACAAACTCAACAGAAGCATAAAAAAAGTAAACAGGAAAAAGAAATCAAAGACATTAAACAAGGCTAAACTGTTTGCATTCCTACATGGGAAAATGATTCTTGTAACTTCTAAGTTTCCTAAGTTATCATCATTAGGGGAGTTAGAAGGGATACTCCTTCCCTATATAGACAGAAGGCAAGGGAATGAGTTGAATATAATAGGATTGTATCCAAAAACAAATTTAATGGATGATAGAGGAATACATTAGGAGAAGGGGGAAGGAAGAAATAGAATATAGTAAGTTATCTCTCATTAAAGAGGCATGGAAAAGCCTTTATAGTGGAGAGGAACATGGGGAAAGTAGGAAGGGGAACACTTAAACATTACTCATTGGAATTAGCTCAAAGAGGGAAGACCATATACAGTTGATTGAATATAGAATTCTATTTTACCCTAAAGGAAAGTAGGAGGGGAAGGGGAATGGAGGGAGTTCTGACAGAAAAAAAGGCAAGTAACATACTGTCGTAGTCAGGAGCTAAATAATTTTAAGGATAGACAGAAAAGAGAAAGAAATGTATAAATGGGAGGTAAATAGGACAGAGAGTAATAAAGTGTAATCATAGTGCTGGAAAAAAAATTTGCAAGTCTCTCTAATAAAGTCTTCATTTCTCAAATATATAATTAATGAAATGTATAAAATATGTCATTCTCCAATTGATAAATGATCAAAGGATATGAACAGGCAGTTTTCAGATGAAGTAATTGAAGATTTCTTGTCATGTGATAAAATACTCTAAATCAATAGTAATGAAAGAAATAAAAATTAAAAGAACTCCAAGATACCACTCCATTTCTATCAGATTGGTTATTATGACAGAAAAGGAAAATGACAAATGTTGGAGGTGGTGTGGGAAAATTGAGACAATAATGCACTGTTGGGGGTGTTATGAACTGATTCAACCATTCTGTAGAGCACTTTGGACCTATGCTGAAAGTGTTATAAAAAAAAAAAGTACATGCCCTTTGACCTAGCTATTCCTTTACAAGGTTTGTATCCCAAAAAAATTTTTTTCAAAAAGGAAAATGACATATAAATGTGAAAATATTTAAGGCAGTTCTTTTTTGTGGTGGTAAAAAATGGGAAAGTGAGAGGATATCCATTAACTAGGGCAGTGATGGGCAAACTACAGCCCATGGGCCAGATGTGGGCCCCCTGAAATGTTCTGTCTGGCTTCTAGACATTATTCCTAATCTGATGAATACAATGAATAGGATACAATACAATGAAACTTCGAAAGAGTTGCCTTAGAAACAGACTGACAGATGAGCATTTCCTTTCCTTTCAACCCCCTCTTTAAAAAGTTTGCCCATCACTGGTCTAGGTAATGGCTAAGTAAGTTATAGTATATGATTTTAATGGAATACTATTGTGCTTTGAAAAAATGATGAGCAGGAGGACCTCAGGAAAAAAAATTGGAAAAACTTAGACAAAATGATACAGAGTGAAGTAAACAGAACCAAGAGAACATTATACACAGTGATAGCAATATTGTGAATGATTTAGCTATTTTCAGCAATACAGTGATCCAAAACAATCCCAAAGGACACATGTGGTTTTTTTTTAAAAAGTGATCTTCTTCCAGAGAAAAATCTAATGCACTCTAACTAAATCCAGACCAAAAAAAGTTTTTTTAACTTCATTAATTTCTTTTGCTCAAATTTCTTTCTACAAAAAGGATCAATATGGAAAAATGACTTACAGAACTGCAAATGTAAAATCTTTATGAAATTGCTTACCATCTCATCAGGAGTGAAGGGAAGGATAGATGAAGGGAGAAAATTTGAGACACAAAACTTAAGCAAATGTTAAAAAATTACTTTTGCATGTAATTGGGTAAAATAAGATATAAAAATATTCTTTACATTTTTTTAAAAAAGAATGTGTGGGGGGCAGCTGGGTAGCTCAGTGGATTGAGAGCCAGGCCTAGAGACGGGAGGTCCTAGGTTCAAATCAGGCCTCAGACACTTCCCAGCTGTGTGACCCTGGGCAAGTCACTTGACCCCCATTGCCCACCCTTACCACTCTTCTACCTTTGAGTCAATGCACAGAAGTTAAGGGTTTAAAATAAAAAAAAAAAAAGAATGTGTGGTTCAGAGTTGATAGAATAGCCAAAAGAAATACAGGAACCTCTTCTTCCCTCCTCCTCCCCCCACAAAAAAAACCCTCCTAACAACCTCAAAGAAAAGCACAGCTTTGGGCACAAATTCAACTAGAATTCCTGGAAGAGATAGAGCAAGAGTTTCTAAAGAATTACAAATATTTTTTTAATGAAATGAAAGTTCTAAAGGAAAATTTGGAAAATAATTGAGTGCTATATAAAAATATTTGGGAAGGGAATTAACAGGTTGGCATGAGAGATGTGAAACCATTTTCCAAGCAAAAATATTCCTAAAAGTTAGAATAGACAAAACAGCTATTGTGTGTCTCATGTGTCCTCTCATATATATGAATGCCATTACAAGTCTCGTTTTTTATTTCAGGAAACTGAAATAGGCATAGGAGAGGCAACTTGTCTAAAGTGACACAGTTAGAAATTTATGAGATCAGATTTGAATTCAAATCTCCCTGACTCCAGAGCCCAGTACTTTTCCCATTTTGCCACCTAGCTGCCTCTAAATTAAAATCTCATGGTACATCTAATTTTTACCAATTGTCAGAATAGCTAAACAAATTTTGGTACATGGGTATAATTAAATATTATTATATTGTAATTATTGATTAGTTTGAAGAATTTAAGAAAGCATGGGAATATTTTTAGGAACTGATATAGGCCTTTATTAGACCCTGAAAAAGCAGAATTGTAAGCTGCAGAAAAAATTCATGATCTGTCCCAAGCAATACATATAAGAAGTATATTTGTGTATTTGTGAAGACAAGGGAAGAGTACAGATGAAAATCATGACTAGGAGAAAGTAAGTCATCTGAGCAAAGATTAGAGATCTCTCTCTGACTCTCAATAGTTATATATTACTAAGTAATAAGAGCCTACATTATGAGCAGGACTTTTTCCAGTGAAATCCTCATTCCCCTGTCTATGATAGTACCTGTATGATGTCTCCATAGGCTATTGTTATAGAATATATATACATACATATACATATATATATATATGAAGGGGATTAGAGATTATTTTCTCTAAATATCAACAATGAAAGAATTTTCATATTCCAAAAATTCCATTTTTCTTTTCCCAGAATTATATTCAACTTATAGGAATGGGAAAAAAAGGCCAGTTTACTTAAATGAAGAGTACATGGGGGCAGCTGGGTAGCTCAGTGGATTGAGAGTCAAGCCTAGAGACAGGAGGTCCTAGGTTCAAATCCGGCCTCAGACACTTCCCAGCTGTGTGACCCTGGGCAAGTCACTTGACCCCCATTGCCCACCCTTACCACTCTTCCACTAAGGAGCCAATACACAGAAGTTACGGGTTTAAAAAAAGAGTACATAAAGGATAATAGTAAATTAAAGATTAGAAAGGTAGGTTAGGGCCATGTTAAGAAGGAATTTAAATGCCCAGCTGAGGAATTTTCATTTGATGGTAGGTAGAATCCTTTTTTGCTCTCCCCTTTTCCTTCCCATCTTTGTTCTTTGCATCACTGTTGGCAATCTTGTTGTTGATGAGGTTGTGCAAGGCAACTAGTGAACAGATCAGTGATGCTAGGTATATCACCACCATTTGGTCATTGGTCTTCAGGTAAAATGCCTTGACAAATTCTTGCAGGTTGACATCAGGCAGCAAATTGAAGACATCCTGTAGATGGTAGATAATTTGGTGGTTGATAGGCAACTTGCCCATTGCCACTTTCTCCAGGTAGCCCCTGATGTCCAGAAGTTTGGAGTTCAATCCCTTTAAATCATGAACCTGATTCATAATACGCTGAAAAAAGGTGCTAACTGTGGTGTCTTTGATGTCTCAAAGCAGATGTTCCACTCCAATCTCTTCTGCTTCTTCTGCTCCAATTTCACTGGTCACATGTTAAAATGTCTTAGAGGTTGGAGCTCCATCATCATGAGCTTCTTCAACAGAAATATAAGCTTTTGTGGGCAGCCCCTGATCCTTTGGTTTCACATCAATAATTACCAGTACTGAGTCAGGACAGCATCTCTTCATGAGCTCATTGATAGAGATGTCATTCCTGTGAAGCTTTGGGCCTGTCGGGTACCACCCAAATATATGCAGAATATTAATGCAGTGTTGTCATGGGAAAATGTGTAAAGTGTTACTAATTGATACAACTGATAATGGATTAAATGTGTCTAACAAAATCTTGTACCACACACAATATGTTAGATTTTTTACTAATATGGTCTTCAGAGGAATAGTCTTTAGATATTTCAAGCCTTTGTTTTACTTACCCACTGGTACTCTATTCTGTGTTTTTTTCTCCTTTCAAAGAGGCATTAAAACACTCATACTACATAATCCATCCAAAGAGCAAACATAATTGGTTTTTTTAAAATTTTGTTTTGTAGTCACTGTATAATAGTCAAATTCCCAATATATTTCTTCTCATCTTACTTGGAATATTTGTTTCACACACTCAGTGCTGATTTGGACCAAATAAGTCAGTAAAGGCTGCAAACAATTCCACACTGCCTTTGGAGTGTGTCTGTATCCACATCTCAACAGCTTTAATTTAAGCTAATAAAAACCAGAGACTTGTGCCATGCATTATTTTGCATCAATGACTTCCCTGTGACAATGGTCACTTGCTATGAACTTCTGTGTATAGCTTTTTCCAATGGATTTGATCTTTGTATTTGTACAGTGGCTCAATGAAACATGTTGCCATGAATTGATATTGTAACCAATAAACAAGTGCTGGAAAAAAAATATCCACTGATATTTATTTAGCAAGTTATGGTCACAGGGGCAGTTAGGTGGGCAAAGTAGATGGAATCAAGCTTCAAACACTTACTAGCTGTGTGACCCTAGGAAAGATGCTTAACACTGTTTGCCCTAGTTTCTTCATCTATAAAATGAGCTGGAGAAGGAAATGATGAAGTACTCTCTACTATTTTTGTTAAGAAAACCCCAAATGGAGTCATGAAGAGTCAGGTAGGACTGAAATGACTGAACAACAGCAAGGTCATTTTAGAAAAAGTATTTTTGAAAAGTCACATTAGTAGCAGCCTGCAGGGTAAACTGAGGAGAGGAAAGAGGGGCAAGGCCAACTAGGAAGCTCTTATAATTTTCCAACCAATTATTAGGGAATCAGAAGCCTAAACTTGTGTGGTGGCCATTTCAGTAGAGAGAAAGGGATAGATTTGAATGAAGTAGCCTGGTATCAAAACCCTGAATCTGGAATCAGGAAGATCTGAGTTCAAATCTGCATCAAACAATTTATAATTATGTGACCCAGGACAAGTCATTTCATTTTTCTCAGTTTCTTCATCTGTAAAAGTGAGATTGAAATAGTGCATTTTAGGGTGATTCTAAGAATCAGGTGAGATAACATATGTAAAGCATTTTGCAAACATTAAAGTGTTACACGTATGCTTGCTACTATTTATGTCATGTTGGAGATAGAATCCACAAGACTTGGCATCTACTTGGGTATGTGGAGTAAGAGAGAATAGTCACTGCAAGACTACAAGTCTGATTGACCAGCAGGATAGTGATATCCTCAATTAAAATAGAGAATTTAGTTACAAGATAGGGTTAACATGAAAAGACGAAGTTTGTTTTGGACATACTGAGTTTAAAGTGTTAGTGAGACTCCCAGTTTGAAATGTTCAATAGGCAATTAGTGATTTGAGACTGGACCTCAGGAAAGGGCATATGGCTAGCTCTAGAAATCTGGGACCCATCTGCAAAGAGAAAATAATTGAATCCATGGAAGATATTGGGGTCATTCAGAGAGTATAGGGAGAGAAGAGAGAAGGACATAGAGCAGAGGCTTGAGGAACATCCAAAATTGGGGGCAAAGGGACACACTGAATGTTGATCCAGCAAACTAGACTAAGTAAAGATCAGATGTGTAGGCAGAGAACCAAGAAAGAATAGTATAAGAGGGGTTCACCTTAACTTTTTTTTTCTTCTCCTTTACATTGGCACATACTTTTTATATATACTTTTATATGGATGTGTGTAGATATGCATATATGCAAGCAGGCACATATAGACAAACACACACACGTGCCAACATTGTGTAAAAAAAATTCAAGAAGTTTCTGGAATGTTCAATCACTCACTTTTTATTTGTACATATTTGATTCTGGAACACCATTAGGAAAGAGATTTAATTCTTTATCCTTCCTTTAGGTGTTTGCATGGATCTTCTTTCAACTAGATGAGAAGGAATGGATAGGGCATTGGGATTGGAGCAAGAATGACAATTAGGTATTGTGTTTCCTTAGGTTGGATAAAAGGAAATTCAATGCAGACATGAAGAGAGAATTCAAGATGAATTGAGACAGAGTAAACCTCAGCTGACCATTAAGAAGTCAAGTCTGTATTGATTTCCCATGGAACTCACTAGTGATAGGAAGCTTGGTCAAAAAAAGGTAGCACAGAAACTTTTTGTTGAATAATTATCTGATTTTTTCCCTTTTCTGAAAATCGGTAGAAAACTGCAAGTCTTGTATAACACAAACAATATTTGAAATAGGATATTCATGGGGCTTAGCTCCAGGCCTGTTTCTAAAAGTGATTCCAAAGAACTATGCAAAAGGCAAATATGTAAAACTAAGGATGGCATCAGACTGCAGGACCTCTGAGGCCAAGAAATCCAGCTTCCTTATCCAATGCCAAAACTAGATATACTTCTGTCTCCAGGAAGAAGACTTATGCAGCTCTCTGTGGACTTCCAAATGATGTTTTGGTTTATAAATTCTTATTTTGTTGACCAGTCCTGACAGAATTATAGCCTGTCTTTGCAGCCCTTGATATTGTCAATCACACTCTTCTCTCCTGACCTCTAGACTTCCATTTCCAATTGTTTATTGAATACTTTCCCTGAATTTCCCATAGGCATCTTAAACTCAAGTCCAAAACTGACCTTGTTATCTTTATCCCCAAACCCTAACTCTTTCTAATTTCCTTATTGCTGAGAGTACTATCAACTTCCTAGTCACCCAGGCTTACAACCTGTGTCATTGTCAACTACACACTCTCAAAACCTCCTATTCATTATACTACCAAGCCCTGTCAACCTTACCTTCATAACACCTCCTAAATACGCCTTCCTTCTCTCCTTTGACATTGCTTCCATCTTAATGGAAGCCCACATCACCTCAAAGAGACTTATTACAATAGCTATAGGTAGGACTCTTGGCTTCAACTTTCTCCCAACTCCATTCCATCCTCCACTCAGCTGTCAAAGACTTTACTAAAAAGAAGGTATGGCCATGTCCCTCATCTATTCATCAAAACCCTAGAGTCAGATACAAAATTCTCTCCTTAGCTTTTATAACCCAGCTCTTTCCTATCTTTCCAGTCTTTTTTCACCTCACTCCCTTTACATTCTCCACTTCCTCTACAAGCCAGTGACACTGACCTCCTTGCTGTTCCTTTTCACAAGACATTCCATACTTTATGTTTTTTCCTTATCTATCCCACAGGCCTAGAATGGTTCCCCTCCTTGTCTCCATCTTCTCAATGCCATGATATTCTTATTTCCTTAGCTAAAATTCCACCTTCTGCAAGAAGAATTTCTCAATCTCCCTGAATGGTTAGGAGACTTTCTGTGCCAATATGTAATGTAATATTATTGTAGCATGATGACAACAAATGGAAATCATTGAATGAAACAGGGAAATACTTGTATGAAGTGATACAGAGTAAGGTAAATGATTCAAAGATAAGGGATATCAATTATAATATTAAATAGCAATGAAGCTAATTTTAAATCAAGAAATGATCATTAGCATTACTTTGTTAAAGTTAAAAGTATATTTCCTCAAAACTCTCTGTACCCCCTCCCTCTGATTAAATAGTAAAGACCTCTCCTCCCTAGACCACCCATTAAGGAGGGAGCCCAGATCAACTATCACTTCATTTCCCAATAGGCTTCAACCCTCTGGACTTGTCCAACATGCTTCCTCCCTAGGTATCTACTGTTTCCTTTTGGATGTTGGCTTGCCCCCATTAGATCATAAACTCCTTGAAGGCAGGGAATGGGTTTTGGGATGGGTTGGTTTTTTTTTTGTTTTTTTTTTGCCTTTCATTGTATCATCAGCCCTTAGCACAGCATCAAAGAAATGGAAGGATCTTAATAAATATTTATTGTCTGATAGATTTTGAACAAGCAATAAATTAGAAGACTGTATGTTTACATATGCTATTATCAGCTACATTCTTTCTTTTTACATTTAACTTAAATGTCTTGTAGGAAGGTACTTGATGTGTATCTGCACTTTAAATCAATAAAATTTCTAAGATGGTCATCATTGTCCTTTGTTCACATTTTTCTCTATTCCTAGAATGCCTTCCCCTTACCTTCTTCATTTCCTTCATATCCTTCAAGGCTCAACTTAGATAACAACTACTCCATGAAGCCTTCTCTGATACCTTTCCATTCTGAGTTTAAATAGCACTTTGTAGGATGATAAGAACTATCTTGACTATCTACATATCTGAAAGGAAAAGTTTTAATGACTTGGGTGAGGAACAGGGAGGAATACAAGATGAAACTGAGCTTATATTTGTAAAAGTATTCTAGTGACTTCAATGGGATGGATAAATATGGGGTGCCCTGGTTCTGAGGGGAAACTGATGGCTTCTGATTTGAACATCTTGAGTTTGGGGATAGCCAAATATATATGTTCATATTTGTGTCTTGCTTTATGCTACTAGAAATAGAGAATGGAATCTTAAAGAGAGGTTAATGGGTAAAGATATAGATATGGAAGTCATCTGCATGAAAATGGCAACTAAGTCACAGAAGTAGATAGCATCGTGAAGGGAAAATATATAAAAAGATAAAGCCAAGGAGAGTACTTTTGGGAATACCCACACTTCAAAAGTATACAGTTTCAGTACCTAATAAATATTTGTCATTTGGAGAGCAATCTGGAATTATATTCAAAGAGTACTAAAACTGTGTACCTCTTTTGGCCCAGCAATAGCATTATTAGGTTTATTTCCCAAGATAATTAAGGAAAAAGAAAAAGAAACTATATGTTCTAAAATACTTATAGCAGTTCACTTTCTGGTGGCAAAGAACTGGAAACTGAAAGGATGCTCATCAACTGGAGAATGTCTAAATAAATTATAAAAAATGTTTTTAAATATTTAAAAAATAAAAATACAACTGCTTGAATACATGGGTTGATGCAGACATGAGTGGGGATGTAGACTCGAAATGACCACACCAATGCAATTATCAATAATATGGAAATAAGTCTTAATCGCTGACACATGTTTAAACTAGTGGAAATGTGCATCAGCTATTGGGGGGGAATGAAGAGGGGGTAAAGGGGAAAGTAAAAACATGAGTCATGTAACCATGGAAAAGTTTTCTAAAAAAAATAAAATATTAAATAAATTGTGACATATAATGATACAATACTATTGTGCTATAAGAAATAACAAATGGGCTATTTTTTAAAAAACTTGGAAACATGAAATAATGAATAGTGAAACCAGCTGAACCAAGAGAACATTATATACAGCAATAGAAATAGGAGAATGACTTGTATATCACCATCTCCAGAGAAAAAACAGATAAATAAAAATAAGATAATATAAATATATATACATATATATAATCAAATAATGCCTTCTAAGTGGAGGAAGGGGAGGAAGGGAGAGAATAAGTTGAGTGTCTTTATATTTTAAACATTAAAAATTAGTTAATTTTTAAAATAAAGATAAAGTGGGACTCAAATGAAAGGATATGAAAAGACATCCCCATCCTACCTCTTCCTGGAAGTAGAAAGCTCATAGATGTTATACATTGTACTTATTTTCAGACTTGTTCAATGTAATAATCAGTTGTTCTCATTATTTTTTCATTCCTTAAGTCATATAGGATGGCTCTCAGGGAGCAAAAGGGAGAGGAATGGGATTGGAGGGCTAGGGGTCTTAAGGTGATGTAAGAAATATAATCTGAAAAAAATTACTTAAAAAGCATAAAAAAGAATGATTCACTAGCACCTAAAATTCAGCATTTTAGAAATTGAATGTCTTCCTCACAAAATATGCTCTTCCTCCCAATTTCAGTTTTCCTTTTGTGTCATTTTCTCCCAATCAGTCAAACTTTGAAGCCTCTGTCATCACTGGACCCAGGAGATGAGAAAGAAAGAAGACTCAACAAGTTACAAGTTGTGCTGAATCTAACTCCACTAACATTTCTATCATTTCTATTTTCTCCTCTAAAATAGAAACTGTCACATTTCAACCTTTATCACCTCTCAGCTAGTCTATCATAATGGAATTCTAGCTGTTTTTGCCACTTCTGGTCTCCCCACTCTCCAATTTATGCTTTACCCAGTTATATTATATATGTAACTAAAATACAAGTCTGAAAGGAGTTTTGTGCTTGAGAGCAGAATAATTGTTCCTGTGATGTTCATGAGAATTTAGAAAGCCTACATGACAACTGATTTAAATGGCACATACTAGAGTTATACAAAAGAATGGCACTGCCAGAGCTACCCACACCTGGCTCATTCCTCTGCTTCCTAAAATTTTAGACCAGTCACTTGTCACATTACAAGTCAATTCATTAACAAAGTGCATCATGTAAGTACTTTTTTTTGGTTATAAGACAACATCACAACCACATAAGAATAGTATACTTCCTTCTCTGTGTATACTCTCTGAGTAAACTCTCCCAAGACTGAGAGGAAACTCAATTGGCACTCACCTGTAATGGAGAGCTAAATTTATGCTTTGAAATACACTACAATTAACTAAAATGCAAAGTCCCTCTCCTATCTATTCTTTGAACTCATCACATTATTTGTATTCTTTTTTTCTTTGTCATGACTCTCCTGATTCATAGAATGCTTCACTCTTTATAGTCATCTCATTTATTGAAAAAAATCAGGCAGGATGAAACCCAAAGTGTTGAAAAATAAAATAAAATACTTCCATGTGGTTCCCTGTCAGCTTAGGAGTCACTATTCCCTTTTTCCTTTTAACATTCAGCCTTTCTGTGGTCTATTAAAAAACGTGAACAGCAGGGGACAAAAAAGATCAAATTGGACAAGTTTTAGAATGTGTGTACAGTCTCCCAACTGGCACTCCGAGGCAATAGATTTCCATAAGCATTCATTATTCTTATGAATAAGAAATGTGAACAAGGAAATTCCATATTTATTTTCATTCACCTCTAACAAATTTAGCAATTACTTATGAATTTTTCAAAAATAATATTCTGAAAAGTCCTTTTTTTACTTTGACAGAAAGCAAAGACACACACAGAGAGAGGTTTAAAAATCTTCTTAAAGAAAATATTTCTGGTTAAGACTAAATTGGAATCAATTTGTTTAAAAGGATTAATGTCCTTTCCAGGTCAAATATTCTATCTTTTGATGATTTGATGATCTGTTCATGCTGAGAATATTGATATGTCCTCTATAGTTTTATAGCCTGTGTTACGACAAAGACTTCAATTTTTAAAGAGATTAAATGATTGTAATAAATCTGAAAGCTATCCCACATTTTAGTGGAAGAAAGTATTTAGATCAACTTACTATGTTATCAGTACTCAATGAAGCTTAGTATATGAATAAAAAAGACGCCTTAATCTTAGGAAACAGTTTTATTCCTTAACAAATTGCAAAATTGCTTCTCTAAATTTCCACATGTGATTTCCCTGTGAAAAGCCCACTCATCTGCACTGAAACAAATGTAGGATGTAAAGCCCAATATAATTGAGTAAGTAGGCAAGGACTAACTAAATGAAACCCCTTTCCAGGTTATAGGTATTTTAATGTGTTACAATAATGGATACAGAAAGACTAAAACACCTTCAAGAAGAGGCTTCCATGAAATCTCAGCTCAAATCCTACCTTCTGTAGGATGCCTTTGCCCATTTCCTGTGCTGCTAGTACCTTCTCCTTTGGGATCAACTTCCATTATTTCTGTATCTATCTTGTACAAGTGATATCTCTCCTATTAGAGTGTGAACTCCTTGAGAGCAAAGTTTATGTTTTTGCTCTTCTATGAATCCTGGGGCTTAACATCAGGTCTGACCCATAGAAATTGCAACAAATACTTCTTGACTCACTAACTGACCATTGTTACACAGAAGTGAGGCAAATCTTAGTTAAGAGGAGGAATAAGGTGATATAGGTAATAGGTGATATGGAGGAGGAATGAAGGGGAATAGCTGAGTGTAGGGAAGGGATGAATGAGGTGGTATATTGGATGGTAAGGGAATAGATGGGGGTATTCAGGAGGGGCTGCCAAAACAGGCTAGTCACAGGAGGCTAGAAACAGAGGACACTGGGGGATATAGACTGAACCCTTCAAGGCAGGAAAGGTATCTCTATAGACACAAATGAGTTGGGCCAGTCAGAAATGTTTTAAATCTGGCTAGAGGGCTTCTCTTGTCAGTTTCTAAAGTCCCTTGAGGGAGGAGTCGAGAGGGCTCCTTCCTTCCAGTCAAACTGAAGGGTGCAGGAAGTCTCGGGTTAAGACTTCCTGCCAAGATGGATGCCTGCAGTTCCCTCAAGAAATAAAAGAAAATAATTCCTTCCCTCTTCAACCCTTGCCTTAATTTTGATACAATGATTCACCAGAGGCTTGAATAGGTAACAAATGGGGTTTATTAATATCAGGGTTAATCAGAAGGAGAGAGAGGTTTAGGATTTGTAACAACCACTAGGGAGAAAGCTGAAGGTGGGGGAAGGGTCACAGAAGAGGGTTAGACTGAGAGAGCCTGCTCTCCCAGTCAGGAAGATTTGACTGCCTTAAAGTAAGGTATTTACTAGATCAATAAAATAAGGGATAGCTTGATTTAAAGATGTCCTACTTGCCTACAGAAAACTAAACCCACAAATCACCAAACCACCCTTCCTCCCAGAGCCCAGAGGGAAATTCATGGAAAATAACAGGGAAATAATATGGAGAGGGTCAGGGAGAGATCCAGAGAAATCAGCTAGGTTCAAATTGCCCAGAGACAAAGGCAAAAGCCACGTCGAGCCAAAAGCCAAAAGCAAAGCCTCAGTTGGAACATCAGCTCTCTTCAAGCCTCAGACTCCAACTGACTTTTTTTTTGTTTTTGTTTTTGTTTTTTAAACCCTCTCTTTCCATCTTAGAGTCAATATTGTGTATTGGCTCCAAGGCAGAAGAGTGGTAAGGGTAGTCAATGGGGGTCAAGTGACTTGCCCAGGGTCACACAGCTGGGAAGTGTCTGAGGCCAGATTTGAACCTAGGACCTCCTGTCTTTAAGCCTGGCTCTCAATCCACTGAGCTACCTAGCTGCCCCCTCTCCAAATGATTTTTGAGAAGATTCTAAGACTTAACTGCCAGGGCTGCTTACAGTTGACTTTTGAAAGAGCAAAAGCTTCTGTTGCATCCTTGCATTACACCATCAAACTCAATGGATAAATACTTTTTGACTGAAGACTCAAAAGAAGGAATATAAATACTGAAGTGCCTGAAATGGCATCGTTAATTTGGAAACAACTTAGCTCAGATGACTGCCACTATGGTATAAGGAGGTCTACAAAATTCCTAGACCAGATCTGGTAGGCATGAATGAGAGATATAAAGACAACATTTCAATATCCTCACTTACTTCTTCTGAGTCTGTGCCTCCCATGTAGATTCATTGTGTTCCATAACAAACACTCGAATAGGTCTTTTCTCTTTTGATGAGTTTTTGCAGGGATGGCCAGGAAGACTGGTGGCCACTGTGTTCCACACTCGCTCCCGGATCCGCTTTGTCTTCAGGCCATAGATAAGAGGGTTTAGCATGGGAGGGATAACCAAGTAGAAATCAGCTAGCAGCACCTGGGTGTGCAAAGGCACCATGTCTTGCCCTAACCAGGCCATATAGATGGATAATATGCCTGGCAAGTAGAAGAGAACCATGACACTCACATGTGAACCACATGTGCTGAGGGCTTTGACCCGAGCATCTCTAGAGGGGAGACGGAACACAGCCTGGAGGATCAGAGTGTAGGAGGTAGCAATGAAAGTCACATCAGTCCCCACAATGATAAAGGAAACAATCAAGCTGTAAAGACTGCTGGGCATGTGGTCAGCACATGCCAACTTGGCCACAGCCATGTGTTCACAATAGGAATGGGGGATCTCGTGGGAGGCACAATATGGCAGATGGACCACCATCCAGGTCATTGGAGTCATAGCTATGACAGCTCTTGCTATGATGCCCATGCCCATCCCTATCATGGTCCGTGGTGTGAGGATGGTTTGGTAGTGCAGAGGTTTACAGATGGCTACATAACGGTCAAAGGCCATAGCCAGGAGCAACCCTGTTTCTATAGCTGTGGTGGCATGGACAATGTACATCTGAGTGAAACAGGCAGCAAAGCCAATAATGCCATTGTCTGACCAGAAGATGTTCAACATCTTGGGCATCACTGAGGTTGACATGACAATGTCCACAGCAGCCAGGACACATAAAAAATAATACATGGGTTCATGTAAGGCATTGTCTGTCCAGATCACAGTCACAATGATAATATTTCCTAATAAAGCTATGGAGTACATGGCACTCAGAGGGACTGCCAGCCAAAGATGGGCTACCTCCAGTCCTGGGACACCCAGAAGGATGAAAGTAGCTGTGTTCAGTAAAGTGTCATTGAAGAGAGAGCCCAACATCACATGGGAAACTTCTTCCCTGTAGAAAAAGTCACAAAAGTGATCAGAAATCAGAGGTCAGAAGCCTTAGGCTGCTAATTTTAATGGATGGCCAAAATCTAAATGTAGTCTTTGGATAAGACATGTTTCTCATACATATCCAAGTGACACTGACCTTTTTTTCTATCTGATTGTCCTGATCTCTGTTCTTCAAGTTGGACATAGAGATGGCCATTAACTAATAAAGGCAATAGAGAATACCATACCTGGCATGGGATTCAGCAATCCTGAGTTTTTTGAGAATTTTTCATATACTGTATTAATTCCTACATATTAGGGAGAATTATTGTGTATTTCTCTGTCTGGGATCTGGTCAGAGATAACATCTAGCCTGCTGCTTTTTACATTTTCTTTGTCTTTTGAAATCCCAAAGAATGTCTTTCCTTTTTAACAGAACTTGGTTAATAAATGAAGGAGACAAGAGGTTTTTTTTTTCTTATTTTCCTATGGACATGACTATCTACCTGTGAAGATGGGGAGGGGTGAAAAGGTTGATGGATCACATTTTAATTAAGTATCACTAATTAAAGATGTCTTGGGGTGGTTAAGGAAGTGGTTGAATAATGAGCTATTAAAAATCTATTTATGAGACTGCCTAATCCAGTTGGGATCATCACTGGTCATGAGAGACAACCCTAGAGACCTCTAAAATCACTTTATTGGTTATGATGCTGAACCAACAAATAAACCTGATATAATCAATAAACATATTCTTATCCAAAATTCAGTCCCTTGAGATAAATTTAGTCTTAACAGTTTTTTTTAAACTAAACATAGTTATTTGACTAGGGTTTGTTCCTTTGTGTTCTTTGTCTCTGTCTTTGTGCCTTTGTCCCTGTCCCTCTGTCTCTTTTATTCCTTTCTTCCCTTACCTCTTTCTCATCTCATCTTCATTTCATAAAATCAAGTTGGGGAAAAAGACTTTTCTACAAATGAGAAGGTAGTTGGAAGGGTGGAGCTGCAGGGGCTAGAAGCAGGAGAGCATCTGACACTTAAACCTCACTCATCTGAATTGGCTCAAGAGAAGAATAAAAACATATACACAAAGTTGAGTATAAGAATACATTTCATTCAAAGGGAGATAGAAAGAAAAAGGGAGTAGGAAAAAAGAATTAAAGGTAAGGTAGTGACGAGCACTAACACCAACAAACTCCAGGTCTTTGTTAACAGATGTCTACGTCACATCTTGAACATCAGATGGCCTGAAAAGATCTCCAATGCTAGTCTCTGGGAAAGAACAATCCAGTACCCCATTAGTCAGGACATAAAGAAACATAAGTGGAGATGGATAGGACATACGCTACGAAAACCAGAAGACAACGTAGCCAGACAAGCATTGAGCTGGAACCCTTCAGGGAGGAGGAAAGTTGGAAGACTAAAACAGACCTGGCGAAGATCTGCTGAAAATGAAACAAAAACGGTCGGAATGACATGGGCCCAGCTGGGGGAAGTTGCCCAGAACAGAGTCCGTTGGCATAAGATGGTTGCGGCCCTATGCTCCTAAGGAGTCAACAGGAATAATAATAATAATAATAATAATAATAATAATAATAATAATAGTAAAAGAGGCAATTATCCTAAACAGAACAAATTCTATGAGAATGTACAAAAATAATTTTAGCTTTCTTTGACATGGCAAAAAATATCAATCTTATAAGGTGTTCATCAGTTAAGGAATAACTGAACAAATTATAACATAAATTTGATGGATTACTATTGTGCTATAATGGTGATGAGAACATTCTAAGCCAAATTTGGGAAGACCTGTATGAATTGATGCATAGTGAAGTGAACAGAACCACAAGGCTAATTAATACAGTGATAAAATGTTGAAGATAAACAACATTGAAAGAAGTAGGAACTCTGATCAGTATAATGATCAATCATAATTCTAAAGGACTCATGATGAAAAAAATTACACATCTCCTGATAAAAAAGTATTTTAAATGGACAAAATTAAATTTTATTTTCCCTGATTATACATGTTTGTAGGAAAGGTTTTGTTTTTCTTTCATGCTCAGTTGAGCCTGGACAAATATAGGATTAAAGAAAGAAGGGTAGATATTTTCTGATAAAAAATAAAATTTTAAAAATATAGATAAACAGAGTAGCAGATCTTTCTGTTTCCTTAAGGTGCAGAACAAGGATCAACAAACTATATTGAAACAGTTTCATCATAATATGAAGTAAAGGAGGAAATTTTTGCAATAATTTTTATATATAACTGAAATAGGCTACCTCAGGATGAAGTTGATTCCCCAGAACTTAGGTTTCTTTTGCCCAGGCTGAATAATAATCCTTGCAAAGATTGTGATCAAGAAAATACTCCTTTAGTCACAGATTTGGAGAAAATCCAATTTTATTTTTAACAAGTAAAAGTTGGGGGCGTGTGAGTAAGGTGGAAAAAGCAAAGAATTTGGAATCAGAGAGGACTAGAATTCAAATCCTGATTTTTCCAATTGTTACCTATATGATCTTGGGCAAATCACTCCGCCCACCTGGGCCTCAGTTCCCTCATTTGTAAAAGGAAGATGTTGGATTCAGTTACTTCTAAGGTTACTTTTACCTAAAAACTATTATCCTATGAAATTACTTTGCAAACCTCATACTATATAAATGTTTTATTATTTTATAATTCATTTAACTTATAACATAATCAATAATCCATTATTAACTCTGAAAACAAGAATCTTGCTTGGGCAAATGGAAACATGACCTGTTGGGGACAAATGTGTCAAGTCTTAACAGAAGATACTGACTCCAAAAATAGAGGACTAGCCCAAAACATTTTACATAATATTTAGTGAAAATAATTCAGTAAACATTAACTGAAGGTCCAGCATATGTTAGGCAGTCACGGTGTGATGTACTAGAGATTCATACATGCAAACAAGATAAGCCCCTGCCCTGGAGAAACTTGTATGATGTAAGGAACATTTTTATTGGTGGACTTTCTCTGAACTAATGCACCCAATCCTCCTTCTCTGGTCCTGTCTGCCATAAGTGTACCCAGCTAGCAAACTGTAGATAGACAGTGAACAACTGGGTCTCAGAGAAGGACAAAATGTTTCTGTGGGAGGGCTTTCTAAACTTGATGGGGAGATGTATAGTAGAAGAAGAAGGGGGGCACATAACATGGCTAGTGAGTAAAGCAAAAGACCTGATGAACATGAGACAGCAAGCTTCTAATCCTGCTTCTGCCACTTTCAGAGAAGTTGAGTGATCCTGGCTGGGCAAAGTCACTTCACTTGCCTAAAGTTTCTTTTTCTTCATATGCAGCATGAGGAAACTAGAACTGGGATGGCTCTTAGAAATCATCCAGTCCAGCATTTTATGCTATAATTTTCTCCAGTCATTTTTCTGAATCCTTATTGTTCCATTGACAAATTTGGCAGAAATTTCAATCAATTTCAATCATTCTTTCTCAAACTTACCTTCTCTCTTTCTGGAAGTATTACTTTGGGAAAAGTCCATTTAGGTAAGTACGGTGGCCCAAATGTAGAAGGACAGAAGGAGGGAAGGAAGGAAGGAAGAAAGCTTCTATTAAACAACTTCTATGTACAGGCATTGTGCTTTGTGCTTTATTATCTCATCAGTCCTCACAATTGCACTGTGAAGTAGGTATTATTATTATACCCATTTTGTTATACCCATTTACAATTTAGGAAATTGAGGCATAGGTTAAGTGACTTGTCCAGGGTCATAGGCTAGTTTTTGAGGCTGAATTGGATCTCAGATCGTCCTGACTTCAAGCCCACCACTCTAACTATGCTACCTAGAAGCCATGGCATCATCCTGTCATATTTCTGAAGGTAGAACCAAGACATGGATGGATGGAACAGGAACTGAC
The DNA here is from genome assembly GCF_016433145.1 of Gracilinanus agilis. NCBI lineage: Eukaryota > Metazoa > Chordata > Mammalia > Didelphimorphia > Didelphidae > Gracilinanus > Gracilinanus agilis. The sequence goes on from NC_058132.1 coordinate 90,656,018, forward strand.
CTCTTCTTTCTTTTCTTTAAATTTTAGGTTACAAATTTATTGAATTATTAAACCAACAAAAGGTGCGAAGGATGTAATAAAGGGTTCAAAAAGGACTTAGTTAAATTTATAGGGACAGTAATTATTCCCTCAAAGTTAACTTCTCAAAACTCTTGTATAACATTTTCAAAGGTCTATAAAACTTTATGGGGGGCAGCTGGGTAGCTCAGTGGATTGAGAGTCAGGCCTAGAGACAGGAGATCCTGGGTTCAAATCCGGCCTTAGACACTTCCCAGCTGTGTGACCCTGGGCAAGTCACTTGACCCCCATTGCCCACCCTTACCACTCTTCCACTAGGATTCAAAACACAGAAGTTAAGGGTTTAAAAATGTAAAAAAAAAAAAACCTTTATGGCCAGAAGTTCTGACCTAAGATAGTGGCCATTAGCAGGATCTGGGGGTATCACTCTAATTTCTTATGGAAAAGAGATAACTTAAGCTATTCCTTCCTCTGTCCCATGTAATTCCAGAGACAAGAGCTAGGTCATCAGTGGTTTGAACTTATTTGGAAGTCTATTTAAATCAAGAGTAGAAATAATCTTGAAATAGATGCATTTTCTGCCTATAAAACTGGATGATATCAGTGTGCTTCCCTTGGAAATATTAAAGAAATAGCAGGATACATGCTAGGTATCATCAACTTCAGAACATCAGACTTGGAGTGAGAAAAGCCTCAAATTCCTGCCTCAAAAACCTAACCACTCTGTGATTTGGAGAAAATCATTTAATTTCTCTCAGCTTCAGTTTCCTCATCTGCAAAATGGGAATAATGGTAGCACCTGTTGGACAAATTTCTCATATGTCTCAAATAAGATAAAATAAATAAAATGTCTTGCCAGTCTTAAAGTCCTATACAATTTTATTCCTATTATTTTGTTACAAATCTATGGCCCTGGAAAGTCATTCGAGCTCTCTTGGTCTCAGTCTATAAAAGAGATAATAGAGCCAACCTTACAGGGAGTTATGAGAACTAAATAACAGAATAAATGTATAACATTTTGAGTACCTTAAGATAAAACATAAATGTGAATGGATGCCATTATCCTCTTAATCAGGGTGGCAATCATTCCCACAGCATCACACAGGTCCCTTCCAAAACTAAAATCCTAGAATTCTTTAACTGCTTACAGTTTTCATGATTTAAAATAAATCTATTTCCTCTTTACATTATCAATTGGGTGAGATCACTCCTGAGAGCTCCTCTATGGTTTAATGACCAATATCCTTTTTGACCCCTTCTCTCCCTCCATCATGGCATACATTCATTAAATTAGAGTCACATCTAGAAGGACCTTTGGAAGCATCTAATCTGAACACTATACAGGTAAAAAGGGTCTTGAGCACATCAGTAAACAAAGGTGGGACTTAAAGTCAGTTCCCTTTATTCCAGATATGGAACTGCAAAGAGCCTCATTGCCTCTTCCTTTACTTTGACCCCTGGCCTCCATCTAGGGGAATTAATGGGATCACCAATGCTCCTGTCTGAAGAGAATCAAACTCCATATCTCTATTAGCCCCATCTGCCAATTTATAGACCCAGCACCCTGTCTGACCTTTGTCCGTGTTTTTTTAGAAGTGGCCCCTCATTACCACTCCATGCTGGCTCTGCTGCAGGAGAACAAGAACTTCAATTAAGTTAGAATGTGTGGTACCAGAAAGAGATGTAAATGGATGAGAGGGAGAATTGGACTTTTATATGAAAAAAGTAGCTTCAAGATTTGACTCACTTTTTTATCTCCTGTCCCTGAAGCATCCAGAACAGCATCCCCTACCAATGACTCAATTAAGTCCCAATATCACCCTCATTTCCAAATACAGGGATTCCCCAAAGATTTGATTACTCTTTAAGGAGTGACCTGGTTTCTCATCCCAGCTTTGACAATGAATCAGTGAATGATATTTTGCAAGTCCCTTTCCCTCTCTTGGCCCAGATTTCTCATCTATAAACGAAAAGTCTTGAACTATGTTCTCTCTAAGGTCCTTTCCTATTCCAAGTCACTCTGATGTTATGAACCTTAGCTGAGCTCCTTGGGACTGATTAAGCAGAGTAAAGGGAGTTCTGAGCATTTCAAAGAAAGTGAAGGGGTGCTGGAACAGCCACAGTGGAACATCAACATTAACGAGGCTGCATATCTTTGGCCCCCAGAGTCTCCCAAGGGGCTAATGAGGAGGCTCTCCTAGCAGGTGTTATCACCTCTTCCATTGGTCTCATTGGGAAGTGAATGCTGAGCCAAGTTTGAACATAGCCACTGAATAATAGCAGGGTATATCACCTTCATTCAGGCTTTCTTAATCTTCCCTCTTCTTTCCCACAGACTGCTCAGAAAAGAGAGTGATAGAGGCTGTGAAGAATGAACTTAAAACTTCTTTCTGTTAGATATCAATTGACACAATTAAAAATATTATTTCTTAACCTGGTCAGCCTTGACAATCAGAAATAGTTTCGTTCAATTTTAATGACTTTAAAATTATAGTTGTGAATTCTATAATAGAGGCAAAGGGATCAAAAATTTTATTTGAAAAAAATTCTGTTGAACATGGGCTGATGGGGATATTATTGGGGACATAGACACTAAATGATAACTCTAGTCCAACTATCAATAATATGAAATTAGGTCTTGATCAATGATACGTGTAAAACCCAGTGGAATTGTGTGTAGGCTAAGGGGGATTGGGGGCTTGGGAGAGAGGGAAAGAACATGAAATATGTAACTATGGGAAAATATTCAAAATTAAAATTAAAAATATTTAAATTTAAAAAATTTTTAAAAAAAGAAAATTCTGTTGACTCCACAAAAATCAATCAAAATATTATTTGTTCAATACTTTATAATTTGATAGGTATAAATTCTGTCTCCACTAATTCAGGTTGTACCCCCTCAATAGAATTAGTAGGAACTGTTGCTATGGCTAAAAAAAGTTATTACCCAACAATCTACCATATGATTGATGACTCTCTCTAAATATAGCCAAACTGGTCCTTTGACATCAAGAACAGAATTGGTCACTAGGTCCATACTTGAAACATTTCTATTTTGGGAGAATTAGCCAGTACCTGATCTCTGGTATTATAGCCTCTGAGAATTCAGGGTCATCTCTGTGTTACAGTGAGGAATCTGAAAATAACCTTGATGGAGAAAATAATCATTTTGTTAGTGTGGAAGCTTCCTCCGAAGAAAACCAAAAGTCATCCATGAATTATTAGGGGATGAACTTAGAGAACTTACTGAGGCTCAGAGAGATCTTGACTTTTTCATGATCACTCAGTGAATCATTATAGAGGAGTGACTTGAATCTAGAACTTTCAGACTTAGAGGGTGTTTTATTCTCTTCCCCAAAAAACTTTGATCTGAAGGGTGCATTATTTGACTTTGAAACCTGGTCAGCCTTAGCAGCTACCTCCTCTGGTACCTTGGTTATAAACCTGGTTTCTCTTCAGGTGTATAGCAGGATTCTGAGGAGGAAAACAAAAACTGATTCTTTAAGGGTGTGTGTGTGTGTGTGTGTGTGTGTGTGTGTGTGTGTGTGTGTGTGTGTGTGTGTAGCAGAGGCACCATATGCATCTTGCCCAACAGCATGGACCTCAAATCCAGGGAATGACCAAATGTGTGGTTCCTAGAGAGTAGTTAGGGCTTTTCTTGGTCAAGAGAACTCTTGATTTTTTTCAATTACATGCAGAAACATGATAATATTCCCACTCCTCCCCTTTCCCCAGATGGTAAAAAATCTGATATAGGTTATGCCAGTGTTGTCATGCAATATATATTTCCATATTTCTTGGGACATGAAAGAAGATGCATACCACACATACAAGAAAAAAAACCATGAAGGAAATAGATTGAAAAATGAAATGCTTCACTCTGCAATGACTGCAACAGTTTCTTCTATGATGGTAGATAACATTATTCATCATGAGTCACTTGGGGTTATTTTGGATCCTTGCATGAAAGTACACTTATATAATGAATCATATGAAGTCACTGTTGCAATGTAGGTCCTGTCTATCAATGGAGGGTAAGGGAAAACTAAAAGCATTCTGTGCTATTGTCATCATTGAATACAATTCTTATAGCAATTTACAAAATAAAGCTACAAAAATCATAAGGATTTTAAAATAGAAATAATAATGATTCCTTCCACTGATCCTCATATGATACGAACTTAAAGACCTCCACCATACTTGTCGTCTTCCTCAGAATGCTTATTCATGTTCCTTTGTGCTGCCCAAAATGAACAAAATAATATACATAAGAGCTAACTAGGACAGAGAACAGAAGGAAATTACCTCTTGATTACTAAAAGCTATGCCTCTTCTAACATATCCCAATATCCAATTTGCTTTCAAGACAACCATAGGACACATCTGACTCATACTGAGCATGCAATTCACTAAAACCCAAAGAATTTTCAGGAAAAAAAATGGTCTGTCCTTGTTTTCTCTATCTTGTATTGTGTGTTTTTTAACCTAAATAAATGATTTTATATTTATTCTTTTTGAATTTCATCTTCCTGGAATTAATTCTGTAGACTGCTGTTTCATTAAAAAAATTCAATTGGAGTCATATAAATGAAAATATAAAGATTTATAATTTCCTTTCATTTTCTTCTCTTGTGTTTGTTCTTTTTTAGTCTTTTTTTTTAACTTGGTTTTCCTATCATTCTTCTTAATTTTTGTCAAAGTATTACACAGGTTTTCTACTTCTTTGGTGCCTTTTAAATCTTGCTCTTATTCATCATCTCAATTTTTTGTCTAATTTTACTTAAATCTGTTCATTTTTGTTAAATTTTTTAAATTAATTTGAGTGTTTTATTTGTAAATTATCCTGGCCTTTTAAAATTTCATTCTAAATTATTATTTTCTTTTTCTCTCTGGGTTTGAATTTAGTTTTAGATACTCCATAGTTTTGTGTCCCTGAGCAAATCACTTAACTTTTGACCCAGTTTCCTTAAATATAAAATGGGGACAATACTATCTGCCTCACTGAGTTATTGTGAAGGTCAAATGAGATGACATTTGTAAAGCATTTAGTACAGTATCTGGCATATAACATCTGCTTATTATCCTCCTTCCTTTTAATTGATGTGAGTGCCTAGAGACTTGAATTTTTCCTTAAGGACTTCTTTAATTGCATTCCACATATTTCAGCACATTGTTCCCAGTTTTCTTAGATAAAATTATCTTTTGCTTTTATTATTATTATTATTTTATTATTTAATACGTTGTCTTTAGAATTACCTTGGTCTGCTTTTTACTCCAATTCTTTTATATTTCTATTCTGATGGCATTAGTAATAGTATTTATTGTGTTGTAAAAATAAATTTAAGCTTTCCTCAAATATTTAAGTTCTTCATGTCCTAGAACAGTGATGGACAAACTACGGCTGGCAGGCCCAGATGCGGCCCCCTGAAATGTTCTATCCACTGTGCGACATTATTCCATTGATTTATTCCACCTCCAACCAGAGGCTGTTTGGTAAGCTGCTAGAGGGATCTTTTGGTGGAGAAAGGAGGAATAAGTTAAACTATATGGTTCCTAAGACCCCTTCTAACTCTAAAATTCAAAAATGGCAACCATATATGTTATATTATGTTATGTTATATAGTTAAGATGTTCCATTGTAACTGCTTTAAAGAGTCTAAAACTATGTAGACCAACACGTGATCATTATTTTTGCAGTTCAATTCTCTGGATATGTCATAAAGACAGTTTAGTATGATTGGAAAGTGCCAATATTGATATCAGGAAAATCTGAATGAATTCTTGCTTTGATACTTCCTAGCTGTGTGACTATGGATAGTTTGTTTATTCTCTCTGACCTTCAATTACATAAGAATATTAATTGAGACCTGTAAGGTACCTCAGAGTTCATCTACTCCATCCTCCTCATTTAACAGATGAGAAAAGTGGTAACAGGAGTTTTCATTTTGATTTTTTTCTGCAACAAGGTTGGAAGGTAGAGACGGCAGATTTTTAACACATGAAAAAATTAAAATGTAATTTACAAACAGATCAAGAGAAATGAAATTATTTTCCCAAGGTCTTATAGTCAGAGAGTTGCAGAGTGGGGCTTTGAACTCAAATAATTCACACTGATGCTGTTTCTTCTGTATCATGCTGGTTCCTTGGTACCTAACCCACAGCACTGGAACCTAATATATGTTTGATTAATTGGATTTAATTCCTTACATATAAAATACATAATAATAAAATTATTTTTTACTACATAATTCTCTGGGTATGGAAGGGAAAGAGTTTTACAAATATTAAAGCATAATAGACATTTGAGTTATTATGATAGTGTTCTTCTCTGAAATTTGAAGTCTTTCCTTAGAAATAGGAATTTTGCATACTTTCAAACATAACAAGAAGATTTGCAAAGGAAGTCAGCAGCCATCTAGTCCAACTGATGCCTGAGAAGAAATCTACAATATTCTTAACAAGTGCTTCCTCAGTCTTTATATGAAGACCACTAGAGGTAGAAGCAATATAGTTTAGTGATGAAGGTATCTTCTTGAGAGGTCACATGGTATTGGGAAAATATTACTGGATTTGCAGAAAAAAATTTTAATTAAAACACAGCTTTTACTGCTTGCTAACTGTGTAGCCTTGAGACAATTGATTCACCTCTGGCCCTCAGTTTCCACATATATTAAGTAAGGGGGATAGACTATGACAGCTAAGATCAATTCCATCCCTTATTGTTGACAAATTTATCCTTATATCTCTAGTCTTCTTAACTTCTAGCCACTGCCTCTAATTCTGCTTCTAGGGTCCAAGAGGATGTTCATTTCAGATTTCTAGTATGTCCCCTCTAAGGAAGTTCATATTGACACTCATAATTATCACAGAAAGAATTGGAAGGGATTTCCAAAAGTCATCTTCTAAGAAATATCCCTTGATACTTGATCCTAAGATCTGCCTAAAGGTTTCATTTCTCTAAGTTAAATATTCTTAATTTCATGAACACTTCCCCTGTGACATGATCTCTAAAGCTCTCCCAGTTCTTTGAAACCACTCCACATATTATGGACACAATATTACACATGTGATCCGATCAGGGCAAAGGGCAAGCGAACAATTACTTTCATTGTTCTGGAGACTATACCTCTCTCGAGGTAAATTAAAAACTTGATAGCTTTTGTGGCTATCATGTTTCACTACTGTCTCATGACAGAGTACTCTTCCCAATAGGAAGAGGAAGAAAGGCAAATTTGGAGGGCCATAATCCAGGACATCCCAGTTCCTCAATGTCCTTCCTTCAAGGTCCTGATGATCCTACGAGTAAGGGATAGGAGACCAAAGTGCCTGAGGAAAGAGCTCTCAGTTCAGAAAACAAGAAGCTTTGACTGGGAGTGTTGGCTGACTAGGTCCATCTAATTCCCAGTAGGACCTGGGAAACCACTTTGCCTGGATGTCTCAGATTATCTGGCCTACTTTTAATAGAAATATTTATCTAAGTATGTGAAACATTTGAGTCCCCAGATATTTCACTGTTATCAATGAGCGTCAGGAAACTATTTGAAGATTTAGACATTTGCCTATCTGTTCACAGGGGAATCTAGGGAGTTGGCAAAGTGAGAAGTTCTGGGTTGTCCATTGAGAATCAAGGTCCCTGTTGCACACAAAGGCATGGTCCTTAGCTACTGATAATCCCTAAACACTAACTCTTCCTCCTCAACCACAATTTCAATCCATCATGCTGTCAAAGCCATTGTAGGATCAGGGCTTAGGATAATATCAACAGAACGGGTAAGTTGAGGAATGGAGAGCATAAGCTCAATTTCAGGTCTTGCACACATTTCTGAGTTTCATCCAGCTAAGGATAACTTTATCTATAACTCAACTCCTTTTTCTACTACCATCTCCCAAGCAGTCAAGGGGAGGGGAGGGACCCTGGCTCCTTGAGAAAGAGTATGCTTAAGGTTGGGCCACTCAGGTGCTCCCAAATAAAGAGCAACAGGTGCTGAAGTTAAATCCAGCCCTCCCTTGATGCCTTCTTCTGCAATGTAGTTTTAGTTTCTCTTCTGGGCCTCCTTGGTCCCTGAACACAACTCTAGCCTCAGAGCTCTCTCCCTAGCACTCATGGGCTTAACGAAAATCTCCTGGATTTGTACCCAGATCCCAGCTGCCCCAGTTCCCACTCTCCATTACTTCAATTCAAACTAAAAAGAAGATATAAAGACCAGGCTATTCTGATTCTAACAAGACATACTTCTGGCTAACCCAAGGACAGAAAGCAGAATCCCGGACCATGGTGAGTGTGGAGCTAAGTTTATGAAAAAGACCCAATGAGGGTGAAATGATTTCAGGCAATGGAGTCACACCTCTTTGACTCTTCACACTGATAGGTCCCTAACAAAAGTCCGTGGGATAGTAGAGAAGTTATTTAATTTTAAATCAAAGGATGCTAGATTTAGAGGTAGAAAGAACCTTAAAAACCATCTAGTTCAGCTCCTTCTTTTTTAAAGATGAGAAAACTAGGATCCTAAAAATGTATGTGTCACACAGGGGATAGATTTGAAGTCCTGCTCTTTGCCTTCAAAATAAAAGCTCTGTCCATTGTTCCCTGCTGTCTCTCAAATTCTCTTAAGTCCTAATCCTGGCCCTTTTACAACCTGCATTGCTTAAGGCAAATTAATTTCCCCTCCTTAGATATCAGACTCATACTATGAGAAAAGTAATTTAATCCTTTTATTTTATAGATACGATCTTAGGAACTCATTCACCCATTCTGATGATGGGTAAAACAGAACCAACCTTCTCAATCCATTAATTGAGCAATCTTTCAGAGTAATTAGCTTATCTGGGGATTTCTTGGGGAGGTGTCGGGTGGCAGTTTGAGGTACCTGGGCACAGAGAAAGGAAGTTAGTGAAGTTTGCCTTCTGTGCCTCTGCTTTACAAGCCTTGCCAACGGCACGAATTGTTATCACAATCTAGGCATTGCAACCTTAAACTGAATCCCCAGGCCCCCAGGACATGGGGCAGCTTGGAGAATGGAGATTACGGCAGCCCTAAACTATTATATTAATAAAGGATTCCCCAGTCCTCACCACCTCCTTCCTTATCACTTCATGATCCTGTCATAGGCATAAATTGAACTAAGTGTCCTATCCTGTTGTGCCACTAAGTTCTTGGCAGACGCCTAACCGCTTCTTTTGCCCAGATGTGTCCAATTATTCAGCGTTACTGAACGGGCAGGGCTACCTACTGGTTCTAGGACACAGATGGTAAATCCGGAGTGAGGCTTAAGTCCTTGAATTCTCCTAGGCAAACAATCCCACCTGAATAAAGGAAGCGATAGTCTGTTGCCATGGAAACTCTCACAGGCATAACTCATTTGAACCGGACAGGCTACTTGTTTCTCTGTGACCTCACTGTGGATATCCTGGCTTGGTTGGGAGACAGGTTGGCTCTCTTGCCCAGGTCAAGGATTCCTAAAGATCAGGTTATTCTGGAAAAGGCAGAGGACAAAACAGGGGCACGAAGAGAGGAGTGAGTAGGGAATCAAGGCTTTGGTTGGTCGTAAAAGCATGCTCCTTAGCCACCGATAATCCCTAAACACTAACTCCCCCCACCTCAGCCTTAGCCCTGCAATATTCTAAAAGGCATGTTAGGATGGAAGCCTAGAGTAATATCAAGAGCAGAGGGAAACTGAGGGGAGTGGAGAAGAGTCTCCGTTTCAAGTCTTCTACAGCCGAAATGATGAACTTCCTTCAGCCAGAGAGCCTCACCTACATGCCAGCTCCCTCATCTACCACCTGCTCCCATTGTTGCATCTCTGCAGAGCCCAGGAGACATGCCATCTTTGTCCCCCACCTCAGTGATAAGTATGGCATGTCTCCAAAGACTGCAGAGATGCTATTCCTAACTTCCTCTGACCCCATTCCCTAAGAAGAGTCAGTGAAAACTGCAAGGTTTCATTATTAAAACAAAATCAAGACTAATTATGGGAATAAAAAAAGGGGGTAGCTGGGTAGCTCAGTGGATTGAGAGCCAGGCCTAGACACTTCCCAGCTGTGTGACCCTGGGCAAGTCACTTAACCCCCATTGCCTAGCCCTTACCACTCTTCCGCCTTGGAGCCAATATACAGTATTAAATCCGAGACGGAAGGTAAGGGTTTTATTTTGTTGTTGTTCGTTTGTTTGTTTTTAAACCCTTAACTTCTGTGTATTGGCTCATAGGTGGAAGAGTGGTAAGGGTGGGCAATGGGAGTCAAGTGACTTGCCTAAGAAAGGTAAGAGTTTTAAAAAAAATTATAGGAATAAAAAGACTCTTCTTATGTTATGAATGGAAAAACACCTTGAAGTAGTGAAAAGAGCACAGGTCAGAACTGAGTTCCAATCCCACTTCTAGTACTTATTAATGATGTGGTCACAAGGACAAGTCATTTCAATTTTGTGACTTAGTTTCCTCATCTGTAAATTTTTTGTTTTTCTTCTGTCATTTCATTTCATTTCCTTTCGTTGTTCTTCAGGACATTTCATTCATGTCCAACTCTTTGTAACCTCATTTGGAAGATATTGGGGTTATTTGATATTTCTCCAGCTCATTTTACAGAGGAGGAAACTGAGGCAAGCAGGGTTTAGTGACTTGCTTAGGGTGACATATTTAGTAAGTGTTTTGAGGCCATTTTTGAACTCATGAAGGTGAATCTTCCTGACTTCAGATCTGGCCCTTTCTCCACTGTACCCCATAGCTCCTATAAAATCAGGTTGACAATAGTCCAAACCCGTTATAAACTCACAGGTTTATTGCAATTCTTAAATGCCATAAAGCATCATTTTTTGGTCCAACTATGCCACTATATAGCAAAATACCAAAATGAGGAAACACCCTCTACCAACATAAAACAATGTGTGCTCTGCAACTTAGAGTATTAATTAGTGAACCAGGGCACCGAGATACTCTGTGATTTGCAAAGTAGGAGTCAAGATTTGAACACAGGTCTTCTTGCCTCGAAGTGCAGGCATCTATCTGAATTCTCCAGCTGACTCTCAATAAAGCATTATGTGAACCTTAACATACAGTACAGATATCAGTTCTTAGTAGAAGCCGAGTCCGATCTGTATGTCTACAATGCGAGGAGGAAATGCCTGCTGCTATAAGCAGTGAAAAGAACAGCAGGTCTGAAATAAAGGCCATTGGGTCCACATCTAACCAATCTCATCTAGTTCTTGTTACCCCTGAGATTTAGCCTTCCTCAGCCTCCATTTCTGCATTTGTAAATTGGAGGACAGCCTCCACATGGCTATTATGAAGATATTTTACATGGGCTCAGAAGGCATAGAAGAGACACTGTTATCATCACCACTACTATCAATTGCTTTGCATTGTTGCAGTCTTATCAGTTGTATCCAAATCTTCTTGACACTATTTAGTTGTGGGTTTTTTTTCTTATCTTGGTTTGGGTTTTTTTGGTGTAGATACTTGAGTGCTTTGCCATTTCCTTCTCCAGCTCATTTGCATATAAGGAAACTGAGGCAAACAGGATTGAGTTACTTGCCCAGGGTCACATAGCTAGTAAGTATCTAAGGTTAGCTTTGAACTCAGGAAGAAAGCATCGTCCTGACTCCAGACCTAGTACCCTAGCCACTGTGCCACCAACTTCTACTAACATCATCATAAACAATTCTGCATTTATATAGTGCTTTGGTTATGAATTTATTTATACCTATAAATTGATTTTATATTTATTTTATTATTATTATTTTATATTTATATAAATGCTTGTATTTATATAGTGCTTTGAGGTTTAGAAAATGTTTACAAATATAATAATAACAATAATAATAGCTAACATTTATTACTTTATAACATATTATACATATGATACATATAACATATTATGTATATAATATAACATATATTGCTACCTGCCAGACATTGTTAAAGGCTTTCTAATTATTATCTCATTTTATCTTCACAACAACTCTGGGAGGTAGTATTATTATTATTTTACCCATTTTACAGATGAGAAAATTGAGGCCCAGAGAATTTAAGTGACTTGGCTTATTATCACACCTGTGACTAAAGCCAGATTTGACTTCAGATCTTCCTGACTCCAAATCCAGCCCTCTAGCATCATATTGCGTAATGTGTTGCATCTTCCAACCTCATCTCCCGTGTTTTCCTTACAGGTTGTATTCATGATGCTCCTCTCAAAGACATCCCAAGTTGTCCATATCCCTCTTACATGGTGGAGCCCAGCATATGATCCAGGACTCTAGTAAGTACCTGAGCCCACTGAGGTGGTGAAATCACACTGAGGGAACCATGGCATTCAGGACAAGCTCAAATTCAGTTCCTGGTCCTAGCCAACACCTTATCCCTAACTGTGTTTTCTAATTCTTCAGGTAGCGCAGAAATACAGTGAGACAGGGAAGGCGCTTGAAATTTGTAACTGAAATTCATTCAAATATGAAGGCAAAATTAGTGATCTGGCCATTGCCAGTTAACTAAGTGATTCTCTAAAGGACAGAAAGCAAGGACAAAGGAAGCATGAAATAATACCTGAAAAGGAAAATCATTCCCCAGTTAAAAAAGAAGAAGAAGAATGATAATAATAGCTTTACTAGCTGTGTGTTCCTGGGGCAAATCACTTAAAGGCTTCGCAGTCGTAGCTTCATCATCTGTAATCTGGAAATAACAATAGTACCCACTTTCCCAGGGTTATTATGAGGATAAAATGAGATGAGGCAATGGAGAGAACACTGGAGTAATAAGGAGGAGACTTGCATGCTAGATTTGCCTCTAAGTCAATCCAACAAACGTTTATTAAGTACCTTTTACATGCCAGGCACTGTACTAACTGCTGGGGATACAAAGAAAAACAAAATAAACAAATAGGTGAGTGAAGGAACAGATAGACAGATGAATGAACAAACAAACAAGTAAATGCATAAATATGTGAATGAATAAATAAATAGATAAATCTCTTCTTAACCAACCAGCTCAATTCTTAACTCTTGTTGGAAGTCTAATGCCAATTCTTGGATTGTTTACATAGCTGGGAAGCTTCATAGATAAAAGGGCCCTTGGAAATTCTCAGACTGTACAGATTTGAAGGCTTATTTTTAATGCAATATGAAAAAAATCATTCCCTTTTAAGACCCTCCCTCACCCAAGTTCCTCACCTTGCCTTTCTGAATTCTAGCATTAATATCTTGAGGCAGTATGGTAGAATGAGCAGAACAGAAGGTGAAGTCAGTGGCCCAGGGTTTCAAACGCAACTAAACTGTTTATTATTTATATGACTTAAATTGCATCCACCCTAAAAAATAAATATTTATATTTCTTTAATAAAAGGTTATTTTTAAGGAGGCTTGCTAGAATAAAGGGTACTTTGGCCAATGGTTTGAATGAAGGAGACAGGTTTTTTTGAAATTACATCTATTGGGAGAGATGGAATTGTGGCTATAAATTCATATAATAAACTTAAAAGTTAGGTGAAGGATTCCTAAGCATAACCCTTGTTTTGAACTCCAGTGTCTGTGATTTTCACTGATCCAAGTAGATCACACTCCCTTCCCCTTCTTTCCAAGCTCAGGAGAAGCAGGTGAGGCCACCTGAGCAGGAAGAGGCAAAGGTGGGGAGGGTAAGCAGAATATTTGTAAAAGGGCTCTGAACCAGTGTCTTTGCTCCCTCTTACCTCCAGGGGAACAATATATTGACCACCATGGATTCTTCCATATTCTCCTGCAATGTGAGCAGCTATGACCACCCAACCTTCTTGCTGACAGGCTTCCCAGGCCTAGAGGCATCTCATCACTGGGTATCCATCCCCATCAACCTCATCTGCCTAATCTCCATATTAGGCAACAGCACCATTCTCTTCCTGATCCGAACAGACCCCAGCCTTCATGAGCCCATGTTCATTTTTCTGTCCATGTTGGTGGCCTCTGACCTCGGTCTGTGTGCATCTACCTTCCCAACCATGGTGCAGCTCTTCTGGCTGGGTGCCCGTGAGCTTCCCATTGACCTATGTGCAGCCCAGATGTTTTTCATCCATGCCTTCACCTATGTGGAATCAGGGGTGCTCCTGGCTATGGCCTTTGACCGCTTTGTTGCCATTAAAGATCCCTTGCATTATGCTTCGGTACTCACCCACTCAACGATGGCCAAAATAGGGGCTGCGGTTCTTGTGAGAGCAGTTGTTCTCAATGTCCCAGGACCCATTTTGCTCAGGAGGCTTGATTTCCCTCCTGTCAGTGTCCTCTCTCATTGCTATTGCCTACACTGTGACCTAGTAGGCCTAGCCTGTTCTGACACCAAGATCAACAGCTTCTTTGGCCTGGTCTCCATCCTGCTTTCCTTGGGGATTGACTCTACTCTCATCGTGGTTTCCTATGTGCTAATCCTCCGTACAGTGTTGGGCATTGCATCTCCAGAAGAGAGATTTAAGGCCCTCAACACATGTGTCTCACACCTCTGCATTGTGCTTATTTTCTATATGCCCAAGTTAGGATTATCCATACTGCACCGTGTTGAGAAACATACCTACCCTGCTCTAGCTGTGCTCATGGCTAACTTACATTTCCTAGTCCCACCCTTCATGAACCCTATTATCTACTGCATCAAGTCCAAACAGATCCGACAGGGTCTCTTAAGACGCTTCTGGCAGAAAAGAGTTGAGACCTCCTAAAGAGGATGGAGCCAAGGCAGACTAGGAAGCGTGACACTCTAAACAGCTTGAATGTCTTCAGATAATCTAGGGATTTTCTTGGAGTAGCTACATATTGGGAAATATGAATGAATATATCACATCTTTTTTAATTGAGAAATAAGGGGCAGAGAAAACACAATCTCATTGTCAAGCCCTCACACTCAACTATTTTTTTTCATTTCTGAATATCTCAAACTCTTGGGTGGAATTTCAAGGGGTGACCTTGAGTCTGGGAATGACTGAAATATTTCAGATTGATGGGTACTCTGAAATATTTTGGCTTTTAGGTCTCAAAAAATGCCATACACATGCCATATGGTACCACACCATACCTTTCAGTTAATATTGATAAACAGAGGGTATCTTTGAGAAATTCTTTCTTATATCTGACTCCCAGACAGTATGGATCTCTCCTTTTTTCACATATCTAGGATAATCCTATATTCACTGTCTTTATTTCATGATTATTGGTGGTTTGCTGGTTTCTATGATAGGTAAAGAGGACACAGAGAAAGAATATCAGACTTCAATGTCATGCTCCAAGTTCAACACCAAGCACAATATGGCCAATATGAAATATCTAGGGCAAGGCTATTTCTTTCCCCAGGCAGGACTTAGGTGTATCGGATCAGTGATGGTTAGGAGGATGGGGAGAGGAGTATTGAAGACGTTGTTTTTCTTATATCATCCATGGAATCATAACCCTAAGTTCCTCCTCTTAAAACCCAGATATTCAGAAACTTGCTTCTCTTTCCAAGATCAAAAGTCAGGAAGCTGAGATTCTGGAAAGATAGTGAGAGATTAAGGCACCTAGGTTCTGGAGGAAGAGTGGAAAGCTAGGTTAAATAAATGAGGAGGTCACATTGAAGATTTGCATTGGCCTAGAAATACTATGTACAAACTTATCAGCATTCCAAATCTTCTGATGCATCTTGAGACAATTACTGAGTGAGTGGGGAAGAGAGGGAGGGAAAGAGGTACTGAAGAATAAGAGGGATAAGATCAGTGAAAAGGGGATTTTATGTATTTGTGTGCGTGTGCAGGCATGTGCATCAGTAAAGAGCAAAATGTTATGCATAAGGCTAGGACAACCAAATTAAGTCAGAACCATCTGTATGTATAGGCCTGTGTGGTACCAAAAAGGTCATGAAAGGAGAAATGAGTTCTGTTTCCTAGACAGATATTTCTTCTTCCCTCTTATCAGTTAAATTTTAAATTCATTATGGGCAGGAACCATGTTTATTAAGAACATATATAAGCTATTTATTGAGCTTTCTCTGTACCTCACTTTCCTTTTCCATAAAATAAAACTATTTATGTTGAGTAGTGGGAAGGATGTTATGAAGAATCAATGAAGCAGTGGATTTGAAAGCGCAATGTTCTATACTTTGTACTTTTCCAAGGCAAAGACTGTTATCTATAGTATCATTACCAGTATCATTATTATTACTAATATTCCAGAGTGGTAACATTTATGTCTATGAAAACTGGCAGTATATAGGGCTTACTTTGTTCCCTCATTCCATTCCCAGTCCTTCCTCCCTACATACAGTATGTCTACCTGATAGCAGGTGGTTGGTTAGATAAGAGGACAACCTCTTTTACCCCTCCCAGTTATCAATATCTTTTTGTTCTGCTTTGAATGGGATAAGTAAAGATAAGGAAGAATGCCAGAGCTGAAGGTTAAGACAGGGAGAGGAGGGAGGAAGAAGGAAGGAAGAACTTTGATTTTCCTAATTACCTGGGCATTACCCTATTTGCAAATACAACATAATCAAATAATCTTCACTAGAAAGACCTAAGAGGGAGTAGAGTCCAAACCTACCTGAAGAGAAGTCCCCTTTATAACATCCATGACCAATAAATAATTCCCTCAACTTCTACTTGAATATCAAAATGAGGAACTCACTATTTCCTCAAGTAATCCATTCTATTGTTGGTCAGGTGATTGTTAAGAAAAACTTCCCCACAGGGACATTAAATCCACTTTGTCCATTGACCTTAATTCTTTCCAATTGCCTCCAGTACTATTATCATATGGCACCAAGCCCCCTTTCAGTAGCCTCAAGAATCACATTTTTCTAGTTTTCAAAACAGCTTTTCAGAATTATCTTGGGATATTCGGGACCCAAGAAATCACTAGCAAAGGAGATACAACTGAAAGCAAATAATATCTCTTTCTTTCATGTCCACCTACCTAATAGACTTCTCCATTTATAATCCAATGACATCTCAATAAATCTCATTATCTAGCACTCAAAGCCTGTTCCTCCTCCTGACTTCCTATTTTTGTTGATCTATTCCTTCTACAACCAAACTCTCACTCTCACTGGGTGAGAAAAAAAGCCAAGGGCAATATCTCTTACTTCACTCTCTGAATATCTCTCTACTTGAAATAAGCCAAATAAGAAACAAAGAAGGCCTGAATTGAAGGAGAGGCAATGTAATACTTGACTTTCCTACAGTCATTTTCTCCATATCATCCTTCACCCAATTTCTAAAGTAACCTTCCTCCATGCACAGAATTGACCATGCCACATTCTGGCTTACAAACCTACACTGACTCCCTATTATCATGAGATACAAACTCCTTAACTACCAAGCACTTGAAGAGTCTTCCATGATTTTCCTTCAGCTTCCCTTTTTCAACTTTTTCCTCCCTTTTCCTTTCATGTGTCCTATATTCTAGATAAATACGACTATTACTTGTTGCCCAATCTTATTGTGTCTTCATTTGTTATTTATCATTTCAAGAGATCATATAAAACAACTAACTTTTTTAAAGCATCAATCATTTGTAGAACACTATCTGGTGCTAAATCCATCAGTTAAAATGTATCTCCAGTGCTCAGCATGATTTCTGGAATATAGCAAGTATTTAATAAATGCTTGTTGATGATAAATTATAGTAAACAGCAGAATATGAAGACAAGGGAAATATCCAGACAAATTTCTTTAAGTCCCTGCCATCAGGAAGTTTCTGGCCTAAAAGTGGGATATGATTATGTTGCAGTTTGGCTACATTTTTCCCTCTACTCAGCACAGTGTCAGTCCTCCACTCTTGAGATCTATTTATCATCTCTGATAATCTGATAAGGATGGCTTAGTTGATAAGGAAATAATGGGAAACGGGAGACGATCTTGACCGTTAACTCATAGCTGCTTCTCCGAAGTGCCATTGAGTCACAAGTTTATTATATAAGAAATTCAAACTCCCTTTCACCCAAAAGCACAAGGATAGTTTCCCATAACTACACAGAGCTATATTTTTAACATAGACAATACAACAGGCTTAGAAGCTTCAAGGTGAAGATAAGAACCAGGCTGGACTTTCAGCTATATTTGTTATCACCAAGCCAAGTCTGAGAATATTTTTCTAAGGGGCAAATGCCCCAGCTAACTAAGGTTTTGGCCTTGGTTGCATTTCTGACCAAAGGGGAAGAATGTTAACCTTTTAAAAGCTGGTTCACTAGGAACTTAAAGCTTTCAATAAGGCCACAATACTTTTCAACAAGAAATCACAAGGATCACAAAAGGGGTCAAAAGAAAAGTGTCAGATTTTTATCTATTCTCTTATTGGCTTCCCACATATTTCCCCCTTTTCTTTAAATTAAAATGATTTATTACACAGGAAAACTTTTAATAATGAAAGAAGTCATCAATTAGTTATAATCATCAGCTATAGCTGGATCTGATAGGATTTACAGATTAAACTATTTATGGCTCTCTACACTCCACTATGATCTCATCAGGGCAGATATAACCATCACTGGTACATATCCCAAATCATTCACACCTTCTTATGTGGTGGCCTTTTTATATGTCTGGAAATCCTCCACATAAACTCTATGCAATGCTTTTATGCCTTTCATCTGCCTTTCTTCATACTTCCTGAAAAATAGTGTGCTCTACTGAACTATCAATATTTTATCTCTCTCTCTTGGAAAATTATCAACCCACATACTTTTCCTGTACTTTCCTGTCAAGAATTCCAGTGAAAACTGGAAAGCATAAGAATAAATGGGTCATTCATCAAAATGATAAATAGTATCTACCTAAAACCATCAGTAAATAACATCTACAATGGGGATAAATTAGAAGTCTTCCCAGTAAGATCAGGAGTGAAGAAAGGATGCACAATATCACCACTGTTAACTAATAATGTATTAGAAATACTAACTTTAGCAATAAGAAAAGAAAAAAAATTTGAAGGAATTAAAGTAGGTAATGAGGAAACTAAGCTATCACTCTTTGTTGATGATATGATAGTATACTTAGGGAATCCTAGAGAAACAACTAAAAAACTAGTTGAAATAATTAACAACCTTAATAAAGTTGCAAGATACAAAATAAATCCACACAAATCATCAGCATTTCTATATATTACCAATAAAGTCCAACAGCAAGAGTTAGAAAGAGAAATCCCATTTGAAATCACTCTGAACTATATAAAATACCTGGGAATTTACTTGCCAAGGCAAGCACAGGAATTATATGAACACAATTACAAAACAATTGTTTTTATTATTATATGTATATATTACAAAAAATACATGAACACAATTACAAAAAAATCAAGGGTAAACAATTAGAAAAATAGTAATGGCTCATGGATAGGCCAAACTAACATGATAAAAATGAAATTTTCCTAAATTAATTTACTGATTCAGTGCCATACCAATCAAACTACCAAATAATTATTTTAAATAACTAGTAAAAAATAATAGTAAGGGGGCGGCTGGGTGGCTCAGTGGAGTGAGGGTCAGGCCTGGAGACTGGATGTCCTGGGTTCGGGCCCGGCCTCGGCTACTTCCAGCTGTGTGACCCTGGGCAGGTCGCTTGACCCCCGTTGCCCACCCTTACCACTCTTCCACCTATGGGAAAATGCACCGAAGTACAAGGGTTAAAAAAAAATAATAATAATAGTAAAATTCATCTGGGAGAACAAAAGATCAAGAATGTCAAAGGAACTAATGTAAAAAAAATGTGAAGGAAGGTGACCTAGCAATACCAGTTCTCAAATACTATAAAGCAGCAAATACCAAAGCAATCTAGTACTGGCTAAGAAATAGAATAGTTGATCAAAAGTGTAGATTAGATACACAATAAATAGGGGTAAATGACTCTAGCAATCTAATGTTTGATAAACCCAAAGACCCCAGCTTTTGGAATAAGAACTCATTATTTAACTAAAACTCCTCAGAAAATTGGAAAACAGTATGGCAGAAGCTAGATAGAGACCAATATCTCACATAGTATATGAAGATAAGGTCAAAATAGATATAAGATTTAAATATAAAGAATGATACCATAACCAGATTAGGGGAACACAGTACAGTTTACCTGGCAGATCTATGGGAAAAAAGGCAAATTTATGACCAAACAAGAAAAAAAAGAGTATTATGATATTAGATGAATAATTTTGACTATATTAAATTAAAGACATTTTATACAAACAAAACTAATGTAACCAAAATTAGAATGGAAGCAACAAATTCGGGGAAACAAATCTTATAACAAATTTCTCCTCTAAAAGTCTAATTTCACAAATCTATAGAGAACTAAGTCAAATTTATAAAAATATAAGCCATTCCCCAAATGACAAATGGTCAAAGAATGTGAACAAGCAATCTTCAGATGAAGAAATCAAAGCCATAAATAAAAAATTTTCTAAATCACTCTTGATTAGAGAAATGCCAGTTAAAACAATTCAGAGGTACCACCTCATATCTACCACATTGACCAATGTGGCAGTAAAGGAAAGTGGTAAATGCTAAAGGGGATGTGACAAAATTGGGACACTAATGCATTCTTGGTGCAGTTGTGAACTCATCCAACCATTCTGGAGGACAATTTGGAACTATTTTCAAAGGGTTATAAGACTGTGCATACCCTTTGATCCGGTAATACCACTAATGAGTCTATGTCCCAAAGAGATAATAAAAAAGGGGAAAGGACCTACTTATACAAAAATATTTAAAGCAGTTCTTTTTGTTGTGGCAAAAATTTGGAAATTGAGGAGATGTCCATCAACTTTGGAATAGCTGAACAAATTGTGGCGCGTGTTGGTGATGGAATACAATTGTGCTATAAGAAATAATAAGCAAAATTATTTCAGAAAAGGCTGGGAAGATCTTTAGAAACCATTGCAGAGTAAAATAAATAAAACTGGGAGAGCATTGTACACAATAACAGCAATACTGGATGATGATTATCTGTGAAAACTTGGCGACTCTCAACAATGCAATAATATTGGACAATCCTGAAAGACTTATGACTGAGAATGCTATCCACCTCCAGAGAAAACTGTTGGAATTGTCTTTCACATCGGTGTATTTATGATTTTAATTTGGGGCTTGGGTTATGTATGCATGTGTTCTCAGAACAATAACCAATATGGAGGTGTGTTTTGTATCACAATAAAAAAATTTTTAATGTCACTAAGACAAAAAAAAAAAAAGAATTCCACCCATAGCAACTTGTACATAATGCAATTTTAATCAGTTTTCTATCAATCAAAATAGTAAAGGCCTTCAGGCTTTATGTGCTGGGTACTGGGAATAAAATGTCAGAAATGAAACAGCCATTGTCCTTATGGAGTTTACATTGTTTTGGGGTAGAGGATATGTACCCATATAATCACATATAAAACATATTCAAAATAAAGAGAAGGTAATTAGGGAAACACTAAAACTTGAGGTTGGAGAGGAGCAGGGATCAAGAATAGCTAGTTTTGAAGAAAGATATTTGTTTTAATAATAATTTTTATTTAATTGAGTGGAATAGAATTAAGTTGAATAAAAGAAATGGCCATATTTATCACCTTCCAAATTCTCAATTCCTCTCACCAAGGTTTTGATAAAGTTGAGAAAAAATAGAAAGGAAGTGAATGGCCAAGACTTTTATACCCAGCAATAGAAATCCCTGTGATTGCTAAACATATAAAGCAATTTAAATTACAATTCAATAATATTCCATTGTGTTCATGAACCAAAATATATTTAGCCATTCCCCAATTGATGGGCATAAGATGGATCACAGTGGGCTGATTTTTAATATAACTTTGAAATCTGTGACACATTATGCTTAAGTAATATTTCAAATAGACAAATTCTCTATAATAGCTCTAGGAATTAAAACATAGAAGTGTTAGAATAGTCATGGACAATAGTTACTAAAGTTCCTCTTGAATTAATTCTGATTCAAAAGGGACTGGCAGTAGATGTCTGAAGACTAAAAAAATTTCATCATCTAGACCAGTGGTTCCCAAACTTTTTTGGCCTACCGCCCCCTTTCCAGAAAAAATATTACTTAGCCCCCTGGAGGTTAATTTTTTTTTACTTTAATAGCAATTAATAGGAAAGATAAATGCACCTGTGGCCATCACCGCCACCCTGGATTGCTACAGCACCCACCAGGGGGTGGTAGCGCCCACTTTGGGAATCACTGATCTAGACAATAATTTTAGTAACTTCAATATCTGAAATGTAATCATTACTGTAGAAAAAAAAAAAAAACTTAGACACCATTGCAGCACTTATATGGATCTCAGCTGGGAAAGAAAGTTGATTTCAGGCATTAAGACAAAATTTTAGCATTCCAACTCATTCCTGTGCCTCTGATCCTGATGTGGATATAGCATGTCATATAGCAAACACCTGCTTGGATCTTTTCTCTTTCTTGGAGTTCAAACAATTAGATGCTGTAAGGGTGCTGGCCACTGCATTCCACACCCGCTCTCGGATCCTCTTTGTCTTCAGGCCATAGATGAGAGGGTTCAGCATAGGAGGGATAACTAAGTAGAAATCAGCCAGAAGCACCTGAGCATGCAGAGGTACCATGTCCTGCCCCAACCAAGCCATGTAGATGGATACCATCGCAGGTAAGTAGTAAAGAACCATGACAGTCACATGGGAACCACACGTACTGAGTGCCTTGAACCGAGCATCCTGAGAGGACAGGTTGAACACAGCCCAGAGGATCAGACTGTAGGAAGTAGCTATAAAAGTCACATCAAAGCCTACAATGATAAAGGAGGCAATCAAGCTATAGAGACTGCTGGGCATATGGTCAGCACATGCCAGCTTGGCTACAGCCATGTGTTCACAGTAGGAATGAAGGACTACATGGGATCTACAATATGGCAGATGGACAATCAACCAGCTCAGTGGGGTCATGACCGTAATGGCTCTCACCAGAATGGCCACGCCAATGCCCAGCATTGTCCGTGGGGTAAGGATAGTCTGGTAGTGCAAGGGTTTGCAGATGGCCACATAGCGGTCAAAGGCCATTGACAGGAGCAACCCAGTCTCCACGGCTGTTGCTGCATGGACAACGTACATCTGAATAAAGCAGGCAGCGAAGCCAATGATGCCATTGCCTGAAAAGAAGATGGTCAGCATTTTGGGGGCCACAGAGGTTGACATGACAATGTCCACAGCGGCTAAGACACACAGAAAATAGTACATGGGTTCATGCAGCCCTGAGTCTGCCCAGATCACAGTCAGGATAAGGATATTCCCTAATAAGGCCACAGTGTACATGGCGCTCAGTGGAATTGCCAGCCAAAGGTGGGCTGCCTCCAATCCTGGGACACCCACAAGGATGAATGTGGCAGCATTTGGTGGTGTGTGGTTGGAAGGAGAGCCCAGCATCACAGGAGAGAATTCTTGACTATGGCTAGAAAAACAAAGTTCATCAGATCACAGGCTGGAAACAACATGAATGTAATCTTGGGAAATAACAGAGGTACTCTCTACAACATGATGTTCCTTGACTTTCTGGTCCCTCTGAGACCTTGGCCCACATAGGTAGCCTAAGAACTAGAATAGTTCCGGTCTCCTGAACCTCAGTTGGCTTCCCCAATCATTTCTATTGACTGGAGATGTTACATTTTAAAGCTCAGTTTTACAAAACTACCTGATAGGGCCAAAAAAAGGAGGAAGATGGGGAATGTATCTTCAGTGTCCTGCCACATGTATCTTTCTCCACTTAGGAAAATCTAAGTGGTTCTTTCACCCTAAACAACCTAACTAACCACCTGTTTCATCCTCTCAGGATTTTGCTTTCCTCCTAAGGTGTTATCAGTAATATTTGCTATATCACCTACATCTAAACCTTCTGAAGACTGAGTTCTTATCTCATTATTCTACTAAAACCACCCTCTCCAAAATTATCTCTGAAATGCCAGATATTATAACCCTTTCTCAACCCTTATTGTTTTTCTTTTTCTCCAAGCATTTGACCTTTATGTCTATCCCTCTCCCCAACTATCAGCATTTTATGAGATCACTTTTAAAGATGCAAAAATTTAACTTAAATGGTGTACTTTCAGCCTAATAGGGTAGGAAATCTCTATATTGGGGTTCCTTCCTGGCATCCCCTCAAATCATGCAGAAGCACAAAAAAAAAGCAGGCTTGAAGATTTTCAGTCAGGATTTCTGCTTCTGATATAGATTGGAGGCAGCTAAGTGGCACAGAAGATAGAGTACTGAGCCTGGAGTCAAGTAGATCTGAGTGAAACTTCGAAAGAGTTGCCTTAGAAACAGACTGACAGATGAGTATTTCCTTTCCTTTGGCCCCCTCTTTAAAAAGTTTGCCTATCACTGTCTTAGAGGGTTGTCTGAGGCATGTGTGAGGTTAGGTAACTTGCCCAGGATCAGACATCCAAGTATATCTCAAAGGCGTCATTTGAAAACCAGATTTCCTTGACATTGATAATCTACCTGTATGCCTGGTGCATAGTAGACACTTAATAAATGCCTGTTGAATTGAATATAACTGATTTTATTTCCATTTTTTTTTGTTTCAATGATCAATTCAATTGTTTCAGTCATACCAATGAAGTTAAATTTACTTCCTTGCATTATTATTGTTGCCTTTGAAGTCTTAAACTTGGCTTGGCCATGAGTGTTGCTGAAGTGCTTTTCTTTCTTCCTGAAGACATCGTCCCTACTTGTTGCTAAATAGCAGCCACATGTGGGCATGGGCAGAAATGGAAGAAATGTGATTGGAAACAATATTATTCTATAAGTGTAATGCCTAACACATATCTATGTGAGAGGATGGCTATTAACCAACATTTCACCATTCCTATACATGGCTCTTCACTTCAAGTTCTCAGATAATACTAAACTAGGCTTAAGGTCATTACTTGGAAATAGTTGGAAATGTAATTTTATACTATGTACTGGAGGCCATTTTTTAAAAGCTTAAAGTGGCATAAGAGTCCCTAAGGGACCAAAGAAGAAAAAGATCATTTAAAGGAACCTAAATCATCATTGGCATATTTTCATCCTTAGAATAAACAAGAAACACATTAGAATTGTTCCACATAGTTTCATGATGATTTCATGTGCCAAAAAAAAAAAACTCCAATATTTCATCTTGACATAGGCTTCTTAAAAGTATAGAGGCTATCTCCATTTGCTTCCCAGGATCTATGTAATAAAATTGCACTGAAATCAAGTAGATTGGTTAATCATGATTTCCTGACTGAAACTATATGCAAAATAATGAAGAAACTGATTTTTTGTCAGATCAAAGAACTCTTTCCACTAATGTAGACCACAACGACCTTACATAACTTAATAGATAATTCCTGGGAAGTCGCCTATTATATTCATTGGAACACAGTGATCCTACCCCTCATTACAATATAGAATCTATCAACTTGTCCCAGATGGGCATGATACTCACCGATCTACAGCCCTTCAAGTTGCTTCTTCAACCCTTTTTTATGAGGGAGACAGACCTTAGACACAGAGCTGGTGGACATGTATCTCTAAGAACAGGTTACACAAAGATTCCCACAATTGTTCCCTCATGTTCCTTAGCTGTAAGAATTCTCTGAGGTTACCAATAGCATCAATCTAAAAAAGAAGATAGAAACTAAATCAGGAAACCAAATGGTCTGAACCAAACATTTTCATTTAGGGTTCTCTTAATAAAATCATGTTAATCAAAAGAGGCAATTGCATAATTATCTTGTCAAAGAAATAGAGAGTATTGGTGGGGGGATAGGGAGAATAATAAATAGTGAATTAAACTTAAAATACAGGACTAAATATGTAAGAGTTTTTGACAGGTAGGGGTGGAGTACAGATAATAAAGATATTATGGGAGGAATTTGAAAGAGTTGGTGTTGATGATAAATTCTCAGAGCTATAAAGGCTTTCAGAGACCATCTAATGCAGTTCATATTCAAAAAGAAATTCCTTTTATAGCATCGCTGACAAGTAATCATACCAGACTCTTTAAAAGATTTTCAAAGATGGGCAACTTAATACCTTAGAGTAGACAGTACAGTCTAATGATGAAGAACTGTAATCACTATGAAATTTGATCTTTAAAAGGAGAGGACACATGACAGCCCTTCAGATACTTAAATCCATTATAAATATTCCTTTCTTCAAGATAAACTTTCCCAGTTCTTGTTAATGTACCTCTTATGACAGCATATTAATTCCCTTCACCACATAGCCTGTAATTCTTCATATGTACATTCGTTTTTTTCAATACATTTTCTAAAATTGCAATGGCCAAATTTGAATACCTAAGGTGTCAGATATTTTCCCTCTCTTGATTTTAGTTACTCCATTTTACAATAAGACTCTCCATATAAATTAGCAGTCATGTCCATTCTCTATTTTTTGCCTTCCTTTGCCCTAGACCTAAAATAAAGGTCTCCTTTTCTTGGATCCTAAAATCAATGAAAGAATAGTAGACTAAGAAGACTCTGCACCTTTGTCTCCCCATAACACAATCAACTGCCTTCCATCACTACTAGCTAAATCATTGTAAACCCAAAATGACTGCATGATTTCTATATATTCTAAGTACAATTTGCAAAATGCCTCATGTTCACAGGTCCACTTATCCCCAAAGACTTCCTTCCACTCTATTTGCAAAGTTATATTTTTCTCTAACTTGGCTCATAATAATTGAAAAAATAAGCCTTCTTAAAAATACTTGTATCTTTAACCAGTTGGTTTTCTATAACATCCCTTTATTGCCTCTTGTGAGGAAAGTACTTGCTCCTTTGAGATGATTTGAGTCTATCAATGCAATCTAAGATGTCTTTTTAACTGCTACTTCACACTATTGAAATATATTAAGCTTTCCTCTATTAAGATTCCAAGATGTTTTCGCAGATGTAGTCTAGTTATAGAATGTCCCACACACCCATTTTACAGATAAGGGAATGCAATATGTGTCAGCATATTATTAACCATTTCTTAAACACCTAATCTCTTTACTTTTTTTGAAGAGTGCATTGGGCTTAGAATAAGGAGAGGTACTGATTCATTCAAAGCTGGCCTCTGATGCCATATAATTTTGTGATAGTGGGCATGGTGGGCATTCTCATTATTCTCTCTCAATCTCAGTTGCCTGATCTATGAAATGATGACACAAGGATCAATGGAAATGACATTTCAATTGGAGATCTAAATTCCTAACTTCAACTCCTCTGCCAGTCACATAATGGTCATGTAAATCAAGATAAGTCACTGCATCTACCTAGCCTTCAGTCATTTAATTTGCCAGATCAGAGTTAGATCAGATACCAGATTTAATCATTTCTTTTCCCTCAATTGCTTTCCAAGCTTCTTATTCCTTCATGAAGCAACAGATTATTTTTCCATTTTCACTTACACTTTAAATGACAACATTATGATGCTCACTTTGTCTTTTCACTCACCCAGATGGACATGTTTTACTGTCTTATTTCACAGCCAGCATCATCATATAGGAATGTGAACAACATCCATGGAAGATAAGGTGTCTGAATTTAATTTTTTTCTTAAAAGAAAATCAGAAATACAGGAAATAGTGATTGCTGCCTTCAAAGTCACAACTCACATAGATAAGGTGTTCTAAGGTCTAGAGATCATAGTAACTAGGACCTGCTTTCCTAATGTGTAGGTCATTAACAGAAATGGAAAAGTAAATCTAATCTTTCCAACATGAAATTCTATAAATGAGATGACTAAGATGACAAAATCTTTCTATGTAACACAGAGGTCAACCTGATGATCATTAGGCAGGAATAACCTTTTGAAGAGTTAGGGGAAACACATCTCACTTCAACATTTAATTCTTCCTTACAAAATAGAGTTGTTGGGCAATGGTCAGAAAAAGGGGATGAACCAGTTAGTTTATTGAGAGAGAAAGATAAATAGAGAGATAGTCTTTGGTCTGTGTGGATACTCACATAACATTAAAAGACAAAGGTAAGTTTTTAGTACCAAAAGTAGACACACTATTCAATATTTAGAGTAAAACAAGGACAAGACTTTTACCAGATACGAAGGTATAGCTGGGTTAAGATCTACAAAGCTGAAGTCTCCATGCTGATGTATGATAATGTGAGAGATTACCTAGAAAAAGAATAAGTTCCCTCCTCATAAGATGTGCTCAAGCAATAGCAGGATGATTGTTACTCAGGGCTTAGTTAGTTCCATTTCCCACCATGTGAGTGGTTAGACTAGATATCTATGACTCCCTTCCATTTTTAAAGTATGATGATACCATGCTTCTATAAACTAGATCCTCTTTGCTGCTACCTTACATTGGAGGATGTCCTCCTTCCTCTAGGCCTCTGGGCTCCCTGTAAGAAGATGACTTGGGAACCCAACTTTCTTCTCTGAGGATCCCTAAACCCAGAATCAACATTAGTTTTATTTGCTAGTCCAGCTACCTACTTTCCTGGGTAACCTTCACAAGTTCTTCTCCAAAGAAGCCCCTCACAGACACTCCATAACACAAGCTCTCCAATCTGGTCTAAAGGAAAGGGGTAAGGGTTTTGAAAGGTAATTAGGGGTTGGGAGAGGGGAGAAAGGACAAATGGAGGAAAGATAGACTGGGGCTTTTACATAAATAATAAATTTCCCAGATCCAATACCCCTACCCCGCACTTCGTCCTGCCTCTGCCCCTAAGGTATCCTGCCCACTTCTCCCACCTGCCCTGATCCCCCAACAGACCAATTAATAACCTTTGCAACCCAAACACCACCCATGGCTTCCATAAACTAAAACTTCCCTTGGGTTTATGTTTTCTGTGGCTCTTTGATGGCCAAGAAGCAAGCATAAGTGATGGCATTTCACACAAGAGACTTAAGTTCTGGCCCCTAACTCTGTCATTGACCTTGGGCAAATATCTTTACTGCTTTGGACCCCATTCCTCATCTACAAAATGAGGGAGTTGGATTATATGGTCTCCGAGGTGCCCTCTGCCTCAAAGTTTCCATAATGCTAAGATCTTGGACTGATCTCATTGGGACTGATTAAGCAGAAGAAAAAGAGCGCTGATTATTAAGAGTGAAGGTAAGGGATGATAAGGCTTCCAGCCTAGCAAAGTCAGAGTCTCCAATGATTAGCCTGCATCTTTCTCACCCTGAGGTCCTCTTTGTGTGCCCAGTGAGGCAACTTTGTGGGCAGGCAATATCTCTCTTCTGTCCTAAAGACCTCAGTGGAAAATGGCTACATTGATACAGCTGAGAGAATCAGTAGACATTTGTTACAAATGCCACCAAATGACTAAAACAGGTACCTTCATTCTATGGGCATTAAGTGATTTGCCTAGTCACACAACTAGGAAGTACCTGAGGCCAGTTTTGACTCTAAAACATCCCAACTCAAGATCTGGCTCTCAATCCACTGAGCCACCTGGCTTCCCCCTCTACCTTTTTCAGATGTCATCTGGAATAATTGTATTCAGGTCTGGTTACCACCATTTAAGAAGGAAATCAAGAAGCTGAAAAGTGCCAAGAAGAAGGCAAACAGGGTCAGGAAGGTCTGTGCTATCTGAAGATAGGTTAAAGGAACCATGAATAGTTAACCTGGATAAGAGAAGATCTAGAAGGAAAATGATAACTGTCTTGAAGTATTTGAAGGACTGACATGTAGAGGCACAATTAGACTTGTTCTGCTTGGTCTAATGGGACAGAACAAGTAAAAATGAGTGGAAATTTCAAAGAGACTCATTTGACCTTGATTGCAGGAGAAACTAGTAATTAGAGGTGGCCTTTGCCTCCAGCAGCGTTGAACTATTTTTCTTGGAAGTCTTCAAAAAGACTCTGGATATCCACTTGTCAGGTATATTATAGTAAGGATTGCTTTCCTTCTTTAACCTTCTGTGATTCTGTGAAAAGACATAAGGCCTAGATAGAGAAAAATACAGTTTATTCCAATACCTTATGAAGTTGAAAAAGTATTTAAATTCAAATGAAAAAATACAAGTCTGAGAAAAACCAAAATATTTAATTAATATTGACACAAAAATACTAAATATAATATATCTAATACATAGTTCATCATATTGTAAATATTTGTGTGACTATGGGAGATATTGCTTAATCTCCCCAGGATACAGTACCTGTTTACATCTGTAAAGTGAGAGAGTTGAACTAATTGATATCTGAAGTCCCTTCCAAATCTAAATTCATGATTTATGTTCCTTAATACAAGGGAAATAATCAATATAATATTTATGTGTGATAAACTTCCTTAACAAGATAAAAATAAAAGCTAAATTAGCATTCTGAAAGATACAGAGAAAGTCAGAAAATACAGAACTCATTCATATTGAAATGACCTATATTTATAGAAAGAGAATTATTTTCCCAAATGTGTTTGGAAAGTATCTATTTAAAACCACAAGCTAATACAATGTATTCCTGTGGATTCCATGCCTATTATAAAATATAGATCACTCTGAGGTTTTTGCCAAACACCTAGCAAATAAGTAAAATTAAGAAAAAGATGGGATTAGTGGTATAGCAGTTATAACTGGAATTGGGAGCAGAAAGAACTGTGTTTAAATCCTACATTAGACACTTACTAGCTTCTTTAGCCTGGGCAAGTCACAACTTATTGGGTCTCAGGTTCTTCTCTTGGAAGATAAAGGGGTTGATAAATTCTAAAGTCCATTCCAGCTCTGTCTATGATTCTGTGACAATTTTACTTAAAAAAAATTGTCAGTGAAGCTATGAATTAGTCCAACTCTTCTGGATAGTAATTTGGAAAAATGCTAGGAAGTTGACTAAAATATCCATACCCATTAACTAAGAGGTCCACTGCTAGATAAATACCTAAAGAATATCTATTACAAAAAGAAACATCTGATAAATAACAAAGGATTTATAGTAGCATGCTTTGTGGTTACACAGAACTGGAAAGTAAATGCCCATTAATTCAGGAATGACTAAAAAAATTATACAGTAGTTATCTCCTCTTTGCAGATAATATATGTATATATATATATACATATATATATACACACATATAGATATATATAGATGTATATACTACAGTTCAGAAGAAAGACAAACAATATATCTGCAGCCCTAGACCATCTCTATAGATTCTATATAAGCTATAGAGTCCATCCCCAGATACCTTTTGGATATCTCAGAATGGATGCCTCACAAGCATATCAAACTTGGAGGGGAGAGGAGGGGAGAGGAGGGGAAAGGAGGGGAAGAGAAGGAAGAGAAGAGAAGAGAGAGAAGAGAAGAGAAGAGAAGAGAAGAGAAGAGAAGAGAAGAGAAGAGAAGAGAAGAGAAGAGAAGAGAAGAGGAAAGGGGAATATTTAACAGAAATATTACAAAGGTAGAATGTGTAGGTCTAGGTTACATATTGGATATTGGGGGTGAGTGACAGTAAGAAGAATATTACCTAAATTGTAAATCTGGGTCACTGAGTGGAGATTGATAAACTCAAATAATAAGAAGATTAGTAAGAAGGGAGGGCTTGGAAGGAAAGATATGTTCAATTTTGGACATGTTAAGCATAAAATGTCTGTAGAACATCAGTTTTAAGATGTCCAGTAGTTGGAGATACAACACAAGAGACTAGGAGATAGATTAGGGCTAGAGAGTTTGAGAATCATCTGTAAAGAGATGATAACCAATTCTATGGGAGTTAATAAGTTCACCAAAAAAAAACAAAATATACAAGGATAATAAAAAAGGACCAAAGAACAAAATCAACAAAATCAGTCATTAAACAAGCATTTATTAAGGTCCTACTATGTACCAGGCATGGTGCTAAGCACTAAGAGCACAAATACCAGCAGAAATAGTCTTTGCGGACTTATGGGTTAAGATGGTGGCAGAGTAGAGGCAAGGCAACTTTCTCTCCTTACCAATGGATATAGAGTACCTCCAAAGGACAAAAAAGTAAATCCAGATGAAAGAAGGGACCCCACAATAGGGCACAGTATCGAAGGTACATGGGATTTGAGCACTTCCATACCATAAGGGGAGGAAATAGCTCCCATCAAAACATGAGCGGATCAACCCTCCCCAACCCCACCCACAATACCAGAGTCAGAGGCTGCACTCCAGAGTTAGAGTGAGAGGGGGCACAAAGTCTAACCCCTGGGCAGCTGGCTGGCACCACTAGGAGCTTGCCCCTGAGAGCAGCAAGACCTGAGACCCCAGGTGGCTGGAAAACTCAGACCTTGAACATGGGAGTGGGACTGAGAGAGACAGCAGCAGTGCCCAGTGTGCTCAGACTCAGGAGAAAACCTCAGGTGGAGGAGCAAGCGTGGGCCAATTTCCGGGCTCTGAGAAGCTGGCTAGGACCACGGGGCTTGACCTTGAAAACAGCTAGACCAGAGACCCCAGGAGGCTGGAAAACTCAGACCTTGGACATGGGAGTGGGGCTGAGAGAGGCAGCAGCAGTGCCCAGCTCGCTCAGACTCAGGGGAAAACCTTGGATAGAGGAGCAAGCATGGGCCAAGTTCTGGGCTCTGGACAGCTGTCTAGGAACATGGGGGCTCAACCCTGATAACAGCTAGACCAGAGACCCCAGGAGGGTCCCCAGGGAAACCAGGAGACTCACAAAGTAGCCTCAGGCAAAAACTTCTCCCTAACTCCATACAAAGAGAATCAGATTGCCTTACTCAGACTTCTGGTGGATAAACACAATGATGCCAAGCAAGGCCCAAGAAATAAACAAGAAGACAAAGAAAAAAAACTAACACTTGATAACTTCTGCACAGAAGAAATAGTCTTTGCCCTTATAAAAAGGATTTCTTTCATTTAACAGGAGACCTGGAGGTCCTCTTACCATAGAGATGTGTAGGGATTAACCAGCCCACAGTGACAGGAAGTAGGAACCAGGAAGCCCCTGCTGAGGGAGCATCAGTTGCAGCTATCAATTGCTGACAGTTGGTTAGTGAGATGCTAACAGTTAAGGCTGGGAGTTGCAGGGAAATTGGCTGAAGGGTCTGAATTGGTTGCTGGGGGTTGGAAGCTGCTAGTGTGGGTTGGTGTTTAGTTGCTGGAATATAAAGGCAGGCCTGAGCTTACTGAGAGGACTTTTTGGCTTTAGTCTTCAAAGGGCTTTTTGCCTCTGGGATCTCTAGAGAGCAGGAGATCTGTCTCATAGGCAAGGATCTACTGTCAGTTGGCTACCGACAGCTGAGCTACAGAAAACTGATTGAAGGAGTGAGTAAGTGATAGCTGCCTATTATTTTAGGGAGTTAGGAGTTAGGGAATCATTTATAGATAGTGTAGGTTAGATAGGCCTGGTGTTTTCCAGGCAAGAAGAAGCGGTCCTCAGAAGACAGCTAGAGGTAATTATTAGGAATTTTAGGTATATTTATAGGGTATAAGATTATTAATCTCTCTTTCCTATTTTCTATCTTTCCCTCCTTTACTATATTCTTTTACTATCTCTATTTTAATTAAACTAAATTGTTTATTATTAAAAGCTGCTAGAAGTTTTCTTTTCTCTGGCTTAATATTAATTTACAACTCTACTATATTCTCATTAAAACTTAAATTATTAAAAGCTGCTCTCTTATTTTGTCAAAATCCCTATTTTAACCTTTATACCCTCAAGGAGTTTACATTCTAATAGGGGAAGAGAATACATTTAATAAACTGATAAGAAGCAGGGGTACTATGGAGAGAAACTAGTCTTGGCCTCAGGGGATGGAGTCTAGCTTGAGCTTTTGTCTTTATATCTTTTTACTGCTTTCATAGCTGAGGCTAAGTACCAGCAAGCTTCCAGTTTTCCTTTAGCATTGTGATCCAGGATGAAGATTGCTCACTAGCTTCCTGGTCACAGTTCTGCAAGTTCTTCATTCCGATTTGGGTCTTTTGACTTGGTAATAGTTGGAGTTTCAAGAGACTGTTGCTGGACTCAGTCACTACTAGCCCACTGGAAAACTCTTCAGGTTCAGAGGAACTTAACTGTAGGCTCACCTTTGGTCTAGGATTTTTGACATGTTTATTCAAATGCAGGATTCCATGTTGGACTGGAGGCTAGAAATATTACAACTTTGTTCCTAGGATCAGAGCCATATATGGTTTGTTTATAGAACTTGTTCCTTGATCAATACATAGCTAGGGCCCATGCTCTTGACCATAGTAAATAAACCTCTAGTAGATAAAATCCTATGGAGATGGGTCATCAGTAAAGCAAAGAAAGGAACAAAGATACTATTATCCTGGGCTTCCTCCTTGACTTGAAGGTTCTAGAAGGAATCAATTGATAAGAAGATAAGTTCTCATAAGTAAAGACTACTTCTACTTAGAATGGAATCCAAGAATAGAGTAAGCTTCCAGAATGGAGAAAATTCTAAGGCATAGTATAAGAAGTCTTATGGATATGAGTCAGTAATACAGCCTGGAAAAGACTGAATTTTTAAAAAACATTTGGATTGATATTTTCTGTTTTTTATATCACTATAGTGTCCCTTATATCTCTCTCCCTCACCCTCCTCAAGTCATGTCATGTAAAAATAATATTTTTAAGAGAGAGAAAAAAAGTCAGCACAACTGATTGATTCATTGATAAGGTCTGAAAACATATGTAATGGGTAATCCCTGTGGATCTCTCACTTCCACAAAGGGGTAGACTCAAGATATCTTTTCATAAGTCCCACTTGTTTTTCATGATTCTGTTACGTTTACTCCTGATTTTCTGATGTATGGTTCTTTCCACTTATATTATTTAAGTTATTGCATATATTGTTTTCTTGGTTCTGTTTACTTTATTATTCATCAATTCATATAGCTCTTTCCATATGCTTCTCTGTATTCATCACAACCATCATTTCTTATAGTTGTAAGATTAGAAATTAATATCCAATACTCAAAGTATTATACTTTATAAGATTTATTAATAATCATTTGAAGTAGAGGAAAGTGATAGCCTTCAGTAAAGAGCAGTTTCCCAAACCTTGAAAGCAGGAGAAGAGAGAGAGAGAGGGCAGTGTTACAGAAGCTTTTATCTACAAAACATGAGGATATAACATAGAGATGAAAGAAGAGTGCTGGGAAATGTAGCTCAAGGGTACAAAATTCTAATTACACAATCCCCCCTGTGAATCTTTGGGAGAC
This sequence comes from Gracilinanus agilis, assembly GCF_016433145.1. NCBI lineage: Eukaryota > Metazoa > Chordata > Mammalia > Didelphimorphia > Didelphidae > Gracilinanus > Gracilinanus agilis. The sequence goes on from NC_058132.1 coordinate 90,691,078, forward strand.
TAGTCTCTCCTAGTGGATCATTTAAACATAGCCAGCTTATAGCTCTAAGGATTTTTAATTAAAAGAATACACAATATTGCAGAAATATAAGGAGAAATTACAATAACTTGGGGATAAGAGGGAAAGAAAAGAGAAAACTAAAACAAAAACAATGATTGGTACATTGACAAAAAAAAATAATTTGGGAGTAGTCCCCTTTGGCATAAGAGTATGCATTCAAAATAAATGCATTCAACCCCTCCACAGTTCAAAATCACCACATCCTAAAGTTCACTCTGGATCTTTTGGTACAGTGCATGGTTTCTACAGGCATCGTCATAGCACCTTCTCCAAACTATTCACTTTCTGGATTCAGGGAGGTAGCAAGTTACTTATCCTAAAATTACTCTCAAAAGAACTTAAATTCTGCATTAGAGGATAATAATACAACCCCCCCCCACCCTCAAGGAGGTTGTTGACAAGCACACAGATCACTCAGGGATACATGGCTGAGTTATGAGGTTTATGAATCAGCTGGCAAAAGAAAATAAAAAAACATAAAAAAATCTAAATAAAAGAGAAAAAATAACTTCCAGATGAAATATAAAATATCAAAGTCTTATGTGTAAAACTTCTAAGGTAAGGAAAAATAAACCTATAACAGGTCCTTGAATAAGGGCCAAATTAAAGTGATTTGTGTTCTATAAGCCTGTAGTAGCAATTCTGCACTTACCCAATTAGCAGCCAGGACTATAGAAAATTACCATGCTATGGAAAAAAAAAAAAGGACTAGATTTTTTCAGCAGCAAAATGGGAAATAGCACTCTCTTGTCTGATTTTACCTTTTTCTCTCAGGGATAGGGGAACCAGAATGGTAGCCAAACTTTAGTACTTGGTAGAATGTGGCACAGGGAAGACCTGCGTCTGACATAAATCAAACAGCTGCAACCTCGAACCCCAAACAAGTTCAAGTCCTGTGTCTTGGTGCAGAATCTCATCAATCCCACTGAGATTGGTTAGTCTCTTTGACCTTGTGCTTATTGGCACTATGCAGGTTAAATTTGTGCTTCCTTGGCTTCTTTGGCTTCCTTCCTTTGTGCAGTGGCTCTTATATGTTCCTTTCTCCTGGTATCAGACAAAATTATTAATAAAAGCCCCATAATTTTTAACAATGAATGGCAGGTTTATATAGTCTATAGCTTTTGGGTATGCACATAAGAGCTAATGGACATTTTAAACTTACTCTAGTGCAAAATTTAAAAACCTTAATACTGGTAACATGTGCTTCGAGTACAAAAAAAAAATGAAAGAAAAAAGAAAAGTCAAATACTCTATTGCACATACAAGGAAATGAAGAATTTAAAAATGTTTTAAATATCAAAAATATATAGCATGCAATCAGTGACACACTGTGTCAGCCAAGGAGAGGTAGAATACAAAGGTTTCTTACCCCAAAATGAGATTCATTTCCTTTTTAGCTTGGCCATGATCCACAATGTAAGTGCAAATGCTTTTCACTAAGTAACAGCTTTATAAAACAGTAGTACAATAGATAATGCACATTCAAGCAGTACCAAAATTCACAAAATCATAATAGCCCAGTTAATGACAATAGCAAACAAACCCACTATCATTAGGATTCACATTAGTCTCTTTATATCCACTTGCTGTGTGACATTTTAAAAAAACCTATGAACTCATGGATACTTATCACAAGTTCTCCAGATGTAGCCAATCTTTCAACCTTGGCTGAAACATTTTTAACAAAGTCTATTACTGCTATCTTTCAAAAATTTGGCAAAGGAGTATAAAAAACCAAAAACCTCTGTACTACAGATGAAAACCTTTTGGGTCTAAAACATCACCAAGAATTTAGATCATTCTGGTGGGAGGGTAGAGTAAGCTGAAGAGTTACAAATATAAAAACTCATTCAGAAACTACTAGGCTTCCCAGGAAAAATCCTTCCCACTTCCTGGATGAGATTATAACCCATCACAAGGTAACTGAGTAACTAAGCCTCTTTTGGGGGAACCTCCCTCCCTCTGGTATGAGACTGCAACAGTGTAAAAGACCTGTCTCCAATATGTCCCATCCATTTCAAAGTGGAGCTGAGGACTAAATAGTAAAAATCACTTTGTATGTCTCATCCATTACATTTTTAATAAATGCGAAGATGGAGAATACAACAGTGCTATTGCACTTCACTTCAACTACAAAATGGACCCTTACCTCTTTTTACAAACAACTCAAAGGCAGGTAAATGATTAGTCAGAGGTAGGGAGGTTACTAGATATCTGAAAATCACTTCTGAAGACCCTCTTAAAATCAATTGAGATATTTAGTTCATTAAATTCTCCAAAGGTTGTATATAGGTTGTAACCAGTTTGATGGAATCCATCCATCATCATCTATATGGCAATTAACAAATGGAAAAAGGAACAAAAGGCTGTTAAGGCAACATGTGATCTTGATGGATCTGGTGACAAACCTAGCATCCATAAGGACCTATGGTTTTGCCACTGAAAAGGGTTCATGCAAGTTTTTTATGAACTTTTACAATGGCATTTTTTCCAGGCCAGTCATAGGGGAGGTACAAATAAAGACAAAGTAACAGAATATATAACTAATGTCCAAAACACAGTAGCTAAAAATGATTCATTGTAACAGAATAGTATAGATCAGATTAATATGTGAACTTAAACAAAATTGAATTTTTAAAGCAAACACTCAACAAATACAATAAGTGTGACAGGGTACAGGCACTGAATTCAAGAATCCTTTTCTCCAATTCCAATTAAGACTTGTTCACTATTTAGAGGGGAATAAAATTTAAAAAGTTAACATCAATAAAACAATGGAGTCTGAAAAGGCTTAAAATTCACCTCCAGATCTCATTAAAATTCCTTCCCTTTCCCAGTATCATCATCCATTTAGATTCCTTTGGTCACACCTCTGGATTTCCCCATACCTGCACTGAGCATAGTATAGACAAATGCCATATTGGGTGTGTTGCAGAGAATGGGTAGAATTGCCCTTATGAATCTTGAGATTACTCAAGATATATTTCAGTTGTTCCTTCTTGGGGAGAAATGGATAAATTTCAAAGTTTCCAATTGTTATCAGTACTTCCAGGAACAGTAGTAAGAAATGTTATGTGAATCTTGTGAGTTGTGATGGAGTTAATTAAAGATGGTTATAATAATAATTAGGGAATACAAGATCCTAATGGTTTACCAAAATAAAGTAGTAATCACAAAGGCCAACCCCAAATATAGCTGATAGAGTAAGAGAATGTGTGGAATCTTCTCACTCCAATCCCAAGATAACAAAACAGTAGAATAGGGCTAACAATTTGAACTGAAAGGAATCAGATGATTAGGAAACATAACTGACCCTTGTTCTTAACTGAAACCCTATAAATTGATGAAGATGGTTTTATTTCTTTAACCAATTAGCTAATAGACCTTGAATAATTAGTTTATCAAGACTAATTAATTAATCGAGTTCTGACTGCAGATAGAGATTTAGATCTTGATTGAAGAATTACTGGTATAACCTTTTCCCCGACTGCCAAAGGCTTCTAACAGCTAAAGCTTCTCACTGGAACTATTGAGAATCACAGGCAAGTGACTTTGGCTTCTTCAAAGATGATTTAATTGCTTGTAAAGTTTTAGGGAAGGGGAAATTGAGTAGAAGATGGAAAGTGGGAAATGGGGTTAATCTAAGTTGAGAGTCAGTTGTTGAAGCTTTAAAAGGTAATCATTAATCAAAGATTATGACTGACAGCCTGGCCAGCCCTGAGTGGCCTGGCCCTAGGTCAAAGTTTTGACTCTGCTGATGATGGATTTTCTTTGTATAGATCTTCTCATTGATGATAAGTCAGAGAACTAAGGTTAATGGATACAGTTGAATGAGTCTGTAGATGAAGTTGCTTGTGAATACTGAGAGAATTAGCTCTGCCTAAATACCTATTCTTCCCTAGCCCAATATCTCCAGACTGAGACCAAGATCAGTTCAAGTCTCCTTCTTTTATAGGCAAATTCCAACTGCTCCTGGCTCATGCCAGGCTCACGCCAAGCTCATGCCATCTCAGTTCATTCTGCATTCTAAGCAGGTAACTGCCTATCATTCTTGACCCAACATGGCTGCCATTAACTTTCTTTACAGAAAAGATATCCTAAAACTGTAATGTACTACTCAGTAAGGTTCTCCAGAAACAGGAACAGTTTGGAGAAGGCCATGCTTACAATCTCTACTTCCTGTCCATAGGTGGCGCTACTTTGTTATGCACTTGCAAGGAGTGAAAGCCTCATAAGGAATTTTGGGGAGAAGAGTTTAGACCCTTCCCCCATATAGGGGTAAAACCAGTGGCCCCATGATACTTCAGTCTCCACCCCCACAGCATGGAAGCCCTCTTGGATTAGCCAGGCTGGGGTTGGGGTGGATAGCATGGATTTGCTGCTCCATGCTATGTTTCTCTGCTAAAAAGTAGCTAGCACAGACCTGAGATACATGTTGGGGGGAAGGGAGAGAATTATACTTCACCCTCTTGCACAGGAACCTCAAATTATTACTTTTGGCAAGGAGCCCCAGGCTAAGTCTGGTCAAAACTGGGAAGCAGCGACAGGAGTGAAAGCAGCAGCAGCAGGGAGGCAGCAAAAGAGCCACGGTGAGTGCAGGGCATGAGGAAAGAGATGTGGCTACCCAGCTCTCAGCTTTTGTGGTGGGTGGAGTAGTCCCACCACTGGGGAAAACTTACTATCTTTACTGAAAGTAAAAAAAAAAAAAAAATTTGAAAATTTGTTTTCCAAAGTGGTTGCCAGAAATGTAAGATTCAAAATTAATATCCAATACTCAAAGTATTATATTTTATACGATTTATTAATAATCACTTGAAATAGAGGAAAGTGATAGCTTTCAGTAAAGAGAAGTTTCCCAAACCACAAAAGCAGGAGAAGAGAGAGAGAGAGAGAGAGAGAGGGAGGTGAAGTTACAGAAACTTTTATCTACAAAATGTGAAGACAGAATGTGGAGATGAAAGAGGAATGCTGGGAAATGTAGTTCAAGGGTACAAAATTCTAATTACACACAGCATAGTAGTAATCCATTACATTCATTTGTAGCACAATTTGCTTAACCATTCCTGAAATTATGGGCCTCTACTTTATTTCCCATTTTTAACCATCACAAAAAAGACTGCTATAAAAATTTGGGCAATATATTTTTATACATTTTTCTTTTTAATGGAAGTCTGGAGAATGAGGAGGACATAGCCTTTGGAGACAATCAAAGTTATTGACCATTGATCATAGATGAAAAGGTGGAAGAAAGGGAAGAGATGGAAGATTCAAAGAATCAAAAGGTACAGAAAGGGTACATGGAAAGTAGACTAGTGAATCAATTAAGACCATGTAAAAGGATTGTTTTGCTGTAATGAGAGTCCACTTGAAATTATATAACAGATTTGTAGTGGACCCACTCAACATGGTTTTATTATTCTCTCTAGCTTCATTTAGCATGAATAAAGTCAAAGGCAATAAGCGATGATAGTAATCCAAATCTGACATCTGGTAGGACAACACTGCAATAGGACAGGGTGCAAGAGATTCAAGAGAAGACAGTTTATGATTGAACAGTTTCACTAGGGCTGGGGGTTGGGAATGGGAATAAGAGAATAAGAGAAAAGAGAAAAGCCAGTGCATGAGATGATGGTTGGGGAAAGAACTTAAAGGGTTGAGGTATTGAAAATCATGGTAAAAAGAAAGAAAAAGGTTTTGAGGTTTCAAGACAGAGGGAGAGAGGTGGAATGAAAATAGACCATGATCAGAGAAGGGTATTTCAGAGTTAATGAACACAAGAAATAGAATACCTGTGGTTGATGGTAAGATCAAGGATATGACCATCTCTTTGTGATACTGAGGTGAAGTGAAGGAATAGGTTCTTGGAAATGACTAAAATGAGGAACTAATAGGGTAATGGAGCAAATATCTCAATACGTATATTGAGAACAAGAATTGGGGAGAAGAGAAAGATTGCACCAGACACTAAGCATGTTGAACAAAGGAAAACGTCCTAGAGATTGGTAGATAACAGATATCAGCCTCTTTGTTGGGTGTTAAGTTTAGATTTGAGTAAACCTTAAAAGAAGAGAGGTTGCCGAGTGATGGTTATAGAGGAATTGCCTATAGTGACAATGGGCAGCAAGATACATTACACCTACCCCATCTTGATCAGTGAGTCATGGAATATGAAACTGAAACCAATGCTGGTGAGGATAGGCAAAGAAGCTGTCATCAAGGGGGAAGCCAGTTTTCACTAAATGCAAAAAAAACTGAGAAGAATCAAGAAAGGAAAATGTCTAAAATGAAATAAAATTTAATAACTACAAAACATATTCCAAACATCACAGTGGAAGTGGTCCAGAAAAGAACTCATTATCTCCCTCCTCCCAATTTTCCTTTTCCAGCCTCCCTCTGTACACCATCCTCTGTCATCCAGGTTTACAATGAACCCCCAAATTCTTATTCACACTAAACTACTTTTGGAATCTGTTGCTATATCTTGCCATGTCTACTTTCATAGCATTTCCCATATATATTTTCTTCTTTCCACTCACATAGGTACCTTCAGTTCAGGCCTTCATCACCTCTTATCTGGACTTCTAGTTGCTCTCTCTTTTTCATGTCTTTCCTCACTGAAATAATACTCAATAAATGCCAGTAGTTCCTCATTATATCCAAAATCAATTATAAACTCTGCTATTTGACACTTAAAGCTCTTTACAACCTGTCTCCTTCCTGAGTTTCCAGTATTCTTATTCTTTACTCCTCTCTATGTATTTTGTTGGCCTATTTGCCTTTGCCCATCAAAGACATTCTGTCTTTTGTCACCAATTGCTTTGCACTAACTATTCCCCAACCCTAGAATGCTCTGCCTCTAGCTCCTGGCTTCTCTGACTTCCATCACAATTCAGCTCAAATCCTACCTTCTACAAAAGATGTCTCTGTTCTCCCCAGTTGTTAATGCTTTCCCCTAAGATTGCCTTTCATCTATTTTGTATATGTTTTGGATCCACTTAGTTTTTTTAATGTTTATTTCTCTCATTGGGATGTAAACTATTTGAAGGAAAGAATTGTTTTTGCCTTTCTTTGTATTATGTTGTTGTTCCTATTCAGTTGTTTCAGTTGAGTCTAACTCTTAATGACAACATTTGGGGTTTTCTTGGCAAAGATTCTAGACTGATTTGACATTTTCTTATTTGACAAAACTGAGGCAAACAGGGTTAAGTGACTTGCCCAGGGTAACAAAGCTTGTAAGGAGTTGAGGCCAGATTTGAACTCAGGTATGTTAGATTTAAAATTTGCTAGAGACTGTATCTTAATTTATAATTATTAATTAAATAAAATTTAAAAACAAGGCCAGAGAAAGAAAAGGCACCATCAATGTGTGGCAAGGTATTTCCTTAGTAGCCCCCTCCCCAGCCAACTCCAAACCAGACTCTGCACACCAGAGCTCTGTTAACCCCACACCAAGCCAGACCACTCACTCTCGTATTCTCCTAGCCACCTCCCCTCTGAGCTAGCTATGCAACCAGACCACACATGCACCAGCATTCTCCTAACCACCTCCTCTCTCCAGGATTCCCAGGCCAGAAGAGTCTACGTCCTTCCCCTACTCCAATTTATGTTTCTTGTGATGTTCCTTTCCTGAATCTCTCTGATTTGGAGACCTCCAACTTCAGTCTGGACAAGAGATGGCTCTTCTGGATGCCAGGAGCCATCATCTGGTCCTTAGAATGGCCTCACATCAGCATCTCCCGTGATGGCAGGGAAGACTCCACCCATCCCTTCCCAGACATATGGTTCAGAGACTCAGAAGTAAGATCTTTTGCTTTAAAATCAAAAGGTTGTCTCAGGGTACCAAATAAAAGGGGATACAGACTAGTGCTAAATTTCCACAGATAGGTGAGTCTTACTGACTCCAGGCTTGGTACTCTAACCACTGTGCCACCTAGCTGCCCTTTCTTTGTAAGCCCAGTGTTTAGTTCTGTGCCTGCCACATACTAAATTCTTGTTAAATGACTGTTAATGGAATTAATCATATCAGATTAAATTGTAAATTAAATTTATTAAGAAGGAAAGGTAAGGTCTAGATATGTGTTTACTGATACAGAGTTCCTTCTGATGAGGATACTTCTTGCATGTCACTATCTTCTCTGCCATTTAACCTCTTAGTGCTCTTGACAACTCTTTAAGACACTAAACAACTTATCCAGGGTCACGCAACTAGTATGCAGAGAGATTGGAACTCAGGTCCTTTATCCACTATACCAGGGGTCGGCAACATATGGCTCTCGAGCCATATCTGGCTCTTTTGAGGGCCAGATATGGCTCTTTCTGCAGGAGCCATAAAGTCAATTTTTTTTTCAGGCGCTGTTACAGGAGCGGCACTTTGAGCACTGTACGGCCCTCACGAAATTACATTTTAAAAAATGTGGCGTTTATGGCTCTCATGGCCAAAAAGGTTGCCGACCCCTGCACTATACCATCCTGTTTCTCATATTATATGAATATAAAAACATATTCTTGCCTTACATGAAATGGTGACTATGAACAATACACACTCACAGAATGGCATATATGAACTGTTGCAAAGTTGAAATAAATGGGATAAAAAAGCAATATTTAATTACAACCAAGTAAATAAGAATAAAAACATAATAAAAGAATAACAAAAAATAATGCCAACAACAAAACCAAAACTGATTGCTCTTAAATTATATGCTAAGCTTGTTCTCAGACAAGAAATATAAGAATTCACCTCCTTCTCTTATTTTCAGAGGTACAAGAATTGATATGGAATACTTTAAAAGCATTAGTTGAATGAGGATTTCAACTTTCATCACTTAACATATTTTTGAAAATTTTACCAATAGTGAAACATCACAAAATGTAAATTAAGGACTAAGGGTTGGCAGTGAAGCTTAAATATCTCTATTTGTATCAATTTATCTCTTAAAAAACAGATACATAACAAATTTTTTTAAAGATAAGTTTTCCTCTTTATTTTTATTTTTTTTAAACCCTTAACTTCTGTGTATTGGCTTCTTGGTGGAAGAGTAGTAAGGGTGGGCAATGGGGGTCAAGTGACTTGCCCAGGGTCACACAGCTGGGAAGTGGCTGAGGCCGGGTTTGAACCTAGGACCTCCTGTCTCTAGGCCTGACTCTCACTCCACTGAGCTACCCAGCTGCCTACATAACAAAATTTTAAGTAATAAGTGAATTTTGTAAAGTAGCACCCTGGTTTCTAAGAAAATCAAAGGATATGTTCTGATATTTCCTCATAAAGCAGTTGAAATGCCCAAACTCTGATTAATCAATAAATCTCGGGGCAACTGGGTAGCTCAGTGGATTGAGAGCCAGGCCTAGAGACAGGAGGTCCTGGGTTCAAGTCCGGCCTCAGACACTTCCCAGCTGTGTGACCCTGGGCAAGTCACTTGACCCCCATTGCCCACCCTTACCACTTTTCCACCTATAAGTCAATACACAGAAGTTAAGGGTTTAAAATTTTTAAAAAAAAATCAATAAATCTGAGCCCCCACCTCAATTTCTAAAACAAACCAGAGAAATCTCTTTTCTCATAAGCTTTCTTCTCTCTCAAACTTCCCAGGCTCACATGCATAAATTAACATCAGAGTTATTGGCTATATCATTTACTGCGACCATAACAAACAATAGGAAAATATATGTATGTATATATATATATATGTATATTTCAAACAATATATTATTCAGAAAAAAAATTACAGCCAGAGTCACCTTTAAACATCAACTGCAAAATCTAACTTGTGGATTCTGGAAACAGTTCCACCCTTCAGTTCTCTCAGGTTGGCAGTTAATGTCTCTCAACAATTCTCTTAAGGATACCTTCTTTGTAGCATTAGAAGTAAACTCAATTCTCTCTGAAAATGTCTTCTGTTTTTCTCAAAGTCTCTCAGGAACAAAGTTCTCCTAATCCTTTAACTAAATGCCTCACATAACTTTTCTCAAGTAATGACAGTTGATAATCTTTAGCTAATAAATAAGGTACCTTTTCCTTAGGATTCTCTTTTCTCTTAAAATTATAGTAATGGTATCCATAATCTGAAGACGTGAGATAGGTTTTGAAATTAGTGTTACATGTAACGGTGTGAATTTATCTGGAATGCTCTCCATCCTTGATATATTGACCTCCCTGACTTCTTTAAGTCCCAACTAAAATCCCTTCTTTCACTGGAAACCTTTCTCAGCTCTTTTTCATTCTAATGCCTTTATTCTGTTGCTTCCTCTGTCTGTGTCTGTGTCTGTGTGTGTGTGTCTGTGTGTGTACATTTACATGTCACATTTGCAAATTATAATGAGTTTAATTAGTAAGGTGGTACTGCTTACTTATACAAGCTGTTAGTTTTCTAATTAGCCTTTGGATTTTCCTTTTTAATTCTGAGTTCATGATGTTCAATGATTAACAACCATGAAGGATCATTTCTTCTAGAATGTAAGGACCTCAAGGGCAGAAAATGACTTGTGCTTCTTTTTGGATCTCTTGTGTTTAGTGCAGTGCCTGTAGCATAGTAAATGTCTAACAAAGTTGATTGATAGATTGTGTATGTGTGGTTTCCTATCTCTACCCTAGTACAATGCAGGCTCATTGAGGAAAAGAAATATTTATTTTTAATCTTTGTATCCTCAGTACATAATGTGTGGTGTTGGCATATAACATTTCCTTAATAAATGCTTATTGAATTGAATGGAGCTAAATTAAAGTAAAACAAAGGTATGGTTGAGACAGACTTGTTTTTAGAGGTTCAAATACCCTTCAAATACTATAATAATCATAACAACATTTCTACATTGCTTTAATGTTTACATTTTCTAGGCAGCAACTTTGAGAAGGAATATAAATATTACTATCTCCATCTTGAAGGTGTGGAAATTGAATCTATGGGAAGCAGAAATACTTTCAGGTTAATAGGCAAGATCAAATGATCTAGGATTTCAGGATGGCTGGGGATAAAAAAAAACCCTTACTAGCAGTTTCCTTTTAGGCTCAGTAAGCTAGCTCTGTCTTTTTGTGTCTTGGACCCATTTGGCAGTATTATAGACTCCTCAGAATTAAGCTTTTAAAAAGCATGGATCCACTGAAATTCATCCAGAGATCCTTTGTGACCCAAAAATCAAAATCCCTGTTCTAGTAGAGTGTACCTTTATTTGCCATCTAACAATTTCTAGAGCAGCTAGGTGGCACAGTGGATAAAGTACTGGAGTTGGAGTCAAGAAGACTTAGCCTTATGAGTTCAAATCTAGTCCTGCACACTAGCCATGGGATCCGAGACAGCTCACTTAATTCTATTTGTCTCCATTCTTTGTAAAATAGACAGGAAAAGGAAATGGCCAAATGCTCCAGTATCTTGACAAAGAGTCAGACACAAGCAAAACAAATGAACAACAGAAATGGGTACATCTTTCTCTTTGGGTTTTCTTTTCCTGTTTCCTCTCTTCTTTGGTCTAGAACTGAGGAAAGAAAAAGAGAAAGAAGCTTGGGATCAAAGTGATAACACATCTGTAACTGGAATCCCTATGACTGTACTTTTTCAACCAGAGATTTATCAGGCTTCAGTTCAATGAACTTCCTATGAGGTAGTTAGAATTGGAATATGACTGGTCTCTTTGTGATGATATGTTTAGTAGAACCCCAATGCTTTTACAATCTGGAATTAAACATATTTTTAAAGGTAATATTGTTTCCAAACTTAAATATTTTTGAGGATTCCATAATTTTATTAGTGTGAGCATTCTCTATATATATTTAGTCTTCTAACCACCCTATAACTAACACCCTATAATTTTGTGGGATTCTTGCCAGTTATTTCTCTTCCCATAAATCCTCCATAGAGAAATGACAGCATAATGGAGGTCTCTCACTTATTATTTTAAGTGAGGGCACCAGTTTTCTATTCACCTTTCTATATGGAGCTTTTCTTAATTCTAGTACCTTCCCTCTGTTGATTATTTCCAATTGGTCCTATATGTAACTTTTTTGTAGACTATTTGCCTGTTGTCTCTCCCATTAGACAGCAAGCTCCTTAGACAAAATAGAAAGACACACTGTCTTTTGTCTTTCTCTGTATCATCAGTGCTAAGCACAGTATCTGGTATACAGCAAGAACTTAATTATTTATTGATTAACTCAGTCCAGAGTTATAAATAGAGTTGAGAGAACAGAGTTTTTGTCAAGGAAACTAAAGTTTAAATGGGTGAATTTCTTTTCCCTTCCAATATATTCCTATATTTCAAGATCCACTGCCAGACTTGCACTTACCAGCCTAACTGTGACCCAAACATCACTTGTCCTTCTGCAAGGGGATCATGATATTCCATGATTCAAAACCATGAAGTATTATTAAAGTATATCCCAGGAGACACTAACCAAAAGCAGGGTACAATGTGACATTTGGGGCATATTGCAAGATAAAGGAGGTGAAAACTTTTCATCTCCTTCCTGGTTTTGTTGCCCTTGCCTACCACTTCCCTATACATCTTCCAGGAATTAAATTTAGAGCATAGACCTAAATCTCAAAGGATGTTCTGCCTACCCATCACTACTACCACCCCCAAGACTATACCTTACCAAGTTGGATTTATGAGCCAGGTTGTTTGCTCAGAAGTCACAATTTAGAATCATCAATGTAGGCATATTCCAGCTAAGGTAGGATCCCAGAGCTTTCTAGAATCTCAGGTTAGATCCTCCCATTGCTAGTTATGCATCTAACAGAAATGAAATGAACAGCTGAGTTACTTTTACTAACTAATCAGGCCTTCTTCCATTATAGTCAAACCTGTCCTCAAAAATGCCTCATTTGTCAATTCTAATCTAATCAATCTTTGGTAACATGGCCCTGCTTATTTATACAGACTATAAGTTTTCTCATTCATTTTTGGATTTTTCGTTTTAACCCTAGGATTATGATATTCCATGATTCAAAACCATGAAGTATCTCAAGAGCAAAGAATCATTGAAAAGGGAAACCTTTGCTAGAAAGAAAAAATTGGAATCATAGAAAGTGCTGTGCCGATTCTCAAAAGCAATGCAATATCCTCTCTGATTCACATCAGGACCTATCCTTTTATTCTTCCACAATATCTGTTCAATATAGACATAATACAGCACTAACTGGGTAATAGATCCAGCTACATAAAGTTTCATCCACTTTGCTTTTGCAGTGTGGATACTTGGCTAATCACCTTTACAATGTAATGGATTGCACTGATGAGCCATTGCAGTTAACATTAGTTGTAGTATACCAGAATTGGTAGCAAACTTTCTGAATTTTTTGAACCAATAAAGAATCTTTATTTGCTCCTATGTTACGCAAGAGCTATTCCTGAGAACTTATGAGAAAGAACACTATCCACATCCAGAGAAAGAACTGTGAGAGTAGAAATGCAGAAGAACAACATTTGATCAATCATGTGGTTCGATAGAGGTATGAGTAGGGTTTAGGTTTTAAAAGATCACTCTATTGAAAATATGAATAATATGGAAATAGGTTTTTAACAATGAGATAGATATGTAACCAAGTGGAATTGCTTGTCATCTTCAGGAGGGGAGAAGAAAGAGGGGTCAGAAAAATCATGAATCATGTAACCATGGGGAGATGTTCTAAAAAAATAAGTAATTTTTAAAAGAGCTGTTCCTGAAATAGTAAATACATTTGTTCCATTTACAATCACAAATAAATAACATTCAAAGTAAATATGCATTCAATTTGCTAAGGGATATGCTGAAACTCTAGAATCAAGCCTCCAACTTTACTACTACTTAAAAGTACTAATCAAGTATATAGACAACACTGAATAGTCAGCTTAAAAGAAATGTTTAGCTTTACGAATATGAAATTAAACCTGAGATAAAGCACATATTAACCACTTTTCAGGTACTTTCCTCTACCTCCCAAGTTAGGAAGTGGTTGGCTGAATACTTTTTTTTTTTAAAGATAATTCAATTCATGGTATTTGCCCTGTCAAATGAGAGTCTAGAACAGTAATATTGAAACTATAGCACAAGTGCCAAAGATGACACACAGAGCACTCTCTGTGGGCATGTGGCCACCTCCCCAGACCAGAGTTTGTTACTAGAAAGGCAGAGGGACTCAAGTGGAGCTGCTCCCTTCTCCATCTCCACTGTTCCCAATGACATTTTTCATATCCCCCACTCCTCTACCCAGTAACCCAATGGGTGCACACAGGGGATAAGGTTGGTGGCTCAAAAGTGGCAGAGGTGGATGGGATTAGAGTGCTCAGACTGACTCCCCTCCCCCTCTCTATATTTGCTGAGGACATTCCTCACTTTACCCACCCCTTCGCCAAGCAGCCCAATGGGAGTATGTTGAATTGTGTCAGATCCCCACCCCCCAAACCCCCGGGGAGCAGTTGGACTGGAAGGCAATAACTGTTTAACTGAATCCCTTTTAGTTCAAGCAATGGAGGCTGTACATGCTTGGTTAATTCAGGGTCAAGTTGGTAAATTGATAGGAAATAATCCTACTGAGGTTAACAACTCTCACTGTTTAAATTATTCCCCAAACCCTAGGATAGAACAGGTTCCAAGTTAACTTCAAATACAGATGACCTGCTCTCGGGAAGAAGCTGCACCAGAACTTATTTGAATGGAGCTTTTCTTGGTAAAGTATATTGAATGGTAATCCTAGTCAACTTCACACAGACCCAGTAGCTTAACAAGTAAAGGGGTTTATTTTTTCAGGAAAACAGGGTAAGGGGAAATGGTTTTAGGAATGGAAGGGAGGTAAACTATCTAAAATCTTCAATGAACTTGTTGCCCACATATTCCCCTTTGGGGAATGTGTTTTGAACAACTTAACTTCTATCCACTCACTAAGTAATCTTTCTCCTAATCTAATGTAACTAGGTTTAAGATGGAAAGGTAATCTTGCTTGAAGATCTGTATAGAGATTAGTTAAAATGCTGCAATTGAGATATTCTCCCAGTAGTAAACCTGTAAAGTAACACTCAGTCCTTGAGGTCAAAGACAAGCTAACCAAAGAGTAATCTAACTCTTCCTTCCAGCCCTTGAATCCACAAGAAGTGTGATCAAAGTGTCCTTGCAAGTAGGGTGACCTGGCCTTTTATACTCAGGTTTCTAACTGCCCCAACTGCCCCCTCTCCTGGAGTTCTGAGGGACACTATGAAATTCTGTGACGCAGCTTTGACCCCACTTAAGATCATGGATGTTACAAGTGCTTTCTCCCTCTCTTGTGTGGATTAAGAAGGGAGTCAGGGCGTACCTGGCACTTAGTGGGGGGGGGGGGGAAGGCACGGCATGCAGTTTTGTGGGAGAATGAGGCAAGCATGGCACTCAGTTTGGGGGATGGGGTGGTGGTGGGGCCAGCACTCTGTCTCTAAAAGGTTCACCATCACTGGTCTAGATTAATGGAATTTCAAAACAAAAAGAAGAGACCCAACCAATTTATCTTCCTGCCCTGGCACCCAAAGCTTCCATACCTCCCACTATTGTACCAACTGAGGTCATCCTAACTGATGACCTCACAACATTGAGCCAACTACAGTCATCTAAACGTGCCATAACAGCAAGGCCATATGCACACCACACAGGCTATATAGTGACAGCAGGGAAGAAAAGATAAAGGTCCAACCCCACCTAGAGGCTAACAGCATTCATCATTCAAATGCAGAAAAGAGGTTTCAGTCATGTACCTAATACCTTGGGTCAGTATACTTAGTATTGACTCAGTGACCAAACAAAAGCCTCCTCTTCTTTTCTATGAGGAAACTAAAAGCAATGTCTATGCCTGCTCTGAAGTTCACCTGGGGTGACATTCCCAACCCATAAGGACTAGACTCATTAATCATTCCCAGTTCCCTATTATGTTAGAATGCTAGCTCCTTGGGGACAGGGATTTCTGTTCTTTTCCATTTAGATCCCTGGCATTCAGCAAAATGACTTATGCAATAGATGCTTACTAGAGGTTTTTTTCACATCTTACTAGAGATGTTTTTTCAAACATCTTTAATGTTGGTATTTTAGAAACTCTGACAGGAAATGAGGCTGAGCCCTTTGCATCAACCCTGAAGCCTGACTGCCTACCCTACCTATCTAAGAACAGCCCAGACTTACTAAAAATTAGTGTTGATGTTAGGAATGAAATAACTTTAATATTTTTACTTACCCAAAGTCTAAAT
This sequence comes from Gracilinanus agilis, assembly GCF_016433145.1. Classification (NCBI taxonomy): domain Eukaryota; kingdom Metazoa; phylum Chordata; class Mammalia; order Didelphimorphia; family Didelphidae; genus Gracilinanus; species Gracilinanus agilis. The sequence continues at coordinate 90,707,314 of NC_058132.1, forward strand.
TTCACATGTAGACCTTATATCACCCATAACAAACACTTGTTTAGGTCCTCTTTCCTTTTTGGAGTTCACACAGTGGTAACATGGGAGGTTGGGGGCCATTGTGTTCCAGACCCCTTGCCATATCTTCTTAGACCTTAGTCCATAGATGAGGGGATTCAGAGTGGGTGGGATAACAAGGTATAAGTCAGCTAGTAGAACCTGAGCATGCACAGGAACCATATCCTGACCCCACCAATCCACATAGACAGATATCAGCCCAGGTAAATAGAAAAGTGCCATGACCCCTACATGAGAACCACATGTGCTAAGTGCCTTGTTTCTGGCATTTTTAGAGGAAAGATGAAACACTGCCCGAAGGATTAGACTGTAGGAGGCAGTGATGAAGGTCACATCAATGCCTACAACAACAGAGGATCCTATCAGTGCATAGAGATTACTAGGTGTGTGGTCAGCACATGCCAAATTAGCCACAGCATTGTGCTCACAATAGGAATGAGGGACTGCAAGTGAGCCACAATATGGTAGGCGGCTCACCATCCAGCTCAACGGGGTCAAAGCAATGGTAGCTCTTACCACAATTGCCACATTGATGCCCAGAATTTTCTGTGGTGTAAGGATGGTATTATAGTGCAAGGGTTTGCAGATGGCCACATAGCGGTCAAAAGCCATAGCTAGGAGAAGCCCTGACTCCAGAGCTGTAGCTGTATGGACAATGTACATCTGAGTGAAGCAGGCAGAAAAACCAATGTTGCCATTGCCTGACCAGAAGACACTCAGCATCTTTGGAGCCACAGAAGTTGCCATGATGATGTCCACACCAGCCAAGACACACAGGAAATAATACATGGGCTCATGCAGTGCAGGGTCCACCCAGATCACAATCATGATGAGGCTATTCCCCACAAGGACCATAGTATACATAGTACTGAGAAGGACTGCTAGCCAGAGATGAGTCTCTTCTAGTCCTGGAATACCCATGAGGAAGAAGGTGGCAGGAGGTAATGATGTATGGTTGGAGTATAATTGTAACATTATTGAGGAGACATCTTTCCTGTGATAAAAGCAGTGGAAGTCAATAGTGCTTGAGAAATAATGTAAAGAAACAATCCTACCTCTACTACATCTGTACACTGAATGTATAAATATCTCTCTTAAAACACTACAGATAAAATTAACCCTATAGTTTCAGAATTTCAAATGAAGTGATTTCATTATTCAAATTTTCATTTCATATTTCTTTTAGGCTAGAATGGATAACTATATTTTGCACATTATTATAACCAACTAGTACAAGTTCTAGTATTGTAACTACTTCATGGGATTCATTATTTATACTCATCCAGACTTAGCTTTATGATGTTGTTTTCTTTTTTTTGCTTTGGGAGATAAGCCTTGTAGCATCTTTAGAAAGATCTTTTGACAACCTAAATGTAGAGGTATAGCAAAGTCTGTAGTATAACCTTTTCATTTGCAATCCCAGTGACAGTCCCAAGAAATTAAGTAAATTAACTCTACATATATAACAGAGGATGCAGCTACCAGGGTCTGATAACAACAAAAAAAAGGTGTTGACAATCAAGTTCTCACCTCACTTCGCTTGCATGCCTATACAAACAGTATAGTTTTGTATGGTTGTGTACAATGGGATTGATATATATAGCTTAGCTATGTACATTGTGGTTATAATAAGTAAAAATTCACAGAATGAATATTGTCTCTGGAACAATGGCAATAAGTTTTAGAATTGTTTCCCCATAAAGAACTTATAAAATTAGAAACATCCCCTGACTGAGAACAAAGACATTAAAGGAACTCCTTACATTTTTAATTTCTTGGGAACTCTGAAAAATTTCAAAACATTATAAGGAGACAAGAAGGGGCCTATCATGGTCTTTAAATTAGCTAAATTCCAGCCACTCTAAGGACATAAAAGTTAAGGAAAATACCTCTAATTTTGTCACTAGATCCACTTCTCCACCACCAAAGAAGGAGAAATCAAAATAATATCAAAGAGTCTCTTTCAAAAAAAGTGTTCAGATGGTGAAAGACATATTCAAGGAGAAAAGTCAACATATGGAGATGAAGAACAAGCTGGTTACAATTTGACAAGGACTCCACTTTGTTAAGAAGCTTCTCTGGAGAGTTTCTGTATCCATACAGAGAGAAAACAGTCAAATCCTATCCAAGACATGCAATTGAAAAATAACAGCAATGACAGAAGAATCAAGTGAAGGTTTGTATCGGAATAATGGAAAGTCTCTAGAGTTCAGCATTTCATCTTGTTCATAAGCTAAAACTATAGACCACTGATGTCATAGTCTTGGAGTGATTACCAACTCTAGAAAAGACCATTTTGCAGTTCAAAGTCTCTGCAGCAAGCTTCTTTACTGTTCCTCAATTCTTTCTAGCACCTCCAAGTTTGTATGTGATGTGTGGATAGATTCAGAGATGTACTCAACTCAACTCACCAGAGGTGAATGTTAAATTTTTAATGGGGCATTTACACCTCCAAGATCAGCAAAGGCTGCAAAATGGAGCTTGAATATTTTGTTGACTATCTAAATTTATAAATGGATTAATAATGCAAAATAAACTTTAAAGTCTGTCTTCTTTTTGAAGAGCTAGTTGTAGATTTTTACTAGTACACCCTGAGAGATTTCTCCAGTGAATGGAAATCCAAAGGGTAGTGAAGTCGGAAGAAATGGAAGCTGTTAGGCTATGCCAAATAAACCCTGAGCCACTAGATAATGGGCAGCTGCAATGTGAAAGAGGTTTTGGAAAGAGAGACAAGATCGCAAACAGAGTGACATGGAATGTTGTGAAACAGGAGGGACAGGAGAAAACCTTATTAGACTCTTCAAGGGAGAGAGAATGCTGGGACTCTAACTGGCATTTGAGCAGTTGGTTGGAGACTCTGGGGCTGAAACTATCTCCAAGATCCAGCTCTGACCTCCTGGGAATCTCTAACTTGATCCAGTGAGAAATCTGGCTAGATTCTGAATATTGTCTGAGTTATCTACTCCACTGAAGCTATAAGAAGACCAAATGGAGAGGGAGCTGATTGAACTGCTAAGTTTGCTTGGGGAGGCTTTAGCCTCTCTGGGATAGACTCAATCATTCCTGACACCTGACTTATGCTTTATTTCAATCTACATTCTAGAGACTTATTCCTGTGTGGATTTAGCCTAGAATTAAATTAGACAAAAGGGAATTTTTAGGCAGAGAGTATAATCAGAGTAGCCTCAACTTTGTTGAGGGATGAAGAGACTTTAACGCAAAGTCAGTCTGGTGGGCCACAAGGTAGAGACATTAGTGATAGGGAAGCACCCAAAACCCTAGTAAAAAGAAGCAGTCAGAACGATTTTGTACTGACCTGGGACAAAGAGTGCAGCCATCTTTGCTCTCTGTCTTTGAAGAGATCTCCCTGTCAGCCTGGGTCTGTCAAATCCCAGCCACCCTTCTATACCATCATGACAGGGTTTCTCTTCATCTTAACAATAAACAAACTTGATTGGATTTGAAAGAGTTAAACAACATATTAGTTGTATTGCTCTACTCAGATACAATAATATTATTTAAGGATTAAACAGATTGCAGGGACAGAGTTCTAAACAGGGAAAGCTGCCTTACAAATACGTTTTCATACAGTGGGCTCCAAAAGCAAGATGCCTTACCTGTCCCCCACCCCATCCTGCTCACCATTTGTCCAAAGCTAAAGGGACATCTGCTGACCTAAAGGTCAAGGTAGAATTGCTTGTCCAAAGTCAGAGTCCTGGAAGTGGAGATAACAGCAGCCCAAAGCAAAAAAAATCAAGAATAGAATAGTTATCTTTCTTTACAAAGGAGTACTGAATAGCCACATGCATACTGAGTCCAATAGAAAACAACATCCAGTGTAAAGAAATCAGAAGTTGAATAGGATCAGAACAGCTTCAGAAAATGAAGATGGGATCAGGAAGGGTGGGAGGATAACTGAAGACCTTAAAGACACTAAATTGGACACCAGGAACCTATCTTTCTCACTGAATTCATGAGGCTTCTCAAAGAAATAATAGTAAGGATTGAATATGTAGAATGTCTTTTTGAGGTGGATCCAAAGGGACAATTGACTTCCTTTTGCAGAAGATATGACTAGAGCCAAAAAAAAAAAAAAAAAAAAAAAAAAAAAAAAAAAATCTAGGCTTCTTCTATGAGCTGTTTGACCAAGTTTTTCCATATTTGGGTTTAGGTGTATAAACTTTTTTTTTATCAGCTGCCAGATCTTGTCATTTCTAACTCAAGAACATTTCTTATATAATCCCTTTATCTCTATGTGCCTAGCCACTACGCCAGTTCATACATTTACTAGCTATGTAATGCCAGGCAAATTATGTAACCTCAATTTTTTCAGCTGTAAAATGGGGATTATAATAGTACCTACCTCCCATTTATTGTAAGGATTCAATAAGTTAACACATAAAATGCCCTTTTCAAACTTTGAAGCACTATATAAATGCTGACTATTATCATTTTTGTTATTTTTTCATGTATTTTGTAGATACCTACATATATACATTTTGTTTTCTCTATGAGAATATAAGTTCCTTGAAGGCAGGGTCTATTTGATGTCTGTCTTTGAATCTAGATCAGTGATCAGTCCCTGGTACATAGCATGTGCTTTAAAAATGCTTGTTCATATATCACCTCTTGGAGGAAATAAGAAAAATATAAGCAGTATTCTAGTATTGACAGAGCATTTCATGCAATGTGAAATGTATAACCAGCCAAGAACTAGAAAGTTTCCCTGGTTGCAAAAATATGATAGGAAACATGTTCTTGTATATGGTTTCCCTGCCAGGATCAAATCTGATCAAGTCAGAGACTTTGTGAGCAAAGAACAAAAGGATGGGCAGCCTTGGTAGTGATCAAGAATCTATCGCCAATGGAATACTATTGTACTCAAAGGAATAATGAACTGGAGGAATTCCATGAGAATTAGAACAACCTCCAGGAATTGATACAGAGTGAAAGGAGCAGAACCAGGAGAACATTATACACAGAGATCTATACACTGTGGTAAAATCAAATGTAATGGACGTCTCTATTAGCAGCAATGCAATGATCTGAGACATTTCTGAGGAACTTATGAAAAAGAACGCTATCCACATCCAGATAAAGAACTGTGGGAGTAGAAATACAGAAGAAAAACAATTGCTTGACCACAAGGGTCGATGGGGATATGATTGGGGATGTAGACTCTAAACGATCACCCTAGTGCAAATATTAATAATATGGAAATGGGTCTTGATCAATGGCACATGTAAAACCCAGCGGAATTGCACGTTGGCTATGGGAGGGAGTGGGAGAAAGGAAGGGAAAGAATATAAATCATGAAACCATGTAAAAATATTCTTAATTAATCAAGAAAGTAAAAAATAAATTTAAAAAAAAAAAAAGAATCTATCCCCAAATCTTATAACCTCCAGGAGAACCTAAAGCCTGAATATTTCAACAGCACACTGCTAAATATGTAGTGTAGACATAATGAAGCCTGAACAGAAGGTAATGAAGTCAAAACTCAGAATTTCTAATATTACATTCAATACCACCAGAAGTTACATTATAGCTTGTTACCACACCGGCTAACATTTTTGTCATAGCCTGATCTGCCTATTGGCAGTTTTTAAGAGTTTCTCAAGATGGAAAAGACTTGGAAACTCATAGCCTAACATGCAGTTGCCTGAAAGAGGCTGAACCCCTGGTGGTGTTCTCAGAGCAGGAGAACTGTGATGGAAAGGCATTCAGCAAAGGAATGTCATCCCCTTAGGAACATGTAAGTTACTGCACCAATGAAAACCCATCCAATATCTTCTAAGTGAAAAAGTAGGACTATTTTTTAGGTTGGCAAATAGACTAGAAAATGGGAACCCTACTAAGATAATACCTTATGTGCATCTGTGGCATTAAGACCTCCTCCTATTGGAAGGTGAGCAACAGAAAATCAGCCAAGTGTATTCTCAAATATATTAGTTACAGAAAAGCTGACAGAGATCGCTAGCAGCTCAGAAGACAAATGATTCAGATGAGGTGATTATTATAGAAGCACTTCAGCTATCTGGCCAGTGAACAAGCACTTCTGGTGTTTGAGGAAAAAAGAAAGAAGTATTTACCCTCTATAGACAGATGATACTCTTTTATAAAGAAAGAATAATGCATGCTTAATATGTAATGGCAATATATGGCTGGCTGCTGTTCAGCTGTTTCAGTCATGTCTGTCTCTTCATGACTCCCTTTGGGGTCTTCTTGGCAAAGATACTGGAATGGTTGGCCATTTCCTTCTCCAGCTCATTTTACAGATGAGGAAACTGAGGCAAAGAGAATTAAGTGATTTGCCCAGGATTCCATACCTAGCAAGTGTCTGAGGCCATTTTTGAACTTGGAAAATAAGCTTTCCTGACTCTAGTTCCAGCACTCTATCCACTGCCCATCTATGACCTATATCTAGTTATATTATGATTCTTCATTATATATGTGCTAAGATTCAGTCTTATGTAGCTACTATTGTTATATGCACATATACTGTGTTTCTACATGTGGGGTTTTTTTTACTTATAGAGTCACTACCTACAAGTATGAATTACAAATCTAATCCTTAGTCCCTGAATAATATAGCATCCTATAACACTCTTAGAGGGAAATCCTCAGTGAGAAAATCCTCTACTAACACAAGTTGGTATTTTCTTTGCACCTTCTATTCCCTACATTTTTGGGCTAGGTGCTTTGCCCAGGATCACAGAACCAGTAGGTTTCAGAGGCAGTACTTGCACTCAGAATCTCCCTGTTTTTGAGACTATCTATCCACTATAGCACACTGCCATTCATGTTATATATTACATATGATTTGGTTTCTTAGTCTCATATATGTACTTTTATCCCCTGCTATTGTTATTTTCAATGAATTTTATCTCTTGTATGCAGTGGTGCTAGTTGCATTAAATTCTAATATAAAGGCTCTAGGTGGCACAATCTATGTAGATAGTGTATCAGACTGAGAGTCAGGAAGATCTGAGTTCAATTCCTGCCTCAGACATTTACTAGTCGTGTGATTGAGAAAGTTAAATTCCCTCCTCCTCTATTTTCTCATCTGTAAAATATGACTAATAATAGCACCTACCTCCCATGGTTGTTGTGAGAATCAGGGAGGTAACTTTTACTAAGTATTTTGCAAACCTAAAAGCACTATAGAAATGCTTGTTTTTCTTGATAATAATATAACAAATTAGGTATTGTTCGATATATCATACTATGAAATTGAGATGACTCCCTAAGACTAATTTAGATATCAATTTATCTTTTTAATTACAGATTTACAGAGGTTCACCTGTACCCAATTTAATTCACTTTCACTGTAAATTTTTCATTGAATAGAGGATGTAATGGGCCTCCCAGGACATCTGAATGGTTGACATAAATTTCCAGAGATGATACTGATTGCGATAATGTGAAATAACTACAAATATGGAGATTTTGCTTGTCTTGACTGTCATTTTTCTCTCCTTTCTAATTTCATTTAAAGAGTCAACTCACCTATGCCCTCTAACCCCTTGTTTATGCTAAGACCTTAAATATCAAGGCCACATGAACATTTTGATATGAGCCAGATCCAGATGAGGAAAGTACATTCAGTAAAATGTGCAAGAAGTAAGCAGCGATGAGGAACCAGGGCAGCAAGTGGATCAGAGAACATTTCAGAGCAAGGTTGAGCTGGAAGTCAAAGCAAATCTGATTAATGTGATGAAGCAAAATGATTCCCAGAGCAGGTCAATGTCATATCTACTGCAATGAGGAGGCAAGTGGATCATCTAAGCCAGTGATTCCCAAAGTCGGCGCTACCGCCCCCTGGTGGGTGCTGCAGCAATCCAGGAGAGCAGTGATGGCCACAGGTGCATTTATCTTTCCTATTAATTGCTATTAAAATTTTTTTTAATTAATTTCCAGAGGGCTAAGTAATATTTTTTTCTGGACAGGGAGCAGTTGGCCAAAAATGTTTGGGAACCACTGCTCTAAGCTCTATCTTTATTCATCCTTTGCCATTCCACGTTTGAGGGTCTGACTAGGTAAATGTGGCTTGGGTTGGAAGACCAAGATTTGAGGTTGTATTAATGAGCAAAAAAGATTTGATAACTATCCTCACTGAATCCTTTGGTTTAGAATGTTTTATTGTTTTCATTATATGTTTATCTTAGCTGTTCTTAGAATCTAGAATAGTAGGTAACATACTGGAGATAAAGCTAAAGGGGAAGAGAGGAGTTTTTCTAGAATAGAATGAATCATGACCTGATTGATTAATAAACACTAAAATCCTGTAGCAACAAAAGGAAAGTGGTACCACTAGCAATAGTGTAGATTCCTTAGGTTATCGTTTCTAGAGTCCTCTCTTCATCCCTTCTTATAAATATTTCATTTATAATTCATGTCCTCTAGCCCAGTATCCATTTCTATAGACAGGCTATCAAGAGTGACTATCACTTCCAAAATTTGACCATCAATTTACTCTAATTGCAAAATAATTTATTACAGTGATTTCAACAAATAACAGTTAAAATAAGCATTTCTGACTTCCTAAGTCACTATCTTCAGTGATAAGTGTGCAAAATTTTCTTTTTAAGTCTCTCCTATCTTCCTTCAAGGAACTTACAAATACATGTCATCAAATTAATATCTAATTAATCTCAGGGAATCACTTCAATTTGTAAAACAATGTGCCCCATTGGTAGATAATATGTTATATTATTAGCATCAAGAAAAAAACAGCATTCACTTAACAAATATCATAGACATGTCATAGGTTTCATTTGAAGAGTAAGATGATGAAGGGAAAGGAATTTTTAACTAATTATGCCACTGGCCTAGCCCTTAAGAGAAGGCTATATTAGCAAAATTTCATTTTGCTTCTCTTTTATACATCAAGGAGAATTGCCCTTGGATTAGAAAAGAGAACAAAAATGACTAATACATAAAGTGGCACAAAAGATAAATAAGAAGATATTAAATAATACTTAGCTATCCTTAGTAAAATTAAGCTACTTAGCCAAAGTGTATTAAGTTCTTAGATAGTAAATGGACTAGCAAAAAAGATGGCTGATCCACCATTACTGAAATCTAAAAAACCATGGTGCATAGGAGAGATATCACAGGATGGGAGAAGAGCAAATATTTAAATTTCAAAAAATAAGAGAAGAGAATAAAATATTCATAAAATAATCCAGTTAAATTCTCTTTGATTGTCTATAAAATTCTTAATTGCATTATTAAAGAAATGATAAGTGAGCAGCTAGGAAAGGTAGCAGTCATCTTTAAAAAAGAGTCAAGATAACATCAGCAAGAAGAGTTTGAGACAATCTAACCTTATTTTCATTTTTCAAAGAAAACAGTGAATTGATCAAGAAAATTTTGGAGTTATAAGCTATATTACCTAGATTTTAGTAAAGTATTCTTTGATCAGATTCTTATGGAAAAGGATGGTTAAGTAAATTTAGAACTAATTGCAAACCCAATCTTAAAGACATCAGTTATGGTTCCAAATTAACTTGAAGGATATCCTTCAAGTCTATAAAGTTTAACATTTTCTCATGGTCTTGGATAAGCAATAGGTAATATCTTTTTTTCAAATTCGAGATGATAAAAATCTAGAAGGGAAAAACTAAGCTATTAGATGACAGATTTAGCTCAATATCCCAGTCTAACAAGATTCCCCTGAATCCTAATTCTATCAAGATAAAAAATAATAGTAATGAATGTAAACTCTTAAACTTGGGTTCAAGAAATCAATGTCATACATACAAGATAGAGGAAGCAAGGTGAGAAATCTATGTATTCATGTTTTCATGGCTCAATTTGGGTGTTTCATCTTCCATTACACTTTCCTCAGTTACTGCAGGTACAAATATCATCCACTTTTCCCAGAATGTTTAGAAGGAGCAACTAGAGAGGGGAACATCAAGTAGATGGTTATTACAATGGTTCAACAATGAAAACTTCTGAAAAATGATGGTGGCAATGAGAATGGAGAGTAAAGGACAAAGGAAAATGCTATATTTATGTAGCACTTCAAGATTTGCAAAGCATTTTAGAAATATTATCTCAACATCATCCTCCAAGAACTGAAACTGGTAAAAGACCAGAAAAAAGCTGAGAATAGCATCAAGGAAGGACTGAAGTTTAAGAGGGTACCCCAACTTCCCAGAACACAAAGTCTACCTATAATTAGTTAGGGAAAATGAGCAAGCAAAAAAAGCACCTAACTGAAAAATATTTATGGAGACAAAGAGCAAGGTAGAGACACAGAAGGGGACAGTAAAAGCAAAACAAACACATGCAAAGACAAAAAGAAAAATATGGATTGAACATGGATTCTGGAAGAGCTCAAAAAAGACTTCAAAAACCAATTAAGAGAGGCAGAGGAAAAGTGGGGAAGAGAAATGAAAGTGACACAAGGAAAAATGAAAGTGATGCAAGAAGAAATGGACCAATTGAAAAAGAACCAAAAATTGACAGAGGAAAATCAGTTCTTAAAAGAAATATTATCTCATTTGATCTTCAAAACAGCCCCTTGATATAAGAGCTATTATTATCCCCATTTTACAGATGAGGAAAAATAGGATAAGTGACTTGTCCAGAGTTAAAAAGCTAGAAAATAAGTGGCAGGATTCGAATTTAGGTCTTCTTGACTCCAAGTCTAGCATCGTATCCACTCACTATATCGTATTGTTTGCAAAGAAGTGATCACACCATGAGAGGACTGGGGAGAGATGTGACCTACCCTATGCAAAATAATCTTCTAATGCAATAGGGACTAGATATAACATTATCAAGTCCTTTGTCCCTACATGAATGAGCTCAGCAGCTCTGAAAATCATGGCATCTTAAAGTTGAGCAGTACTTCAAAAGCCACCCAACTCCAACTTATTTTTAAATGAATCCTTTCTGTAACAATTTCAACAAAATGTCATCCAGCTTCTACTTAATAACTTCTAGTAAAGGGGAACCCCTTACTTCCTGAGACATCTAATTCTGTTTTTGGACATTTTCAATTGTTAATAAGTTTTTCCTCATGTGGACAAAATACATCATAAAATCATTACTCTAGTTTCTGGGGCCAATGATAACAAATCTAATCCTTCTGTCCCACAAAAACCCTTCAAATATCTAAAGACATCTATCATGTCCTCCCAACATTATTTCGTTTTCTGGACTAAACAATACAATACAGTCCCTACATCAATTTCTTGACTCCTTGTATTCAACTGATTACCATTCTCGGTCTTATCAATAGCCTTTGTAAAATGGGTAGCTCAGAATGGAAGACAATACTACAAATATGGTTTGCTCAGGGACACCATGAGATCATCATCTCCCTCATTTTGGACATTATGAAAACCTCAGAAAAGCCTAGAATTCCTTCATGGGTTTTTTGGCTATCCTATATCAAACTATTAATTTAAATGAACCTCACATTGCCCTAACATTTCTAGCTTTTTGTCCCCACATCTGGGTATGTCTTGACATATGTAGCCCATCTCCTACTTTGCCAGTCAGTCAGTTGAACCCAAGTAGAGGATTTTATTAAATGTTGAGTCTGATTCTTAGCAAATGATATAATATGTTCCCAAAGTCATGGAGTAGGAAGATTTGTAAAAGAAGCAAGATAGGGGGCAGCTAGGTAGCTCAGTGGATTAAGAGCCAGGCCTAGAGATGGGAGGTCCTAGGTTCAAATCTGACCTCAGACACTTCCCAGCTGTATGACCCTGGGCAAGTCACTTGACCCCCATTGTCTACCCTTACTACTCTTCTGCCTTGGAACCAATACACGGTATTGACTCCAAGATGGAAGGTAAGGATTTTTAAAAAAAGAAGAAGAAGAAGAAGAAGAAGAGGGATAAAGGCAAGCTTACTCACCTAAGTTTTGCATTTTCCATATTTCTGGAAAACAGAGATCTTTTTAAAATGTTGATTGATAATAACAAGAGATCACACTGGAAAATATAAAGCATGATATAAAAACACTTTGAGAGGATCATAGTTTTCAAGCTGAAATGTCACTGAACTCAACTTTCTCATTTTATAAATTGAGGAAACTGAAGCTCGGAATTGTTATGTAATTTGCCAAAGATCACACATCTAGTAAGTATTTGAGTTATCATTTTAATACTGGTCTTCTCGATATCACTTGAATGCTTCACTTTCCTCAAAACAAACATATAAAGTGGGGCTGCTAATTACTCTATATAACTCATAAATCAGATTCTCAGACCTGAAAGGGTCACCTAATCCAAATCTCTCCTTTTGTAGATGAGAAAATGAAAATTATCATCACTACCCTTTGTACAACAGAAGCATCCTTCCTTCATAGCCTATGATTTGCCATACTTTATCTTAGTCATCAGACATTTCTCTGGGAAGCTTATATTCAGAGTATTGGAATTAGAATAATATTTTTTAAAAACCTGGGTTTGAAAACTGAATCTCCATATGTGATCCTGGAAGAATCACTTCACCTCTCAACTTCAGTTTCCTCATCTGTGTGATGAAAGCATCAGATTATATGACTTCTAAAGCCTTTTATAGATCCTTGTCTATAAATCTAAGAACTCTCTTCGGAGACCACAGTCCACCTTATCCTCATCATCCTTTACCTTTATCCTCAGCACAGGTACCTACCTCGCTCATTGTCCTTCCCTACCCTTTTGCAAAGGGGTCACCTACAGATTCTCTGTAGGATATGTGGTCCACTCAGAGTGAACGAAGATTTATATGATCCCTCTACTTGGTATCAGGGTGGTGTGAGGGATGAGTGGAATATAGCCTAAGTCTATACTCTACTTTTAGAGAAACCTCCAACTATGAGGTTTTTTCTTCCTCTGACATATGGTTGCCCCTGGGACGCCCTTTACCCTAGTATACCCAAACTGCTGTCCCAAGTTCCCTTGTCCCCAGACAACCCAATCACCATCCCCTAGAACAGCAACAGAGCCTTGTCTTCCAAATATGGCTCCCCAGTATCTGACTCTCCCTTTCTCCCTGGAGTCCAGGAAACTAACAGAAACTGGGTAATGATGTAGAAAAAATCCTGGGCACAGAGTCAGGAAACCCAGCTTCTAATTATGGTCCTCATGCTTGGAGTTTCATTCCCCACTCTAAGTTTCAGTCCTCTACCTCCATAAAGTCAAACTTTTGGAAAGACTATATGATTTCTAGGGAACCTCCCAGTACTAACCAGTTATATTGTTGGGTTTCTAGGCTAAACTCTATGGGATTGATTAAGTAGGAGAAGAAGCACCCTGAGAATTCAGAATTGGAGAGATAAGTAATGAGGCATCCACCTCCCCATAGTACATCTCCACAGCTAATCATCAGGAATGTCTCCCAGTCCCAGAAGAGTCCCTGGTGGCCAATGAAGTTTTGTCTCTCTCTTAGGGGCTAATTTGGAGATTCCTGAAATAGGGCAAGTATGGTGAAAGACTTGTGGCCTGTGGAACTAAGGAGCAAGGAGTGACTTGCTTCCTCCAAGATGATAAGACTTCTTAGAAGAAAAGAAGAGGAAAAATACTACTCAAGTTGCTTCATCTCACCCTTCTCATTAAAATTTTCAACTGACTCCTAATTTCAAAACAAAGTATTTACATATATACACACATATAAAACATAATTAATAATAATAATATTTATAGCACTTACTATGTCCCAGGCACTATGCTAAGCACCTTACAAATGTTATCTCATTTGATCCTCACAACAACTCTGGAAATTAGGTGTTATTGTTATCCCCATTTTACAGACAAAAACTGAGATAAACAAGCAAGTTAAGGAACTTCACACAGCTAGTAAGTGTGTAAGGCAAGATTTGACCACACATCTTTCTGACTGTAGGTCCACATTTGCTAAAAAGTTTTATCAAGAGAATTTCTCCACAAAGTTGCTTTTTCATTTTTTCATTGGTTGTCTCCTGTGTTCAAGACCAAAGGTCAGTTTGTATATACAAAGATAAATAACCTATTATCAACTATTGGAGGTGAAGAGTATCTTGATGCCAAGATGAAAAACAAACTAAATATAACCCAAAAAGTCAGTAATTTCATAAGAGAGATAATAAAGTGCTACAAGTAGCTAATAAATGTTATATTAATTTATATATAAAACTTTTAACTAGAGAATCAGGGAAGACTTCCTGGAGAAGGTGGAATGATTTCCACCAAAAGAAATATAAGAAAGGTATTACAGGTATATAGAACTATGTAAATAACGATAAATAGATCATAATAAGTGGGAAAATAGCATCATATTAGCTATTAGAGATCATTTATTCTACTTTATCATTTTACAGATTATGTAACTGAGACCCAAAAGGTACATCATAGGCATAATAACTAACACAGTTGAAATTCCATGCAAGGCCATTTGACTCCAAATCCATAACTTTTTCTCTTTATACCTTGAAAAACTTTTAACTAGAGAATCAGGAAAGACTTCATGGAAAATGTGGAAGTGGGAAAGGGACAGGAAGTGACATGGAAAAAGGACTATAAAAAGTCCTGAACTTCCTGTCCAAGAATCTTCTCCTTTAAACTTCTTCTCCTTTGCAGTTCATCTTTGGACTTGGTGTTGGTGAGCTAGACTGAAGGAAGAGACTCTTTCCCTGGATCCTACATTGGCTCACTGGGTGAGTAACTGGCCTTCCTTTCCTAGCTTTTAGAAAGATTGGTTCCAGAGATTCCTACCTTGGCTCTGGAGGAGGCTGCATTAGTGTAACCCTGGCTGAAGACACCACCAGGACTTCTGGCTGAGGATTATTGGGAAAATCCACGTGGAGATAGAGTCTTGGGGAAGCCCTGCTGGGCTGAGCCTGGCTTCTCAGGAGAAGACCTGGTAGGCTTATTAGAATCCATATCTTTATCTACATTTTCCCACTTTCACTCTCTCCACCTCTTTGTAAATAAAGCTGCTAAAAATCATTTTGACTTAAGCTATAATATTTTTAAATCAGCAACCACAATATTACTTTAGAACTTTCATATTAGTATAAAAGCTTAAATTTAAATTCTTACATTAATACCTATTATTGTAATACCTGTACTTTCAATACTTACAATAATAATACAATACAAATACTTATAATAATACCTAATAAAATTGCATACTCAAAAGCTCTAGAGCAGTGATTCCCAAACTTTTTTGGTCTACCGCCCCCTTTGCAGAAAAAATATTACTTAGCACCCCCTGTCACACACTATCACTGCCTCCTTACAGTTATTCACCACCCTCAAATGCACCTGTGGCCTTCACTGCCGCCCCACTGGATCACTGCAGCACCCACCAGTGGGGGGTGGCGCCCACTTTGGGAATCACTGCTATAGAGTATGGAAACCTGACATTTGTTGTTAAATATTATGGAACTTTAACTGATATTTGTGTCTGATTTAAGAAGAGACTACTAATGAGCCACTGCACAAGGTTAAGACCAACAATCCCTGTGGAGTTGGTGAGAATTTATGTCAAGCCAGAGGACC
This sequence comes from Gracilinanus agilis, assembly GCF_016433145.1. Classification (NCBI taxonomy): domain Eukaryota; kingdom Metazoa; phylum Chordata; class Mammalia; order Didelphimorphia; family Didelphidae; genus Gracilinanus; species Gracilinanus agilis. The sequence goes on from NC_058132.1 coordinate 90,722,859, forward strand.
TGTCTGAAGGATTCAAGGAAGCAACTGTCTGTCAAATCCAGACATTGGATTTTACTGTCTCCCAATTATACAAGTACCTCTGTTTGGCTTTTACTTTGACTCCCCTATCCTTATAATTGAAGGAGAAATCAAACCATGGAATCATATCTCCCTTTTACCTCAGACTTTTGTCCCCTTTTTCTCTTTTATAGTATGGCAATTTTCTGTAGTCCTGGCTAACAATAGGTAAGTGTAATATTGCAGCAATTGTCCTGCTTGCTTGTAGGATATATTACCTCAATTGGGTTTTGCTGGTGAATCAAGGACCTTTTATAATTTTAATTTTTACTGATCATTTCTATATACATAGGATTTGATATATATTTTTTCTTATCTAATTTTTTTCTCTCTCCTCTTGTCTATTTGGTCTTTATTGTTTTTTTTGAGAATTAATTTATATACCTCCTAACTTAACCATGCATCCTGGGGCAATGCTAGTGTTGGTCTATAACCTCCTGGAGAGAGGATTATATAATTATCCTATAATCCAAAGTTTAAGAACTTTTAAAGTAATTTTAGAAAAAGAAAATCCCCAACACCCTGGATCAGGAAAGTAGATTTTCCAGAGAAGATGCTATAAGGATGCTTGCAGAAATCACACACTCTATCAAGAGATCCAGAGTGAACTTTTGGATATAATGAACTGAACTGAAGAGGGTTGAACCTAGCATTTATTCTGACTGTAAACTCTTATGCCAAAGGGGAATGGCCCCAATTGGCTTTTTGTCAATGTACCTATCAATCATTTTTTTCCTCTTTCCCTTTTATTCCCAGGATTGTTGCAATTTTCTCTATGTAAGATATGATATTTTATACCCTGTAGTGAAAGAATCTTAGTACATAGGCTCCAATGTGGAATGATTCATTAAGAAGACCTGATATGTGAATCTCCTGAAAAACCCAAGCGAGGATATTCAACATACTGGTCTCCCAAAGAGTCAGAGTGGGAGAGAGGGGGAACTGTGTGGGGAAAATCATTGAGAAAATTTGGGTCACCAGGATAGAATGGCAGCTTTGGTGTCCCCTGTAAGTCAGTCAGAAAAAAAAAAAAAGTTATAGAGGAAGGAGATAAGAGATCATAAGACAGGGGCAGGCTGAATGTGCCCTAGACTGCCCCCTGAAATGCATCTATAGACACCCTAGGCAAAATAGTAAGCCAGAGTTGGCTCTAGAGACATGACATGTAAAAGTCAGTGGGCAGAGAAAAACTTTGATAAACTGAGACAAGAGTGGATTTTGGCATCTTCTCTTCTATGTTTGATGCTAGCTGCACTTCCCTGTGAGCATGGCTAGGGGGCTCACATGGTGGCTACAGAATAGCAAGCTAAATGGAGCAGCAAGGAAAGTAGTCTCTCTCTTTTTTCCATCCTTTTCCCCTACTCATTTATGATTAAATAAAATTATTAGATTTACAGACAGTTTCATAATTTTTCCCCTATTACATCTGCAAAGCTGAGTATCATTATACAAGAAAAGAAATGGTCATTTAAAGAAATAAGACACTCAAATATTCTTGGGAAAAAAACAGAATTTAATAGAAAATTTGTTCTGCAAGAAAGAAAAGAAACAAAAGAAAATAACATAAAAGGCCAATTATAAAGTATTTGATAAGGTAAAAATATTTATTTCTCATATCAGAAAAGTGGAGTATTTAAAACTTGAGAATGATATGAATTAGGTGGTTGGAAATAGCATTTATAGATAGAAACTTTAAGACTGGATTGAATATAATAGGATTGTTGTGGGAAAGCGAATTTTGTGAAGGAAGAGTGAATTCTGGTTCTCACCCAAAGAATTGCAGCTCAGACCCTTCATCTGAAAGTATGAGAGTGTTTATTCAAGCATGTTACTGATAGTGTGGTCAGTGTGATAGAAAAAGATAAAACAGAATTTCAAGTTGCTAGTTTTATTATAGTTCTGTGAGATTGCCCTTGGGAATTCTCTACCCTCCCTCAGATTATTCCTCCCATGGAATTTCTAGAAAGAGTTCCAGGGAAAGGGGTAGGGAAGGAGTGCAAAGATTCCCCAGTGTGTCTGGGTGATGTTCCCTCCCATGTCCTGTTTGTCAAACATTCAAGGCTGTTTTGAGTGATTAAATTTCTTTCTCAGCCTTGCAAACTCTTAATCAAAGGAAATAAAGTCATAACATAGCTTAGGTCTCCCTGCTCCCTCCAGATTTGGCCTTGCAAACTCTTATCAACTGGGAGTACCTGGGAGAGCACAAGGCGACATAAAGTTTTCTGCTAACTAGTAAAAAGCATAGATCTAAAAGCACCATTAAAGAAAAAGGATTTCGAAGTATTTCTAAGATTTTTAAAGCACCATTTCCAATTGCCAATCCTCATTAGAATGAATTAAAAATAAAATAAAATTGGGTGGGAAGGGATAAATTGGAATAATTATCTCATATAAAAGATGCAGGAATGAAAGAAATGTTTCAGTGAAGGTAAGGAGGGAATTGAAGAGTGGTAATGCTAGTACCTTATTCTCACTGGAGTTGGGTAAAAGAGGAAATATATACATATAGAAGCTGAAATTTCTCCTAATTTATAATGAGATAAAAGGGTGAGGGGTAAAGATTAAAAGAGGAAATTTGGAAGAACATGTAGATTAAGAAAAAAGAGGGCAAAGGAAAGAATAATCAAAGTCATTTATATTAATGAATAATAGGGTAAAGGAGAGACTAATATAAGGATAAATAGCTTAATCACTAAGAGGGCAAGGGGAGGAGAAAAGGGAGGGAAACTTAGAAGGGCAGAAGAGGAAAATAAAGGTGGAGCTAAAGAAGGGATGGAGATTAATGAGGTAGTGTTTAGAGGAAAATTGGATTTCTGAAGAGAAATAAGAAAAAGAGAGATAAGGAAGGAAAAACAGTGAAGAAAAATATATAACTAATAATTATGACTTTGAATGCGAATGAGATGAATTCACCCACAAAATAGAAATAGCAGAATGAATTAAAAACCAAAACCCAACAATATTTTTTGTAGTAAAAATATTTGAAAATGAGACACATGGGGGCACCTGGATGGCTCAGTGGATTGAGAGCAGGCCTAGAGATGGGAGGTCCTAGGTTCAAATCTAGACTCAGACACTTCCTAGATGTGTGACCCTGGACAAGTCACTTAACCCCCATTGCCTAGCCCTTACCACTCTTCTGCCTTAGAACCAATACACAGTAGGGATTCTAAGATGGAAGGTAAGGGCCTAAAAAAAAATTAGACACACACATAGAGTAAAAAATAGAGGGATAGGGGGCAGCTGGGTAGCTCAGTGGAGTGAGAGTCAGGCCTAGAGACGGGAGGTCCTGGGTTCAAACCCGGCCTCAGCCACTTCCCAGCTGTGTGACCCTTGGCAACTCACTTGACCCCCATTGCCCACCCTTACCAATCTTCCACCTATGAGACAATACACCGAAGTACAAGGGTTAAAAAAAAAATAGAGGGATGGAATAAAATATATTATGCTTCAACTAAAAAAAAAAAAAAGAAAGAAATAGTGAGGATAGAAAGCAAGAATATTGCTAGGTCTGCTTCTATTGGTGCTTCCAGATGAGAAACATATTTAATTATACCTATAGAATTTCTACTCCTCTACTAGTGTTCTCCATGTTGATACAAACACCAGCATCTATGTGAGAATCATTGGCTAAATCTTCAGTAATAATCCAATCTGAAGCTAAATGGTTCCTGATGTCATAAAATAAAAGTTAACCTGGGGGTTTATCACTAGATTTATAAGCGTGTTAGTAAAGAGAGACAGAGAGACAAAGAGAAAAGGGTGTTTAGCCTTTCTAATTTTAGATAAAAATCCAATCCTCCATTTCAGCCAGATCTCTGAGCCACATTGCTCAGAGACTACAAGGTGACATAAGGCAATAGCTCAGATTAAAGCTCCAGGCCAGAGACAGGTACAGAAAGCAAAGAAACCCACTCAGCTCTTCAAAACCTCAGTCCCTCTTTCCCTGGTGACTTGATGCTGAGATTCTAAATGCAGGCTATACCAGGGGACACATGACTCTATGACTCTTATGTTGACTCTTTCTGAGATGGACTGAGTTAGAAACCACCTAAATATGTATCTCACACAGTTAATATAAAGAAAAACCTTTTGTGAGCCTGGCCAATTAGTGCTTGTACATCTTTAAGAACACCTGAAGATCCAAGGATTTAATAAAGACTAATGTCACAAGCAGCCTCTGTTTGAAGACCTGAGAAGTGATGCCTGAGAAACTATGTGAGTCTCATAAAAGATAAAGAGGACTTCTTTCCAGGGGAACCTTGGATAGTTCTCCATCATCTCTGGGAGGCTTTTTGAGAGAACTGATTCCAATTTTTATTTCGTAGAGAAAATAGTCTGTCAAGTCAAGTCAATAAGTATTTTTAACGCATCTACTCAATGCCAGGTACTGTGCTAAGTGATCAGAATACAAATAATAAAAAATGACAACAAAGTCACCATTCAAACAACTATGTACAAACAAGATATATACAAGATAAAAAGGAGATAATCATGAACTATGAAACAGAACCCACCTAAACAGAAAAAGATAGCAAAACGAATTGGAAAGCAGAACCCAACAATATGTTCTTTAAAAGAAATACATTTGAAACAATGAAACTTAAGATTCACACTTAATTAAAATAAGGATCTGGGTTCCAATTATTGATCTTCCTACAATATATTTTTTATACTTGTATCTAAAAACTTAATGGAAAAGCTAATCAATTTGTAGGGGGAAATGTGGGACAATTGGGACACTGATGCCTCATTGAACTGATTCATCTCTTCTGGAAAGTAATTTGGAACTACACAAAAGGACTATAAAACCATACATATCCTTTGAACAAGCAATAATACAGTATCACAAAGGAATCAAAGAAAAAGAAAATAGTGCCAACATTTACAAAAATATATATTTATAGCATGTTTTTTGTAGTGGAAAAGAATTGAAAACTGGAGGAATGCTCAACAAATGAGGAATGGCCAAACAAGCTGTTATATATGATTGGGATGAAATACTATTGTGCCATAAGAAATAGGGAGCAGGATATTTTTCAGAAAAATCTGGAAAGACTCATATGAACTGTTGTAAAGTGAAGTGAGCAGAATCAGAGTAGCATACACAGTAATAACAGTATTGTACAATGATCAACTCTGGATGATGATTATTCTCAGCATTACAATGATCCAAGATAATCCTGAAGTACTTATGATTTTAAAAATGCTCTCCACTTCCAGAGGAAAAACTGATGGAATCTGAATACAGATTAAAGCATTATTTTAACTTTATTTTGTTGGATGGGGAGCTTTTGGGGGGAGGTCTATATTTTCTTTCATAATTTGAGTAATATAAAAATATTTTGAATGATTACACATGTATGACCTATATCAAATTGCTTGCCTTCTCAAAGAAGGAGGAGGGAGAGAATTTGGAACTCAAAAAAATTTTAAAGGTTAAAAAATTGGTTTTACATATAATTGGAAGAAATTAAAAATATTTTAAAAGAAATACACTTTACTCCTGGGGATTTTTTATCAAATGTGATAAAACAGGCAAATTGCTTAACTCATAGTTTGACATATAGAAGCCATCATTATTGTTGTTATTATTACTTAACATCATTTCATATGATCTTCACAATTGACCTAAAAGTGATCTAAAAAATCATAGGACCAAAGATAAGAACTGAAAGGTTTTTAAAGGCCTTTTATTCAAACTTTTTCATTTTACAGATGAAGAATATGCAAGTCAGTTAGGTAACTTACCTAAAGTCACATAAGATTTAAGTGGAAGAGTTGGATTTGAGCTTATTAATGAGTTGACTTCAAATCCATAACTATTTCCACTTTACTATCCTGCCTTTTTACTTCAGATACTTCATCTAAAACTATCCTGTGAAATATTACTCTATAAGTATATTACTACACATATGCCCAGAAAGAAGGCTCTTTGTCACATTTCTACTCCCACCACCACCACCACCGTTATGACAAAGCATCTCCCTTGGTTCAAGTTTTGAGATGACACTAGGCCTCCTGGTTTGGCCTTTCACTTCTCAGAACATAATGACAAAGTCATTATATCCTGTTTCTATTATCTCATTTACAAACACACTTAGTAGAATAAAAGGAACCTTCCTTTTGATGTTTGCCATTTTTATCAATAGACTCAATGAAGATATAGATGGCATATTTAACAATGTGGCAAATAATAGTTGCAAAAAGACTCTCACTTTATTTTGCTAAGCAAACAAATAAACCTAAAAAGCATAGCCATGGAAAAGCCCTTAATATATTTTAAGCCAAAAGTTAATTCTATTTACAATGGAGAAAAACGACAAACTTTCCCAATAAATGTTAAGGCAAAGCAGAGATGCTTCTGTGTCCTCCTCCACTATAATCTGACATGGCTGCAAAAACGCTTGCAAGAGAAATAAGATGGGAAAATAATAATTAAAATCATAAAAATGAGCAAACAAGAAAAAACTATTTATAAAGTCATGCATGGTTGTTTCTTTTGAAAATCCTAGAGAATCAAAAAAACTGTCAGATTATTAATGACTTTAATAAAGTAACAAGAAACAAAATTAATACACAGAAATTGTCACTTTCTGTATAGTAATAATCATATATGGGAGGAAATTATAGAAAGAGAAATCCCATTCCAATAAAGCTAAAGAACGAATAAAATATATGAGTCAAACAACTAGATACACTTAAGACATATAAATATAATTATAAAATAAGCTTTGCAGAAGCAAAGAAAGATGAACGCTTAGAAGAATATTCATTGTTCGTGTTTTAAATAAGTCAGTAAGAAGAAACCAAAGGGTTAAATTATAGAATTATACAAAATAATAAAATTCATTTGTAGCAAAATGGTCTAGACACTCAAGAGAAATAATGAGAGGAAAAACAGAAATGAAGGAAAATAAAACATTTCCAAATCTCAAACTTAAACCATACTCTCTGAAGCACATGTTTGATAAATGAGAGGAATAATTAAACTCATTCATTCAATGGTTGATAAGTTAAATAAATTATTTGTTGAAGAACTGTCTATTAAACAACTATGGCTTGGAAAACTGGTAAAAAGTTTGGCAGAAAAGAGATTTATACCAATATTTCACTCCATGGGCAATAATAATTCTAAATGAATATGCAGTCTAAATTTGAAAGACTATCACTTTTTATCTCATTGTTTTTTTAGAGGAGAATGAGGTTATGTTTAATCAATATGGCTAAGAGGAGAATTCTTAATAAAATAAGGCATGCAAAAGATCATAAAAGAGAAAATGTCCATTTTCAACTGCATCAGATTTTTTAAAAAAAGATTTCCTACAAAAAATAATATAAATAGGAGGAAATGCATTTGAGGGAAATCATTGTATCAAATATATCTTTTATATTTCCACATTAGTCATGTTGAAAAAGAAAACATACAAAAAGAAAAATAAAATCTTTTTAAAGTATGTTTCAATCTGCACTCAGAATTCAACAGTTCTCTCTCTAAAAATGGATAGCATTTTTTATCTTGGTTCCTTTGGGATTATTTCGGATCACTGTGTTAATCAGAGTAGCTAAATCTTTCAAAGTTGGTCATTATTACAATGTTGCTGTCACTATGTACAATGTTCTCTCTGTTCTGCTCACTTCACTTTGCATAAATTCACACAAATTTTCCTAGAGTTTTCCAAACCTATACTCCTTGCCTTTTCTCATTCCATCACAATCATATAGTACAACTTATTCAGTCATAACCCAGTTGATGGACATTCCCTCAATTTCCAATTCTTTGTCACCACATAAAGAGCTATTATAAATATTTTTGCATATAGAGATCCTTTTCTTTTCATCTCTTTGGAATGTAGGCCTAGTAGTAGTAGTATTACTCAGCCACAGGACAGTTTTAAGGCTCTTTGCACCTAGTTCCAAATTGTTTTTCAGAATGGATGGACCAGCTGCAATTCCAACGATAATGCATTAGTGCTCTAATTTTTCCACATCCTCACCAGCATTTCTCATTTTTCTTTTCTGTCATCTAAGCCAATCTGTAGATGTGAGGTACTATCTCAAAATCATTTTAATTTGTATTTTTCTAAGAAATAATGATTTCAATCATCTTGTCATGTGATTACTAAGTTTTTATTTCTTCTAAAAACTGTCTTTTTATAACCGTTGACCATTTTTAATTGAGGATTGGCATGGATTTTTATAAATATGGCCTAGTTCTCTGTATATTTGATAAATGGCACCTTAATCAGAGAAATTTCTTATAAAATGTTCTCTTAGTTTCCTATTTTCTTTTTAATTTTGACTATATACATTTTGCTTGTGCAAAATATTTTTTTATTTCATGAAATCAAAATTATATCTTTAATTTCCTATGATACTTTCTATCTCTTGTTTGGCCACAAATTCTTCCATTATCCATAAATCTGCCAGGTAAATTTTCCATGATTCCTTAACTTATTTACAATATCACCCTTTATCTCTAAATTCTTCATCCATTTTGACTTTGTTTTAGTATATGTGAAACATTCATATATGTCAAGTTTCTACCAGATCAGATTCTAGTTTTCCCAGAAATTTTATCAAATAGTGAGTTCTTATCCCCCAATGCTTAGATCTTTGAGTTTTTTAAATACTAGATTACTATGGCCATTACTACTATGTATTGTGTACCTAATTTATTTCACTGATCCATCACTCACTTCTTACCTAATACTAAATTGTTTTCACAACTACCACTTTAAAATATAGTTTGAATCTTATACTTCTTGTATAAAAGATTTTTCCAAATCAATAATAAAAAAATGCAAATGAAAGCAGCCTTGAGGTTTCACCTCATTTCCAAATATTGGCAAAAATAATAAAAAGTGGAAAAGATATAAAAGGAGCAGCAGTACATTTGGCACACTAATACAATGTTAATGGAGCAAAAAAAAATTGTTCCAATTATTTTTAAATACTTTATAAAAATTCCAGGAAAGTAATTAAAATACCAAAATATTTATAATCACACTTTGGGGATTAATTAACTACTGTTGATACAGTGATATTATGAAATGATTTTTTTTAATTATGGTACAGGAATGTCCTAAATATTGTACCCTAAAATGGCATATTGTGAAATTTAGAGAAACATAAGACTTGTTAAGAACTGATTCAGAGTGATGTAAATAAAACCAGGAACACATATAGACCTAGCAAAAGTTTTAGAGCTACATTAAAAATTTTGTGATATTCTTGTCCAATTCTCTTCTCCTGTTTCCCTGCCAGGCAGAAATTATCCTCTAAAGAGGTATGACCAAATGCTTTAATTTAGTACCCTAAGGATTTATTGATATAACACATAGATTAACCCTCATCCATGATGGTCATGTATCTTCCATAATATCTCATACCATTTTCAACAGAATCAAGATTGGTAACATATTTCAGCCTTATTATATGCAATTTGGGTTATTTGTAATTGCAATCATGAGAACCTGGTTTTGTATCTTTCACAGCCATGTAACATTATTTGGAAAATATTTGCATTAAAGAAATTTGAATTAAAGAATAGACACCTCCATTGGGAGAAAAGTAGAAAGTAGCATGGAAACATTGAAAATAATGAACAAATTCCCAAGTATAATCTAGACCAATGATTCCCAAAGTGGGCACCACTGCCCCCTGGTGGGTGCTACAGTGATCCAGGAAGGCCATGATGGCCACAGGTGCATTTATCTTTCCTATTAATTGCTATTAAATTTTTTTAAATTAATTTCCAGGATGCTAAGTAATATTTTTTCTGGAAAGGGGGCAGTAGGCCAAAACAGTTTGGGAACCACTGATCTAGACTGACTGTCTTCTATTCAACAGAAGATTAAATTCATTATTTATCTGTAACACCTGTTACAAATTACACACACACACACACACACAGAGAGAGAGAGAGAGAGAGAGAGAGAGAGAGACAGAGAGAGAGAGAGAGAGAGAGAGAGATTCTCATCCAGCTACATTCACTGTCTAGCTCATATATATCTTCCTTGTATACTTTGGTTTTTTTTCCATTGTGGATAATTGGTCAATCTTCCATATTGCTATAGATACCATTGAAGAGGTTTTGAAGATGATATTGTATTAATTTTAGAGTGCCAATACTTTGATAGCTCTCTGTAAATTCTTTTTTATCAATAAGGACTTCTCTTTTCTCTTCTTTATGCATGGAATCTCCTAAAACAGAACTACCTATGGATTCTATTTTGTCATGCTCATGAAGTAAGCAAAGTAAGTACATGTATGTATTGCAGACAGAGAACACCCACATACACACAAAGGGATAGAGAACCCCCAAGATCATGACCCTATCATCAGTATCAATCAATAACATTGAGTACTGTGCAGAAATGGTAGCATTATGTAGTGGATATGGCACTGGCCTTAGGGTCAAAACTTAGATTCGAACAATCTTTCTGATATTTCAGGCTAGGTGCACTTAGATAGGTCAAATAACTTTTCAATGCCTCAGGAAACTCCCTAATATTTCTCTACCTTGTCATAGAAAATTTGATTCTGTCAGGCAGAAAAAAAAATTCCTGTACCAGGAATTTGTCCAAATGAAATCACAAATCTTTTTCATATGCAATTGATGGGGGGGGGGACATTTATTGTTTACTCATGACAAGCATTGTGTTAAAGATACAAATAAAAAATCAAGACCCTCCCTATCCTGAAGGAGTCCACATTATGATCAAATGGGACAATGCATAAAGAGTTCAGTTTCATGGGAGATTTTTTAAAAGTACCTGATTAAAAGGTAAGATCCCAAGGATCTTGAGAAGTAATGACATGGAAGATGGATTGGGGAACTAAGGGTTAGAGTGGATTGGAGCTTTGTAATGCCTCTAAAAAACAGGAAAAGGAGGTGGCAGTCAGCATTCAGTTGAGAATAGACACCTCCATTGGGAGATGGGGGAGGAGGGATTTCCTCAATGGGAAATGGGAAATGGGCTTGGTTTGGGGAATGGAAAAGTCTTCCTGGCATGGCTGCTAATAGAGGTGCTGACTTCAGTTGGCAGTTTCCCATTGGCAGATAGGACTCACTATCCTCTTAGAGAGGTTCCATCTATTTTACCATATCTTTATACAGTCTTCTAGATCTTGCTATTTGCTCTGTTTCTTTATCTGCAAGAAACTAAGCAAAACCTGGTCTTTCCATTTATAATAAAGGTAGAAGGTCAGCTTCTTGAGTACAGGTATGACTGTGATTTTTAAATTTATATCATCAGCCCTTAGCAGAATGCTTGGAACATAGTACCTTATTAAATGCTTTTGCATTCTATAACATATGCAAAAGGTCTGCAATTTCTATTTGAGTAGAATATATCTATACTGGACAGAAACCCCTAGACAGTTTTGCTTAAAAACAATGTAAGCTTTTAGTGGCATAAAATAACATCCTAAAGGGCAAGTGTTCTTAATTTGAGGCCATGGACCTGCCCAGAGCATCCATGGTTAGTTACAGGGGGTCCGTGGAATTGAAATGAGTAAAAAAATCTATGTTTATTTTAAATGATTTCTTTCAGAGTCCTTTGTATTTTGTTTTATGCATTTGAAAGCAGCATTTTGAAAAAAAACAGTCCTTGGATTTCACCAGATTATCAATAAGAACCTTAATAATCCTCCCCCAACTCCCCCCAAAAAAAGTTAAAAACACCTACTGTCATGATATAACATAAGAAATTATTTGGTAACAATAAGTATGGAATTCACCTACTTCTCAAGATAGGAAGTGATTAGATAAACAAAGCTTTATCAAGTGTCTCTCTTATACTTCTGTCAAGGGTCTTTGCTTTTTCAGAACAGATTTTTGAAGATGAACAGGCTTTAAAAATACAGAAAAATGCAATGTTAGAATTTCAGGCACAGGCAAAAATAGGACGTTGGGAGCTTTTTGTACCACAATGAGTAATTGTCATTCTTATCTACATAGGTGACCAGTCCAGTTGAGAAAGAATGATTTGAAAGTGACTTTAACAAATCCTCATTTGCTTCAGAATCTACACTCCTTCTGTGGATCTATTTCCCATTACAAATACTTGCTTTGGTCTGCTATCCTTTTGGGGGTTCACAAAGTGGTGCCCAGGAAAGCTGGTGACTAGTGGATTCCTCAACCTATCCCAGATCCTTTTAGTTCTCAGGCCATAGATAATAGGATTCAAGGTGGGTGGGATGACTAGGTACAAGTCAGCTAACAGTACCTGGGTATGCATAGGCACCATATCCTTCCCAACCCAGTCCACATAGACGGAAATTAAACCAGGCAGATAATAGAGAGCCATGACCCCTACATGAGAGCCACAAGTGCTAAGGGCTTTGTGCCTTGCTTTCTGGGAAGAAAGACTAAATACAGCTTGAAGGATCAGAATATAAGAGGTAGCAATGAAGGTTACATCGATGCCCACAACAACAGAGGAGCCAATCAAGCTATAAAGGCTGCTGGGCATATAGTCAGCACATGCCAGCTTGGCCACAGCCATGTGCTCACAATAGGAGTGGGGGATCCTGTGGGAGCCACAATAGGGAAGACTACTCACCATCCAGCTCAGAGGTATCAAAGCAATGGTGGCCCTCAACACAATGGCTGCGTTAATGCCCAGGATTTTCTGAGGCGTGAGGATGGTATTATAATGGAGGGGTTTGCAGATGGCCACATAGCGGTCAAAAGCCATGGCTAACAGCAACCCTGACTCCATGGCTGTGGCCGTATGAACAATGTACATCTGGGTGAAGCAGGCAGTGAAGCCAATGATGCCATTGCCTGACCAGAAGACGCTCAGCATCTTTGGAGCCACAGAAGTTGCCATGATGATGTCCACACCAGCCAAGACACACAGGAAATAATACATGGGCTCGTGAAGTGCAGGGTCTACACAGACCACAGTCATGATGAGGCTGTTCCCCATGAGGATCACAGTGTACATAGTGCTGAGAAGGGCTGCCAGCCAAAGGTGAGCTTCCTCAAGACCTGGGACACCCATGAGGAAGAAGGTGGCAGGAAGAAAAGAAGTGTGGTTGGACAGTGGATCCAGCATCGCTGGAATGGTTTTCTTCCTATAGGGTGAAACAACAACAACAACAACAACAACAACAACAAAAATATATATATATATATGTATATATATACATACATATTTATAGATTTATTTTAATTGATTTTATTTATCTATGACTATATTTATATGTATAAATATATGGCTATATATTTAATTGATTTTATATGACTATATTTATATGTATATAAATATATATGACTATATAGTTAATTGATTTTATATATATGACTATATTTATGTGTATAAATATATTATATATGACTATATTTCTATATAAATGTATATGACTATATATTTAATTGATTTTATATATATGACTATATTTATATGTATATGACTATATATTTAATTGATTTTATAAATATATGACTATATATAGTTATGGTCTAGAAAAACAATGAGGTGTGAGGTAAGGGAAATAAAACTAACTTTTATTTGGTCTAGCATTTCTATTGTATTATTCTATGTCTAAACAAACAATAATTATAGCCAGATTGGCTTTTTTTTAACCCTTATCTTCTGTCTTAAAAGCAATACTAAATATCAATTCCAAAGCCTAAGAGAAGTAGTGCTTAGGTCAATGGAGTTAAGTGACTTGCCCAGGTCACACAGCTGGGAAGTGTCTCAGACCAGATTTGAAACCAGGACCTCCCATCTGCAGATCTGGCTTTCTAACCACTAAGACACCTAGTTGCCCCTTAGGATTTCCTTTTTACATAGCATTTTAAAGTTTGCAAAGAGTCTTAAATATATTATCCCTTTTGAGCATCACTTACATCTATGTTATTGATCACAGAATCTTGGCATCATAGACTTAGAGCTAGAAGGGACCCTGGAAGTTATCTAGTCCATACTTCTTATTTTTTATATAAGGAAATGGGTTATAGAAAATTAAGTGACTTTTTCAAGGTCCCACACTAATAGCTATAAAAGCTAGGATTTAAGTCTAGTTTATCTAACTCCAAATCCAACCATCTTATTATCCTTATTTGGGCAGATGAGGAGTCTGAGGCTAAGAAATTAAGTGACTAACAGCTATATACTAAGTATAAAAGGCAGCTTTGGAACCCAGATTTTACTGCCTCCAGGATCCAGTATCCTAAAGACATTTGGTCTTGCAATCCATGGTAGGAAAGGAGAGGAAATTCAATTCTGAAATTGAAATTCTGAATTTGAAATTTGAAATTCTGAAAAAATTCTGAAACTGGTGCTCCCCAAATCTAAAGTTCATATAAAAATTTTCAATCAAGGAGCATTTACCTGCTGTATGTCACGCACTGTACTAAACACTAAGAATATAAAGACAAAAGGGAAAATCTTTGCCATCAGGGAACTAAATTCTAATAAATTTCAGGTCAATATAGTGCAAGTGTATGCATACATACACACATACATTTTTGTTGTTCATTTTGGTCATGTCCAACTCTTCATGAACCCATTTCAGGTTTTCTTGGCAAAGATACAGAATTGGTTCACCATCTCCTCCACTTCATTTTACATATGAGAAATGGAGGTAAATAGGTTTAAGTGACTTGCCCAGGATCTCACACCTAGTGTTTGAGCCCAGACCTGAACTCAGGAAGGTGACATATAATGTAATGCAATAGCATTATGCTTTACTTCCAATTACCAACATTGTATTTTCAGCACTTGTCACAGTGCCTAGAATATAGCATAAGAAGGCAGCTAAGTACCACAATGGCTCGAATATTGGATTTGGGAATCAGGAATAGATGAGTGCAAAACTTTCCTCAGAAATTCCTGCATGACCCTGGGCCAGTCGTTTAACATCTATTTACTACAGTTTTCTCATCTGTAAAATGGAATAATAATAACACTTACCTCCCAGGGTTGCTCTGAGGTAGATGCAATTACAATGCTATATTGTATTTATAGAGTACTTTGCAAACCTCGAAGTGCCATATAAATACTAAGTATTGTTAATGAATACATGTTGACTGACTAATCAACCAGCATAATATTCTAGGCTATTGTCATTCATTAATTTCAGTAATCTCCACTTCTTCTTGACCCCATTTGGGGTTTTCTTAGCAAGGGTACTGGAGCAGTTTCCTTCTCCAACTCACTTTACAGATAAGTAAACTGAGAAAAACAGGGTTAAGTGACTTACCTAGGGTTATACAGCTAATAAGAGTCTAAAGTCAGATTTGAACTCAGGTCTTCCTGACCCTAGGCTTGGCACTCTATCAACTGAACCATCTAGCTGGTATATCCAATAATAGAACATAACAACACAGATGTGATCAGACTAGGACAACAGTGCCACTATTACACCCTCTGTTCAGAATTCTATGCCTGTCAATGAAATCTAGAATCACAGCAGTTTTTTGAATTGCCGCATCATACTTGTCTCCTATTCAGCATGAATTTTGGCAGAATTGAAGCCAAGTTCACCAGTCTAGAGCTACTAGGAGCTCCTCTCTTCCTTTAAAAAGAAAAGGACAATTATCATTTTCAACTATAGTTCAATAATAACAGGTCACAAGCTTGACATAAAACAGTAAGGTAGGATATTAAAAAGTGCATTTCTTAAATTCTATATGGCACATAACGTAAGTCAAAAAGGGTTGCATCAACTTGGAGTCCTAGGAACTATGCTTTTTTCTGTGACTTGGCTAAATCACATGACATCTCTACCACACTATACTAACTGCCTTTTGGACTGCTTTGATATATTTTATTTGTTCGGTTCCTTTTGGAACTTGTAGTAAAATCATGAATTTTTCAGGTCACCTTAGCTAACATTGTGCAAGAGTCGGTCCACTGAGACTAGAGGACAAATAAACAGAATGATATCTAATAGGGGAATTTTCATTTCTTGTCCTGATTTCCTTGAAGAAATTAATCAGATCAAAGATGATTCTGCAAGGTCTATTGGAAAGCACATTCTAAGACCCACGTGACCAGAACACCTGGCTTTATATAAATGAGATCATCAGAAGTAAGTGTATTTTCTAAATTACTTTTATACTTTCAGGAATTCTGAACATTTTTATAGTATGGACACCACTGGCAGTCTGGTGAAACCTATTGACACTTTCTTAAATAAAAATAAAATGCATTAGGTTATAATGGAAATTTATTATATTGAAATATAGCCATCAAAATCTTTTTAAACCAAGCTCAGGAATCTCATATTAAGAATCCCTGCAATTCATCTCTTCTTCAGGTTAGATGGATTAAATTTTATTTTTTTAATATTTAAAAAAGATTATCACATAAATTTTATGTAGGCATCAGATGTAAGAATTTAAAGGATGACTTTTTTGCCCTTATTTCATTCTATTTTTATTACTGTAATTAAGCATCCTATCATATTATAAAGTCCTTAAGAAACAATATCATATTTATCTTTGTTATGCCTAGTGTCCATCATGCAACTGTACATAGAGTATGTGCTTAAGAAATGTTTCTTGAATAGTGAAAGGAGGTCCATCATGAACATACACCATGAATTATTTAGTCATTCCACAATTGATGAACATTTTCTCATTTTCTAGTTCTTTTCCACCAGCTAGAGAACTGCTGTAAATACTCTAGGACATATAGGTTCTTTCCTTTTTTTCCTGATTATTTTTTTTAATTATGCCAATTAAAGACAGCATGTTTAAGTTCAATTAAAGATGGAAGTTTCTGTAACCAAGAAATTAAGTTTTGAAAGTGAATTCCCATCAGTGAAAGAATTCAAACAAAGGTTAAGTAGCCATATATCAAAAAAAGGTTTAAAGGGTGTTCTGACTGTATGTGAAAAGTTGGAGTAAATAATCCATAAAAGGCCCTTCCAACTTAGGGAAAGAGCCTTAGATTCAGAATAAGGAGACCTGCTTAAAGTCATCTTGCTCACTAGTACTTGGCAAGAAGTGCCTACAGCTAATCCCCCCATTTTATAGATGGGACAAAGGTCCAGAGATGGAAAGTGATAAAGCCAGGAATACCATGGCTAGTAGCATCTCTATACCCCAGAATTATAAAGCCACAAGTTCAAGAGTTGGCGTTTTCCCAAAGGTGACATCTAAGAGACCTCCAATCTGAGATCCCCATTAAGCATGACCCCAGACCTTCAGCCCAGCTACCTACCTCATACAATATCCACATTTCATCTTCCTACAAAGGATCTCCTTGAAGGAATCCTACAATTGCTACTCTGAGGAAGTAAGAATTTATACCATCTGTCTAGGTGTGTAATGAGACACAAATGGAATGGGTACAGGCCTGGACTCATTACCTTTAGTGAAGCCTCCAAAAAAGAGATTTATCCTTCCTATAATACTCACCAGTCCCTAGGGCATCCCTACTCCACAGATACCTGGCTTGTTACACCAGTTCTCTTTGTCTCCAGAGAGCCCAAACCTCTTCCTCAAGAATACCAACCCTATGCTTAACTTTCCCTTCAGTGTCTGACTCTTTTTTTTTTCTCCCTGAGGGCCAGAAAACTGAAAAGAAGAATTAGGAAAATGTACAAGAAAGAACATTGGTTGGGTTCAAAGACCCCATGACTCAATCCTACCCCACCATGGATTTGCTTTATATTCTTAAGCAAATCATATTCATTCTCCAAGCTTCCATTTCATCTTCTGCAGAATGAGGTGCTGGAGGTGATCTCTTGGGTGACTTCCAGCTTTAATCAGTCTTGATTATTTGATCCTAGACTGAGCTCTATGGGACTGATTAAGGGGAGGAAGGGGAGCCCTGGGTATTCCACAGCAAGAAAAGAAGTGATGATACATCCACAAACCCCTAGTACCACTGGGGAGCTAATAAACCAGAATCTTTTAAGTCTTAGAGTACCCTTGGTGACCAATGAAGCATTCTTCCCTTTTGTCCTCAGAGCCTGATTTGAAATTTCCCACACCAGTACAAGAAAAGAGACTTGAGCAGCTGAACAGCATGGGACACACCATTCATCCAGAAGTCCTGCTCCCTTCTCAGTTTCCTCCAAGATGATTAGACCTTAGAGAGGGAAGGAAATTTAAAATTTTACGTCACGGGCTTCATCCTTCTTTCCAAACTATTAAGGTTTCAGAACAGTTAGAAAGTACAAAATTTATTCAGTGCTTTTTCACTGAAGCTGGGGGTTTGGCATCTTTGAAACAACAAGCATTTAGAGGCCAACACTGAGAATTTAGGTTCTTTTTATGTCTAGAAAGAACAATTTTGATTTATTTAGCAGCAGGGCTTGAGCTAGAACACAAGCCTTCTAGTTCTCAACAAAAAGATTCACTAACTCCCCACTCCACTTTAAATATTCCTTAATGGAATTTTCCCACACACTTCCTATTCTTCTTCACTGAAGGCCTACTAGGTTCAAGACCCAAATATACAAAGAAAAATATGTCACTTTAAGTTTTTCGAGGTCACGAGAAATCTAAAAATACAAACCATAATAGAATAATATTGATGCATTAGAAGTATCAAGTTATAAATTTTTCCTTATACATATATCAGATAGGTAATTTGTCTGTGTTTCTCCAATTTGCTTATGTCTAAGTTTTATACCTTAATTATGCACCTACTTTGACATTCTAAAAATATAATATGAAATGTTGGTATATGTCTAGGTTCTAGAAAACTGATTTCCATTTTCTGAGCATTCTTGCTCCAAAAGCTTAGATCTTTGTTGTTTATCAATACTAGACTAATGTGGAAATTTACCTCTGCATATTGTATACTTAATCTATTCTACTGATAACTATTCCATTTCTTAGGCACTACCAGATTGTTTTGATGATTATCACATGATAATATAGTTTGATATCTAGAACTATTAGGCAACCTTCCTTCACGTTTTTTCATTGATTCTCTTGACCTTTTCTTATTCGAGAAGAATTTTGTTATTCTTTTTCTTGCTTTATGAAATATTTTTGGTAGTTTAATTGTTATGAAACTAAAGCAAGCCAATTTAGGTAGAATTGCTATTTTTATTACATTGGCTCAGCCTACCATCAGCTATTAATGTCTCTCTAATTGTTTCGATCTATATTCAATTGTGTGAAAAGTATTTCATAATTGGATTCTTGTAGTTCCTAGGTATGTCTTAGAGTTAAACCTTCAAATATTTTACATTTTCTGCAGGTCCATTGTTTTTCCAGTGAGATAGTCCACATGTTCTTCTATTTTGATTCTTTTGACCCTGTTTGATTGTTTACTGACATTTCATGGAATCATTAGCTTCTTCTTGTGTAATTATATTTAGGAAACAACTTTATTGAGTGAGCTTTTGTATCTCCTTTTCCATTTGGCCAATTCTATTTTTTAAAAAGCTCTTTTCCTCAGTGAATTTTTGTTCCTCTTTTACCAGTTAACCTATTCTATTTTTTTAATTCATTAATTTCTTCAGTATTTTTGTTCCTCTTTTACTAAGATATTGACTTTTTTCATGATTTTCCTATATCATTTCTCTCCCCAATTTTTCTTCTACCTTTCTTATCTGATTTTTTAAATCCTTTTTGATCTCCATTAATTCATTTGGGGCTCAAGACCAATGTACATTTTTCTTGGAGGCTTCTGATGCAGCACTATTGACTTTGTTGTCTTCTTCTGAATTTGCATTTTAGTCTTCTGTGTCACAAAAATAATTTTACATTTGAGTTTTTGTTGTTTGCTACTTTCCAGTCTTTTTCATTCCTTTTACTTTAGAATACTGTCAGAGTTGGGCTCTGTAACTGTGATGAATGGAGCACTGTTACAAGCTTCAGGTCCTTAATGCAGCTGGTTCTGAGGATCTAAAAGCTTTCAGTTCTTCCAAGGCAGAAAAGTTGTAAGAAAAGTTGTGTTTAATACTATCCCAACTTATGCTCTTTTCTGTGAGTAACCATAAGCACTCTTTCCTACTTTGGAATTGTGGCCAGTGTCCCCTGATTTACTGTGGCCCCAAGCACCGGTTTGTGCTAGTCATTTTCAGCCATTTGATCCTTTGTGACCCCATTTTGAGTTTTCTTGGCAAAGATTCTAGAACAATTTGTCATTTCCTTATTCAGCTCATTTTAAATATGAGGAAACTGAGGCAAACAGGGTTAAGTAATTTGTCTGGGGTCACATAACTAGTTAGTTCCTGGGACCAGATTTGAACTTGGGAAATGGGGCTCCCTATCTCCAAGCCCAGCACTCTATCCACTACATCACCTAGCTTCCCTTTTATTACTTGTCCCCACCAGGGAATATTCTTGCTATTAGTAACACATACATTTCTATTTCAGGACATTATAAAAGAAACCTGATGCAAGGATTTTGTGAAGTTTTAAATGCTAATGAAGAATTTTATATTTTCTTCTAAAAGTAATAGGAAACCACAGAAACTTGTTGAAAAGAGTAGTGAGGTGATCAGATCAGAACAGCAGAAATAATTTGGCAACTATGTACAGTAGAATCTCCATGAATCCAATCTTTCTCCATTGTGATGTAATTATATTATTAAAATAGTCCAGATGAGAATTGGCACAGAATGGTTTTGATAGAAGTAGAGAAAATGAATGGGAAATGTTGAGGATATTTAATCAAAAGACCTGGCAAGAGTATAGGATATTGGAGAGAAGGATAGTAAAGAATTGAAGATAAAAGTGAAATTGTGAGCCTAGGTGAAAGGAAGAATTATAGTACACCTAACCAAAATAGAGAAGTCAGGGGATGAGAGAAAGAATTAGTTGGAAAAGTCAATGAGTTCTGTTTTGAAAGTATTGAGGAGTTTCAGATACCGATAAAACATTCAGCTAGAAGTGTCCAATAGTCTACTGATGATGCTGTTAGAACTAGGTCTAAAACCAAGGCTCAGTGTGAATATATATATTTGAAAGTTATCTATTTAAAGGCCACAATCAAATATATGGGATCTGGTAAGATCTCAAAGCTCATATAATTAAAAATAAAAGGAGAAGTCCCAAATAAAACTTCTGGGTATACTCATCAATAGGGAGCAGGATGATAAAACTGTAAAGATAATCTAGAAAAACAGGTGGAAATCTTGAAAGGGCAGAGGAGATATAGGATTATTTGGCTTCCTCTGAAACTAATCCTGTTCTGTCTGTACCTAAGCATCAAGTCACATCTCTACCATTATAAAGGAATCAGATATTAGGAATCCTAAGAATTATGAATATGGTCAAAGCTGATTCCAATGAACAAGGGTTCAAGGCCAGTGATAGCAAGATATGGTTGCAAAGGCAATTTTCTTATTGTGGCTACATATTTAATAATTCACAAGATTGAGTTATACTAAATACTTCTATCAGAAATCCTTCTATCAGAAAATTGGCTTGGGGATGAAATTATCTGGCATAGGAAATTTTGATATTTTATATTTCATCCAGAAGTTACTTTTTCCCTGTTGTTTGATTTTTTGCTTTTTATTTTCCTTTGACAATTGATTCATATACCTCATAACTCAGCCATGTATCCCTCAGTGATCCATGTATTTGTCACCACACTCTTCAGGGGGGATTGTATTATTATCCTATAATACAAAGTTTAAATTCTTTTGAGAGTAATTTTAGGATAAGAAACTTGCTACCTCCCCGAATTCAGAAAGTGAACTATTTGGAGAAGGCACCATGAAGATGCCTGCATGCTGCACCAAAAGATCCAGAGTGAAATTTGGGATGTGGTGATTTGAACTGTGGGGGGACTGAACACATTTGTTTTGAACGTACACTTTTATGCCGAAGGGGACTGCCCCCTAATAGTTTTTTGTCAATGTAGCAATCATTAGTTTTGTTCTTTTTTCTCTTTTATTTCCCTCTTATCCCCAACTTATTGTAATTTCCCCTTAGACACTGGAATATTGTGTGTACCTTTAGTTAAAAATCTTTAGAGTTATAAGTTGGTTATGTGTACTGATTCCATGGGGAAACTAGGCATGTAAATCTGGGAGATTTCTACATTGGAAACATGGGGGGGGGGTGTAATTAGAATTTTGTACCCCAGGACTTCATTTCCCAGAATCCCACTTTTGTCCTCAGGTTATGTCTTTCCGTTTGGAAGATAAGTTTTGTGTAGCTCTGCCGTCCTCTCTCTCTTCTCCTGCTTTCACTATCTGGTAAACTTGTCTTTACTCAGGCTATACTTTTCCTCTACTTCAAGTGATTATTAATAAATCTTGTAAAATATAATACTTGGAGTTATTAGATATTAATTTTAATCTTAGAGACCCCAGGTACTGGTAATCTTACCTTTATCTAGTCAGTTATACACATCTCTCAACAACAGGGGCTTCTTAGGAGAATGCTAATCTCTTCATGATTCTCAAAGCACTCTATTTCTCAGCTGCATCCTTTTCTGTGAGGCAGTTTCTTCTCTTGATAATCTGGGAGTGGGGAGTGGAGTATGATCAATGATTTTATCCAATTATATCTTAGCTCAATCCTTCTAATGCATCAATTGTCCCTTTTCATACATTCACTTTTTCAGTAATATTTAATAATAGAAAAATGGAGTCTAAACACAAATATTTATTGGTATACAGTCTTTACTCATGACCAAAGAAATAAAAGGAATGAAATAAAATGCATTAAAGTTAGGAATTGCATGGATTTCAAGTCTTAGTAAAATCTCACCTTCCAAAAGATGACTTTCCCAATCCGCCTTAACACTAGTGCCCTCTCTATGATTATCTCCAGTTTATCCTGTACATATCTTATTTGTGTACATAATTGTTTGCTTGTTGTCTCCTTTATTAGATTTTAAACTACATGTGGGTAAATGGGTGAAATGACTAGTTTTTTCTCTTTCTTTTAATGCCCAACAATTATCATTGTGCCTCCCATATCCTAGTTACTTAATAAATGTTTGTTGACTTGTTTACACTTCCAAATGTTCAGGGAAGCCTTTAGGTAAGCCTCAAATCCAGAAGTTTACAAACAATTGAGATACCTGGATTCAGTTAATTCCTATAAACATCTCAGATGTTGCACTCATTAACCATTCTCAAGGTATTCCCAGTCATACTCCAAGGATCCCCTATCTGCATTCCCATTCTGTGACATTCCAAGGGGCTGTCATATTCATTGAGGAATTCAGAATGTGGGGGAGTAGCCCCTCTTCTCACTGTTTTCCGCTCATATCCCTGTCATGGACAGCAATCTGTGATCTTGCTCTTTGCTGCTCATAATTTTGTCAGTAGAAGATTTGGTTCATTCCTTTAAGGTTATGCTTCACTAGTGGAATGATGGATTATAGTTCAGAAATAGAAAATAAGTCTTTTATCGATCATCGATATCTTATTTTCCCTTTGTGGTGTCATTTCCAGCTCTCTTTTGTTTTGAATATAGAAGCAGAGAAAAGAATCTCAGCCTATTATTCTGCCTCCCATACTCTCCCATAATAGAAGGAGGAAGACAAAGTGTGAGTGTTATACTGAAGCTTACCATGGGATCATGCCCCAATCGATTCAGTTCAACAAGTATCTTTAAAGTATCTACAATATACAAGATATTGGAAATAAAAAGGCAAAAATGAAAGTTCCTACCACCAACTCTTATATTCTATGGGGAAGAGATACGGTCACACAGCATGTTTACAAGAAAATAAATAGGAGTACCTATGAAGAGAGGAAGAACAATAATTCATAGAATTGTTTATCATGCAATAAAATGAATCAGAGCTAAAAAGAAAACCCACTGAAGAGTTTTCCTTAGGAGAAAAGTTGATTTTTTTCCCTATTGAACAAAGTCCTAATACTATAATAATAGAATTATTGCTTGAGGTTGTGAGAAAGGAATTTTACCTCCCTTTATTTTAATTTAAATCAATCAGGGACTTGGAATTCTCCTCCCTTTTAATTTAATCAATCAGCAACCTTTAGTGTAATCAGTCAGAAACTTGAAGATCCTTTAGCATTGATTGCAAGTAGACACACCCTCAGAGAAAGGAAATTGAAACCAATGAGACAGGAAATTAATCTCACTAGCACACAAATTAAGGAACTATATTGGTTCCTGAGATGTGATAAGGGAAAACTAGTGGGTAGAGAAAAATGTTTATAAGAGGTGACCCAGCACGAAGTTGGGCATTCTGATTTGCACTTGCCTTCTGGAATTCAGACTCTGGTTCTGGTGGCTTTTGCTGAAAGGCTATTCGGATTCTCAATCAGATTCTAAAGGGAGATTCTCTCTCAGGCTCTGGCACTGGTAGTTCTTGCCAAAAGAACATTGGGATTCCCATTCACATTCTGATGGAATAGACATTCAGATTCCTGTGTTGGTGACTCTTGCTGAGGAAACTCTTACTCTGTACACTCTTGCTTTGAAGGCTGAGACTCTCCCGCTCTTCTGAGTGGAGATTGAACCCTGGAGGGTGTAAGCTTCAAAATTAATATCCAATATTCTAAGTATTATATTTAATGAGATTTATTAGTAATAACTAATAAAGAAAGCTACAGCAAAAAGCCACCATTCTCAGCTATGCACATGGGCAAAAAAGTGAGAATGTGGCTTACAACAATCTTATAAACAACAGGTGAAGATGCAAATGTGGGGGCACAGGGAAAGTGTGATATTGGAAAGTTGGGAGTCCTTGAACTAATTTTGAGGTCCCTGATCTGAACTTCCTGTGGAAGTTTAGGGAACTTCAAACTACATTTCCCATGATTCTTTGCTTGTAATCACGTAGGCAGGAATAGTAATAATGTAGAGAAAAGTATAAAGACTGAGCATGGGATTGGTACTTCCTCTTTTGTGATTGTGGAGCAGGAGCAAGGATGGGAGGAGCAGGTAATGGTGGGTCCTTTTAAACAGGCATGTGGCTTCATTTTCCTAAATAGCTTTCAATAAACCCATTGAAACCCTAATGTTTTTAAATTTATCATTCTATATTAATTTTATTTCTTACAAAAGGAATGCTGGGAGATGAAGTCCAAAGGATCAAGAGTTTCTAACTATACAGGGGCAAGCTAAGTTTCATCAGATGGGTACTTATGGTGGTAAACTCTACCTTCTTCCTACATTTCCCTCTCTTTATCTGTACTTTGCTGTAATAAAGCTACTAAAGCTACTAACAGACTCATAATTTAGTTGTAATTGTAATTATTACAATTTGGCAACCACATACCCTTTTTAACTATATCAAGGTCTTTGAAACTGAGGTTTCTTCCTTCCCTCCCCAAGTTTATAAGTGATCTAAAAACTAAACTTCACTGATAACACACTCCAGAAGCATTTGCCTTTTCAGAAATTATGCCTAAAGAACACCATCCTTTTAAGACATGCAACTACATCTACCTAGTAGGAATGGGGGACCACATGAGAGTCACAATATGGAAAATGATTCATCATCCAGCTTAGGGGAATTAAGGCAATGGTAACACTCAGTACATTGGCCATTTTAATGGCAATAATTGTTTGTGGTATGAGGATAGTATTGTAATGGAAGGTTTGTAGATAGTCACATACTAGTCAAATGCCATGGCTAGTAGAAGCCCTGACTCTATGCCTGTGGTTGTATGAATGATGTACATCTGGACAAAGCAAGTAGTGTTGCCATTTCCAGACCAGAAGATGTTCAGCATTTTTGGAGCAACAGAGGTTGCCATGATAATATCCACAGTAGCCAAAACACACAAGAAAAAGTACATGGGCTCAAGTAGCCCAGAGTCTGCCCAAGTTACAGTTATGAGGAGGCTATTCCCCACAATAACTAGCTTATACATGGAGCAGAATGAGGCTGCCAGCAAGCAGTGAGCCTCCTCCAAGCCTGCAATACCCATGAGGAAGAAAGTGGCAAAAAAGAATGATGTATTTTTGGAGGATGGACCCAGCAGCACTGGAGATTGCTAGAGAGCTCATGAACATGGCTAATAGTTCCAAAATAGAACTCTTGATTTTTCCCATTTGTAAATTAATAAGGATCTCAAATGGCTCATGATGCAGGTGGACAGATTATTTCAGGCTGGTGCATCCTTCACATTCTCTAATTTGCTATCCAGTAACCAAAAAAGGATAGTGTCAGAGGTGATGTCAAATTTTACCAGTCTTGGTATCTTCTGACAGCAGTGGCTAAAGTTCCAAAAACTTCACCTTGGGTTTTCAGAAGGCAGCCAAAGTAGAGAAGGTATGTAAAAGTATAGTATACAGTACAATGCCTTCACATACCAGACCTGTCTTCACACCATCTGACATCATAGAAAGTAAAATTCAGTTTAAAAAATATTTTTATTTTTAAAAATTTTATTTTCTGTATAGTGTTTATGGTACTATAGATTTCACATGTTATAAGTAAAAAAATCATCTGAAATCTATGTGGTTTTTTTCTTGTTGAGATGTTAGCACAGTCATAGAATTCTAGGGAATTACTAATGAAAAAAAATGTTTTGTATGTTAATAGTTTTATTTTGTGTACTGCATTTTATAGATTTTACATGGTTGTGTTAAGAAAAGTGTATACCAGAATTAATGTTTTGTTATAATGAATTATATGCAGAAAGGGGTATTTTCAGCAATTTCTAGAGAAAGATTGCAGTTTTTCATAATTGTATTTCTCATAGGCTCAATATATCAACATTCACATTTTTTACTTCTAGGAATATTACCTCATGAAAATTGAGGATTCATTGTGCTTATATGCAATGATGTCTTCTCCATTGGATTGTAAACTCTTAGAGGGAAGGGATTTTTTGCAAATTTTTGCATTCTCAGGATTTAGCTCACTACCTAGCACACAGGAGGCACTTATAGGTTTATTGATTTGGAGGCACTTAAATGTTTATTGATTTTTGTAAGTTAAGTTTTGCAAGAATTTCAAGTAGCCATGTCTGGGAGGAAGGGCTACCAGTTGAAGCTTGGAACCTTGGGAGATTCCTGATGCCATGCCAGGGCATGAGACCTATCATTGGTTGGGATTTGCCCTATAAAAGAGAGAAAGAGCCCAAGCCTCAGGGACTTGATCTTGAGCCAGGGTGAGGGCGGGTAGGCAAATCCTTTCTCTCCTCAATTTATTGATTAGGCTAATGATCAACCAGCATACATAGGGATTATAATATCACTTCTTATTCTTACTGGCAACAGACATCATCCGTCAAATTACTGCTATCTTCAAATTATTTACAGAAGATTTATCCAACCAATTTCTCATCAATCAAGCTGCAACCTGATCCATCTACAGGCAGGCAGTGCCAACTCCAATAGGCCTGTGAAACCTGGCCCAGCCCAGCCCCAACATTCTGAAACAGTTGGACTTAATACCTTAGGATAGGATTAGATTTTATTTAGTGTTTCCCATGCCCTCTTCCCTTCCCTCAGCTTCCCTGGTTATTTGAATATCTTAAGTAAATTCTTTGTCATAAACTAAATCATCTACTGACCTTTTGTGAGTTGACCTGACAACAACAATGAAAGAGGCAGCCATTAAAAGAGTCTCAGGGAAGTCTGAAGGGACAGAGAGGTATTCAGCTTCAAATTCAGAATCTGTGACAGATTTTCATCCATATCATTCGCAATTAGATGAGTTATAATCTTTATCATCAATATTTACAATAATAGGGGGCAGCTGGGTGGTTCAGTGAATTGAGAGCCAAGCCTAGAGACAGGAGGTCCTAGGTTCAAATCTGGCCTCAGACACTTCCCAACTGTGTGACCCTGAGCAAGTCACTTAACCCCCATTGCCTTGCCCTTACCACTCTTCTGCCTTGGAGCCAATACACAGTATTGACTCCAAGACAGAAGGTAAGGGTTTAAAAAAATATTTACAATAATAATTTATCCAACATCAATTGACCATCAGTTGACTGCCAAGAGATTAGTTTTCCTGAGGAATATACTGTGATTGGTTGAGGAAATTCTGAAGGAAGTAGAAGATCTCCTGACATCTGGGGATTTTGCTGTGGGGTTAAGATTTTATTTTTCTCCCCAGTTACAACTGTGTTCTATGATGGTGTTTCCTTTCTCCTCTTGAGAAACTACTGTGTTATTCTCAGAGCATTCCATATCCTTTTCAGGTGTGTGTAATTTCTCTGTGGTCTTACTGGTTGCTTCATCTGTGGGAAACTGCTCCAAGCTTTGATTGACATTTATTGACCCTATTAGGTTGTAGCTTGATTCTCTATCCAAGTCTTCTAATGAAAGTAAGCTTGGAATAGATTCTTGGAGCAGTGATGGTAGTTTGACTTCTAAGTCTGGTTCATGCAAAGCCTTAATAGAGACAATGTAAGTGCCAGCTTTCTCTCCTTTAAAGTCTTGCAGCCACATCTCCATACCTACTTGTAATGGACATGAGCTTTGACTAACTTTGCTGCTTTCATTTGTTTTCCCATAGATTTTTCTTCTCCTTTCAAGAATATCTTTTTTTATTTGTCTTCTGCAGTCTCATTCCCAGTAATTCCTAACAGTAAAATCTCATTGTCCTTACTACCTAGTCCATTATTTTCCATTTCACCAGAAGTCTTTTCTCATCATCCATTCCTCCTTTCTGCAATGACATTAATCTATCTGCTATTCATAACAATGCCTTTGGCCTCACTCTCTGTGAAATGTATCGATCCATCTTTGCAAAGCTCAGCATTTCTGCATTTGTACAATGATGGTCACAGCACTTGTTGTGTTCATTAGAGCTGTTGTTATTCCTATTGTTTTGCCATTTGTTGGAATTATTCTGTCTCTTGTTAGCATTGTTGTTGAATGCAGTAGGAGACTTATTAAAATTAATCTGAGCCTTGTATCTACATGACCTAACAAGATGACCTGGCCAACCACACAAAAAGCACTTGTGTGTTGTGTTGTTGTTGTTACTATTGCTGTAATTGTTGCTGGAATATTGCCTGGACCTGCTCTGGGATCTTTGAGTTAGGAGGGCAAGGTGTTTTTTTTTATTTCCTCCACCTCCTTTTACTTCCTAGCCTCTTTCAGCTATTTTTTTAACTTGGCTATCACAGAGTCCTTGTCACTATCATTAGTCTTGATTGATTTAATATCTTTAGACTAATGGACATATGAAGCAGTCTGCCTAATGTCCTCAATGGATAACTGTTCCCACCTTGGGCAATGTAACCAAAAATAAGTCTGGATAGGGATAGCCCATCCCTTCACAACTGTCTCCTTATGTGCTGGACAGTCTCTTCTGATTGTGCATCCTGTAACCCAAGTGTGGTCTCAGCCACTTCCATGAGGTGGTCTAGGTAGATACTTGGATGTTCATCTACCCCTTGAGTTATTTTCTCAAATTTTCCCCATTGGTTGGGCCTTTTTGTATGGAGCCTCATTGTCTCTAAAAGATTGTCTCTACAGTGGATCAAATAATTCATGTTTGCTAGAGAACTAATCTCCAAGTCTCTATATTCTGTTGGCCATGATGTAAGATTGGGATTTGTCCTGGTTTCACTAATAAATTTGTCCTTCTCACTAGGAGAATAAAATTCCATGAGAAGAAATTTGATGTCCTCAAGTGAGGGAGTATAAAGTTTGCAGGCCCTTTTTAGCTCTTTAATATTTTTATGGGGATTGAGGCAGAATTTTGGAAATCTTTTCTGTAGAATTTCCAAGTCATTCCCTGTGAAAGGCTTGTATCCCTTCACATGAAGCACCTGAAATAGAGAACTGATATAAAGTCCTATCACAAACTGGCAATATAGTCACTGCTGCTTCAGCCCCTTTTTCAGTATTCCTAGCCTCTCTATTGCCATCTTCCATTGCCTTGCCTGTTTTGACCTTGGATGGGTCCTTTTATTGACACTCAATTATCTCTAGCTGCATGATCATGTTTTGCATCTAGAGACTGACCCTCTCTAAGTTTCTTATTAATCTCAATGAGCTCACAGACTTGGTCTTTCAATGCTGCAACGATTTGCTGGGAGTCTGTAGGTGTTCCACTGAGATGAATTATAATCTTCTTTATAGCTCAGAGACCCTGACATAACAACACAATCATAGCCCCTACTGTAGGCGGGTATGCAATAACTTCTGCTATAGTTATAGCAAACCACTTGTAGTTGTCATAGAATTCAACAAGACCCAATAAATAAGTAGGTATAATCACCAACCAAAGTCTAAATGCTCCAGCACAGTGTAAAACAAAATTAAACTGCTGAGAAAGATGAAAATCATCCTCCCAATTGCCATCTCAATGTTTAATACTAGAAGAGGGTCCTAAACTAAATTGGCTTCGTCAAAAACTGCAGCATTTGTTGAAATGTTTTTGTAAATCCTGAGATTGTAATTTGTATAATATTTTGCATAATTGCTTTGCATAATATTTTGCATATTAATCCCTCTCTTTTTTCCACCACCAGGATAATTTAATATAATGCTTATAATATTGTTTGAGTTATCATTCCATGTTTACAATAATTATAATATTGTTTCCCCAAAATATGCCAAAGTAAAACTTAAATTATACAATTATAATAGATTTTTTATTCCATTTCTAATTATAAAATTGTAAAACTATAATCATAAATTAAGAATTTGTCACCTGGGACATTTTGTAAGAATTAAATCTAATCCACCAAGAGCTGATCTCATATACTTCTCATTATCTGAGAGTTTATAATAAACTTTATTCAAAATTTTTTGTTGACTATAAATAATATTTTGATGAAATGTTATAATTTCAAATATGTTTGATAACATAATCATATACAAACAATTTCAATGTTGAATTTTTGTTGCTTTGAAAAAGGCTGGCAATATTTGGCTCAACAATAAGACAAATAGAGGGTTTTTTTTTAAATTTTTGTTTTTAAATTATTTTTCTATGGTTACATGATTCATGTCCTCTCCCTCCCCGAGCTGACAAGCAATTTCACTGGGTTATATTATCACTCAATACCTATTTCCATATTATTCATTTTTAATAGAGTAATCTTTAAAACCTGTGTAAATGGAATTAGCTCACCCCCATTCATAGTTAAAGCTCTAGCCATCAGAGATAATGTCATCCCACCTCCCTGAGTGGGGAGGGGAGATCTGTGACCCACACGTGACAATAAGTAAAAAATCAAAAACAAGGGACTACCCTTTGGGCAGTCCAAAACAGTGTTGAGGCTGCCATTTGTCCACTTGAAATTAGAGGTGAACAAAGGAAGTGACGGGGTAACTTCCTGTGGAGGCAGTTGGGGCTTTGAACTGGGTGTGGAAGGATCTCTGGTGAGACTTCAGGCAGCTTCCTTCTGAATTGTCACGTGGGTAAGTTAGACTGACTCCCTTTTGCCTCCCTTGTTGTTTCTGGAGGCTCTACCCTCAAGGAGGCCTCTCTTGCCTCTCTAATTGCTAAAGGCCTTGAGGCTAATAGCCTTATTTAATTAACCTCTAAACCTTCACCGGGTCTGGACCTCTGCTGGTCCAGACCAGAGACTCTCTTCCTCTATTTCCCTACTTTCATCCTTCCTAATTGTAAATAAACTTCCATAAAAGCCACCCTGACTAGGGTCTATTTTTATTTATGGAATCACGCTAATCTGATTCCTGGCGACCACCATACTTTAAATATCTAATTTCCCCTCTTTCAAACTAAAATCCCAAATTCATATACCCATATACACAAGTAATAAATCATGTTTTCCTTCTGCATTTCTACTCCCACAGCTCTTTCTCTAGATGTGGACAGCATTCTTTCTCCTAAGTGCCTTGGGATTGTTCTAGATCATTGCATTGCTATTAGTAACAAAGTCTATTACATTTGATTGTCCCACAGTGTTTCAGTTATTGTATGCAATATGCTCCTGGTTCTGCTCATTTTATTCTGCATCTGTTCATGGAGATCTTCCCAGTTTTTAATGAGACCAAGCAGTTTATCATTCCTTATAGTACAATAGTATTTCATCACCATCACATACCACAAATTTTTCAGCCATTCCCAAACACAATTTTATATCTGCTTCCATATCAATTTTATTTCTATATTTTAATGTAAAACAATAATATGGTAAAAATGTTTTCCCTACCACAAGTTAGTGATTAGATGGCAGTAATGTTATAAACTTTCTTGCTGAAATATCAATTTATTTTTATTCATTTTTACCACCTAACTAAACAAAAATGTATAGCTTGTTATAACATCAGATGTTTCCTTTTCCAGTGACTAGTAACATGTGTTAAATGATGAATATAAAGTACAATTACACATATTGTTTTATTTTAACTATAAGTTTAATATTTTATGTATTTTTATATGTATATACATGTGTATAGATGGAGATGTCTTTTGTGTATTGTGAAAGAGAATTCTTTATTCTCTTTATCTATTTTGAGTTAACACTTAGTTAACACTTACTTAACCTCTATGTGAAAGGGAATTCTTTATTCTCTTTGTCTATTTTGAGTTAACACTTACTTAGAGAGCTCCACCTTGTTATCAAGTAAGAGAATTCACAAGTCACTTACTTGGAGAGCTCCACCCTTTTAACCTAATCAATCAGAAACTTGTGAATCCTATGATAAGAGTTAACACCTTCAGAGGGTGAGAAGTGGATCCCACAAGACACTGCCCCCCTGGGCAGTGCTAGGCAATTTGGAAGCTATGATTGGCCCCTATGAAGAGGAGAAGGGGCAAAGAGAACTATAAAAGCCCTGAAATTCTGGGACTGAAAGTTGTCATCATCATCGTCATCATTGTCTTCTTCTTCAACTGTTGATTTGCCTCTTGGAGGTAACTTGGGACTTGGACTGGCTCTTAGGTGAATGAATAACTGGATTTCCTTTCCTGACTTCTGTAGAGTTTAACTTCAGTCAAGGGTTAACAAGTCATGCTGGGCTGAGTCAAGCCCAGGAGCAATATTTAGTGTGATAGTCTAAATTATCTTCTCTACCCTCTTTTGTATTTCTCTTTGTAAATAAAAGCTACTAAAATTCTTTTTGACTTGAGCTATAATATTTTTAAATCAGTGACCACAAGATTATCTTAGAATTCTCATAAATTTATTAAACCCCTTAATTTAATTCCTATAGCATACATATGAAAACACACCTGGGTACTTTTATATACATGAATGCATACAGGAGAGTGTCCATCTGTCCATGTAGGTGTATTTATGTTCAAACATCAGAGTACCATGTGCATGCATATGAACATCATGTGTAATACTTAAAGTGTATATGAATGGAGTAAGCCAGAGATTGGCTAAAATACAAAGAAATTTAAATGAGAGTAAAGATTTCAATTTCTACCGGAATTGTAGTCCTTTCCCAGGCTCCTTCAAAAAGCAGGTAATCTCTCTGAGAAGAGAAGAAGAGTGGTATAGGAGCAGATCAGTGTTTTGTGAACAGAGGACCAAAGTTCAAATCCTGAGTTTGCTACTTTATTTACACAAGCCATCTGACTTCTGTCATTTCCCCTAAAGGTCCTTTAGGGGAAAGTATCTGCTCAGTATACCTTTCATTATCCTGCCCCACCACTACACAACCCCAAAGCCCCAGAGGACTATTTTGCCTCAATGCTTTGGGTTCTTTTTGTTGTTGGTTTCTACAGACTGAGGAGCTCATCTTCCTGTTCTCTCCCCTTGGGCCAATGCTTGGAAACAACAAGTCCTCAGAGGTATTGACAAAGATTGGCTGTGAAGATATCTAGAGGGCAGGATAGACAGATAGGAACAGATGGGCCCTAAAGAGGAGTCTTTTCTTTTACAGACCCTGCCTATTGATACTGGCTTCCCTTCTGCCACTTCAGCACCACATTTCCTCACTCACTTTCTCTTCTGTGACTTGATAGCCTATCCTTGATAAAAATCCTTGAGTCCTCAATCTGAAGCATCTGGAAGAGATTCTTTAGAAGAAGACAAATCAAAAGTCATCCTAAGCAGGTTGGTATCTGAGCTGAACCTAATAGAAGATCCTGACTGGCTTCATAGGAAAAAAATTATGAAGTGGACTTCCCACCAATGTTTAGAAGTATTGCAGGGAAGAAATGGGCAGCAAGAATGCTTCACAGTCTCATTTTCTTCACATAGAAAATTAACAAATCGGATTAGATGATCTGTAAGGTCCCTTCCAGTTCTGAACACTAGGATCTTAAGTTGGTTGAAATACTGTGCCAATCATGATGGCTTTCTGACCTTTGATTTTGATACCCAAAGAAGCCAGGAACAATTCAAGGAGTATATGACCTCACCTGGAACTTTGATTCTGTGATTCCACAAACCCATCTGAACTAGAAGAGACCATAGCATTCACTTGAGTCCAAGCCTCTCCTTTCCACATCTCTTCCCTTCCGTCCCAATAGAGATCCTTCTCTAGTCTGTTTAAATACTCCCAAGGTCTAAGTGCCCACTAAGGGAATTCATGCCATGGTGAGAAAACAGAAGTGTTAGAAAGGTCTTCCTTTTGGCTGGTCTGCCTCTTTGTAACTTCTAAGCATTAAGCCTTGCCCTCTAGGTAAATGAAAAGGGGAATAGTGTGTTGAGAACCCATTTAAATTAGCATTAGACTGTAGTTGCTTGGTTCCAACCTCATTTGTAGCCAGAAGTGAATCTTTCTTTGACTGGTTAGATAACTCCCAGATTGTAGCCTCATAATCAGACTCATCCTTGTGCCCTCTCACCTCAATATCTCTTTTCTTCAGCCCCTTAAGTCATAGGATTTTTGACCCCAGACTCCCTTCCTATGCATTCACTTACCAAGTCTAGAACTAAAGAAGCTCAAATTCTTAAGGGATTGAAGAAAAAACTCCAATCAATGATGGGATCTCCTTTGCAAGATCCCTACAAAGGAGTCATCTGGCTTCCAGAAAACTTGGTGATAGAGAATATGCTAAATTTTCAAGCTTTCCATTGGCTTTTATGCTAGTTCTAATTGTTTAGAAGTCATAGAAAGTAATTCGGGGAGGCTTCATCCTCTCATTTTTCCAAAGTCTGTTCTTCAGTGCTAAACTGAAGTCTATTTCCTCTTTCAGATAATAGAAATAATATAGAGAAAGTATTCTTTTTCTCCAGGTTAAATCTCCCCAGTTCCTTCACTCTCGTATGTCATGATTTCTCTCACCACCTTAGCGAGTCCCCTCACTACACTGGTTGCCTTCTCTGTACAAATGTAGTTCTGATCACCTTTTATGAATGACTGACAAAATTAGGCAAAATGTTCCAAGTATCAAGGTGTGGTACAACAAAACTATGATGTCCATTGGTCAAGTTCAAGTGTCACATACTATCCAAGGACTATTCTGATTCCCAGAGTTGTTAGTGGTATCTCCCCTCACTCAGTTACTTCTCTGTATATGTATCTCCAGTTAAAATGTAAGTTCTTATAGGATACTTCTGTTTTTGTTTTGTTTTTATTTTTTTTTATCTTTTCTTGGAAATATCTAGCACTTTATTCTAGTGGCTGCTATATAATAATAAGGGCTTAATATATTAGGGTAAACATGATATAGATCCATAATTTTTTGGAGGGTGGGAGGTGGGTAGGGAACTCCTGGTATGGAAAACTTTATCCCCTAATATAGACCATCAAATCATCTATAAATTATAAAGTCCCTTTCAAAATAGAAAAATTTTTAAGTGATAGCATTCTGGATGTTATACCTATGTCAAACTATCGAGTAACACTGATTTTACAGTCCATCCAAATGCCCAGGTCTTCTCCATGTTAACTACTTACCATTTCTCCCTCATATTTTACTTGAGCAGATGGTTGGGTTTTTTTTAACTTTGTGTCCCTCCTCTAGATGTGTTCTGACTTAGATTCTTCTTTAAACATGGTGCCTAGAAGTGAACACAATACTCAGCCAAATCACTGACAGAGCAGGCTCCTACATTCACAACCCTGCATTAGAGAAAGAGGAGTACAGATCAAAACTCTTGCAGCTAGTATCAGTGCTAAAGAGTGACCAGAAAATAGGACTTAGAAAGCTAAAGATCTAGGGAAGGGTTTAGGCTCTGACTCTACCACTTACTAGCTAATTTTTTAATTTAAATTTATAAAAGAAAATTGATTCTATGTTTCTCCCTCTATGAAATAATGGTATTAATATTTCTATTAACCTACCCCCCAAAGGGCTGCAGTGAGAAAAAATATGTGGACTCTAGAATCATATACATATATATAACATTGCATATGTTATATATAATTATATGATCTAGTATGTTATATTATTATTTAGTTGTATGTTGTATAATTATGTGGAATTGCATATTATAAATATATTGCAGACACAGACACAGACATACTTTTTTTGGGATCTATAATTTTATTAGTGTAGGGAGCTCCAAGTAAGGAACTTTTTCTATCAGTACAAATCAGAGGCATACTTAGGCAACTAGGTGGCACAGTGGTTAGAGCTGTGGAGTTGGAGGCAGATAGACTTGAGTTCAAATTCTGCCTCAGATACTTACTAGCCATGTAACCATGAACAAGCCATTTAATGTTTGCCTGCCTCAGTTTCCTTATCTGTAAAGCAAGCATAATAATAGTGCCTATCTCCCAGATTTTCATGATGATCAGATGAAATTATATTTGTAAATCCCTTAGTATAGTGTCTGGCACATAGTAAGTACTTAATGAATGCTTATTAATTTAAAGATTATTTTTTTCAACTTAGTGCCTCAGGCAACTCTCTCATATAAAGAAGATAAAGTGGCTTGTCCTGGGTCATAGAGTTACTATATGGAAGAAGCAAATGTTGAATCCAGGTCATCTTGACTAAGACTTTGCTATATCCCTTCACCTCTCTGGAAGTCAGTTTCTTCACTCTTCAGAAGAGTGTTAGACAATGGTTCATCTCAAAGGTCTCTTTTCTGTCTGTGATTTTTACACTGATCCTGATTTCTTGAGCTATGTTCTATTCTCATGAAATAAGGGGATAATTAGGGAGAGGAAACTAAAATCAACCTGGTAACTCAGAAATCCCTGGAATATATTATTCTCTCAGCCAGATGGGAAAGATATCAGGGAAAACATGCCAGCACTCTGAATCCCTGGATTTTGTTCCTCTTTCCAATTGTTTACTAAGAATTTAATATTTAGGTTTATTCCTTCTGTCTCTCAAATAATGATTCCTAGTACTATTTCCAGTATATGCTATATATTTATCCTTTTCTCCTAATTTTCCTGAATCATATTATGACTACAGTAGAGTGATTGCATATAGAGAGAACCATTTTAGAAGAGATCAGTGGATATCAGATGGGCTATTCTCCCAAGGAATCATGTTCTGAGAAACCATCATTTCCCAGATTACCTAGCTGGCCACAGGAACAGAGGCCACTATGATTGCCCAACAGATAAATTTAGAAATAACTTGGCATTATGAACTGACTTAGAGGAAGTAGAATGTTTCTGGAGTTATAACTAGGATAAGACAGTCAGGGGTTTTCCCCAAACTCTGCTATCTAAGAGAAGGAGTAGAGGAAAGGAAGAGCAATCATTACCCTCTCTGCTATATTCCTGGAGAGCTTTGTAGAGGGATAAAATAGACCTAGGGAGAGGGCATAGAAAAGTGGTTACAGGCTAGGAAATTATGATGAAGTAAAGGACAAGCCACCCCACCTCCTAGTGAAACTGGACTTGAGACATAAGTATTTGATACTCTAGGATGGATATCTAACCCAGAAAGTACCTGGTCAGTAGAAACCAAAACTGTCCCCCTTCCCTAGACCAGGTAGTACCTCATTTCTTATACTTTGCTAAAGGTTAAGCTAAAATTCTCTATCTCCTCACAAAATAATCTTGTCCCTTCCCTTGAGAACCTTGGCCCCTATCACTGGAGCCTTTTGGGGCCCTTTATGGTCCTCTGAGATCCACAAAAGCAAACCTGCTCATTAAGGAACCACTTTCTTCTAACCAACACCATCTCATCTTCTACTATCCCAGCTATTTTCTTCAATGCTTATGGTAGAAGCTTCAATCGTTTTGGTTCCAAGTAGGGGAAGAAAAATTTAGTGAGAAAGTGCTGGTAATATGTTCCTATCTTTTGTGACATACCCTCATTTATCATAACATTAGTGTCATTCTTTGTGATTTAACCCTTTAATTCTTGTAGACAATGTGCCTAAATTACAGCAAAATATTTTTAAATGAATGGATTACCTTTAAAAGAAGTGAGCTCTTCACCAAGAATCATTTTGAAGGTCATCTAGATAAGCTTCCTATCTACTTAGTAAATATTTATTAAGTGCCAGTCCCTGAAGATATGCATACAAGAAAAGAATGTAAGCTCCTTGAAAGTAGGGATGGCTTGAAACAGAGAAGAAAAGTACTTAAATATGTGCATATAGTACAAGCAACAATCAACCTACAATTTCTTTCTCTCTGGCCTGAGGCTGAGGTGTTCACGGGTACCTGGATCCATACTAGTTGCCCAGAAAATGAAAGGAGACATGGTATAGTGGACCAAGAACTGGCATTGAAGTAAGGAAGATGCAGGTTCACATCTTGCCCATGACACTTGCTAAAAGCATTAATATGATCAAGTCACAAAACTTTTTAGTCTCAGTTTTCTTGTTTGTAAAATGAAATTAGAATAGATCAGAGGTATCAAAACACATGATCCACAGCCTGCATGTGGTCCAGAATATTCTCAAGTGCATACCAAATCAGATTAAATTGGAAATATTAAAAATAAATAAAAATATAATAAAGCAGGTGACATTAATATGTGACTTCAAAGTTAGTATGTGACCTGCAGGGATACTTATATATCAATGACTCCCAGAGTGGGCACCACCACCCCCTGGTGGGTGCTGCAGTGATCCAAGGGAACAGCGATGGCCACAGGTGCATTTATTTTTCCTATTAACTGTTATTAAATTTTTTTAAAAATTAATTTCCAGGAGGATAAATAATATTTTTTCTGGAAAGGTGGCAGTAGGCCAAAAAAGTTTGGGGAACACTGTTATATATGATTTAATGGCCCCCATTTCTATCTGAGTCGACAGCATGGAACAGATGGCTTCATCTTCCTTGTCATCCAATTTAAGAACTATGCTCCAAAGGACTTAACTTTTCATCACCCCCCCCAGTGGTCTGAGTGGTTGCCTCAGTTACCCACTACATTTAAATATGGCTCCAGCCATGCTTTACTCCACATCTTAGCTTCTGACCTTGCTATCAGTTATACCTTTCTTTCCCTATCCTTTCCCAGTTTTGTGGCATAATTAAAAAAGCTATCATTGGTGCTGGAAATAGGCATCAATCTACTCTCCTAGATAGATATAGGGGATATGACTACACTCATCTCAGTAACAAAATATCCAAAATATTCACTCTTTTACTTTACAGCTATAGCTATTGTCTCCTACTATTAACTCCTGACCTAAAAGCATTTACACTCTCTTTTCACCTTTGTATTTGTACCCCCAGCACTAAACATGGTACTTGGCACATGTTGCTATTTTTTTTGTGCCATTTAGTAGTGTCTGACTCTACATGACCCCGTGGACTTTGTCCATGGGGTTTTTTTCCCTTGGAGAAGATACTGGAGTTATTTACCACTTCCTTCTCCACTATGTTCCTATTTTACAGATGAGGAACAGAGAGACTAACAAAGTTAAGTGATTTGCCCAGGGTCACATAGCTATTAAGTTTATGAGGCTAGATTTGAACTCAGATATTCTTGACTATAGGCCCAGTGCTGTATCCGCTATGCCTCCTAACTGCCCCTACTTGGCACATATTACATTATTAATAAATGCTTTTCAGTTTATTCATTTTAAAGCTATGACCCTATAAGTGAGCATCACTTTGACTCATAAAGTAGAACATGAGTCCTAAAGGGACCATTGAAGCAAACCTGTATAGTTCTTTTATGGTGATCCAAAGTTGGTACAGAAAGAAAATAGAACCTCATCATGATCTAGAGATAGCTCCGAATTCTTAACAGCAATGTTAGTCAGATGCCAAGCCCTGGAAAGGATTACCAAGTTAGTATGGGTTCAGTGGCAAGACAGCTAGTCTACAACACTGAATCATCACTGAGAGATTGACATGCAAGAAATAGCTTTTTCAGCTACCCATGAAGTCTGTCTATCAGTAAGTAGAAGTGATACAATCAGAATTAGTAAAGAAGGGTCCACTAGGTGGCTCAATGGATAGAGAGTCAGGCCTGAAGTCGAGAGGACCTGGGTTCAAATCTGGCCTCAGATACTTCCTAGCTATACTCTGGGCAAGTCATTCAACCCCCTTTGCTTAGCCAATGCCCTTCTGTCTTACAGTTGTTACTAAGAGGGAAGATAAGGATTTGGAAAAGGAAATTAGTGGAGAACTGAAAAGACACTTGAAATACTAAATAAGTACCACCTCTGAATCTGGACTATGGGAAGAGGAAGACAGCACAGTAGAGCAAGAGGATCACTGGATTTGGAGGCAAAAACTGTGAGTTTTTGTCCTGGCTCTGCAACTTATTAATTGTACGTGACCATGAAATCTCCTTCCTCTTATGGAAAAGGGAACTCTCAGAAAGATTAATATTGTACCATATACCACATAAAGTTGTGAAGAAAGTACTAGACAAATTTGAGCCATGATTAGAGTTATCATGACTCCCTAGTACTATTCAATGTTAGTGTTCCTATCTCCTATAATTGTCATGTTCAAAGAGGTCTAAAGAAGGAAGTGAAGGACCTTAAAATGAAGTGACCCTCCTATGACTTTCCCACAGTACTTTCAATATTTCCTTCATTAATTATATTTTTAAAAAATATATAGCCCAACAGACTTGGGGGGCTAGAAGAACCAGGAAGACTTTCTTTGTGATTTTTTTTTTTTTTTTGCTGCTTTCACAGGAAAAGTTCCCAAGAGATGTTAGAATTGACATCCAACTATACATCACCTTCCACTACATTTTTCCTCATGGGCATCCCAGGCCTAGAAGTGACTCACCTCTGGTTGTTGGCTCCACTAAGCACCATGTATGTTATGGCATTGGTGGGGAACAGCCTCATTCTAACAGTGATCTGGGTTGACCCTGCCTTACATGAACCCATGTATTACTTCCTGTGTATCCTGGCTCTAGTGGACATTGTTATGGCAACTTCTGTGGTTCCCAAGATGCTGAACATCTTCTGGTCAGGCAATGGCATTATTGGCTTTGCTGCTTGCTTCACTCAGATGTATGTTGTCCATGCAGCCACAGCTGTGGAGACGGGGCTTTTATTGGCCATGGCCTTTGACCGGTATGTGGCCATCTGCAAACCCCTGCACTATCAGACCATCCTCACACAACAAACAATGCTAGGGATAAGCATGGCCATTGTCCTTAGGGCTACCACATTCATGACACCTCTGAGCTGGATGGTGAGTCACCTGCCCTTTTGCGGCTCTCTGATGGTTCCTCATTCATACTGTGAACACATGGCTGTGGCCAAGCTGGGATGTGCTGACCATATGCCAAGCAACCTCTACAGCCTAATTGGCTCCTCAATCATTGTTGGCATTGACGTGGTCTTCATTGCTACCTCCTATAGCCGGATCCTTCAGGCTGTATTCCGTCTCTCCTGCCGGGATGCCCAGCTCAAGGCACTAAGCACATGTGGCTCCCATGTTGGAGTTATGGCCCTCTATTACCTACCAGGGATGGTTTCGATCTATGTAGCCTGGTTTGGACAGGACCTGGTCCCCCTTCCTGTCCAGGTCCTACTGGCTGACTTCTATCTGGTTATTCCACCCACTCTGAACCCTCTCATCTACGGCTTAAGGACAAAGCAGATCCGTGATCGGGGATGGAGCATTCTGAAGAGCCGCCTCCCTGGCCAAGCCAACTAAAATTCCTATACAAAATGGAATTCACAGAGATCTTAAGCAAAGATACCTCATTTGAAACAAGAACAAGGTTGATGTATGAATAAGTTCAAACCAACTAGAACCTCAGTGATAGGAGAAAGATATTATGTGATTTCACCTTCTGACTTCACTTATCAGGACTTTAATTATTACTTCTATCTGAATGACTTTTTTCTCACTTTGAAGTCTTGACCTTTCTTCATTGCTAGATACATGCTGGACACTTCTACCTAGATGTTCTGTTGGGACCTCAAAAATTAACTAAATATGAACTCCCTCAGAAGAAGTAAGCTCCCCAGCTTCATTCCCCACCTCTTTCTATTGATGGTATCACCATTAACCACTGTTTCCCTTAATTAAGCTAGAAATATTTCAGAGTACAAATGTCTGATCAATTTTCACTAAGACTTTGCATTGATAACACAATGAAATGCCTAATTCTAGAATTCAAGGCCATCTACTTTCTGGCTACAACTTACCTTTCAAAGTAAATTTCATAGTACTTCCCTTTTTTCACCCTGCTCTCTAAGTTTTTACTCTGCTTCAAAATCTCTCCTGAGTCCATGCCTTTCTTTATTTATGGCATCATCTATAATTGTGTGTGTGTATGTGTGTATGTGTGTGTGTCTGTCTGTCTCTCTCTGTCTCTCTCTATCTCTCTGTCTCTCTCTGTCTCTCTGTCTCTTTCCTCTTTCAATCTTTCCTAGGTTCAAGGTCTTCTTTAGGGGATACCTATTCCACGATTCTGTTACAGTTGCAGAGTGATGACTGATGGGGCTGTCACAAGAATGAAGACACAGACTACATCCATGGCAGGAAGCATAGCTTTATTGGGTGCAATAGTTAAGTCCAGTCGAAGCAGTGGCATGGTCCAGGGCAATGGGAAAATCCCAGGCAATGGGAAAAATGTCTCTACAGGGATTCACGTTTCTAGATTTACTGAGGGTCTGGGGGATTGCCTCCTCCCATCCTTGGAAACTCTCCACCTTTCATCAGAATGTTTCTTCCCTGGATGTTCCGGGTGCATTCCAGGCTACAAAATGGGCACTGAGAATGTGGGTACTTTTTCAGGTGGAGGTGTTTTAAGCATCTACACATCATAAGGTGAACTTTAGGGCACCAAAAAGAAAAGGATCGTGCACAAGGTTTAATTTCCTCTAATAATGAAGATTTTTTCACTTATTTGCAAAGATCCCTAGTGCACATGTGTAATATTCCCTCCCATGTTCTACTTAATATCTCTTGTCAGTCATCAAGATATCTCTGGTACCTCCTCTATAGGCTTAGAATGTTAGGCAAGCTCTTATAAGCTGGGAGAAGGCACAGAGAAAACACAGGATGGCATATATATTTTTTACATTCTAATTTGCAAAAATTGCCACTAGTAAAAGCCTATGATGTTAAAGCACCAGGTCCTTCTTCATCACTGCTCAACCCCTCCCACCATTGCTCACCCCCCCCATCAATTACTTCTTTGAATTCTTTTCCTACCTCTTGAATTGACAAGATCAAGAGATCAGATAGAATGACCTACATCATTTTCTTACTTGCTCTATAGTTTCTTTAATACAATTCTCCATTCTCCACCTTTTTTTAAACCCTTACCTTCCGTCTCAGAATAAAGGTAAATGAGTGGTAAGGGCTAGGCAATGAGGGTGATTGACTCAGGGTCACATAGCTAGGAAGTATCTGATACCAGATTTGAACCCAGGACACTCACATTTCTAGTTCTGGTTTTCAATCCACTGACCTACCTAAGTTCACCCTCTCGATACTCTTTTGAAGATGATTTAGAGTTAAATGCTTGTCAATGCCTCAAAAGTTTAATATTAGGAGAGAAAAAGGCATGTCCATCAAAAAATTTGAGGACCCCCCAAAAAAAAAAGACTAGCTCTCCAGAAGCTCTATGTGGTACATATATTTCTGAATGGATCCATGATATTAAAGCCTATTTTATACTAAATTCAGAGTTGTGTTTTACCCTGATGACATGAGTTTTCCTCACTAATCCTCACAATTCTCTGCATTTCCCTACTCTCCCTCACAGATATTGAGAGTATTGGTGGGAGAATGAACTCTGGGTTTATATGTAGGATGTGATATTGAGCACCTGGGATGTTATTATTAGAATGTTTTTCCCTCATTGTTAAAGAGATGATTATGTTTGAGACCTAATGAGGTCATCATCATCAACAGCTAATAACTGATTTTGGTGGAATTATGGAATTATGCCAGTGGAGGCTTAAGATCAAATACTGGTGAGTACTACATTGTTACAACCACGGACTCTGAAAAATTCGAGTTAAGGTGAATGATGGTAAATCATTCCTGAGAATATAGACTTAATAGTGGTGGGTGAGCCAGATCAGTGAGAGAGCCCATACCCCATGCATTGGGTTACATTGGAGAGATCCATGTAAGAAAGCATACCATGCTCTCATACATTTGTAAAGGGGGAGGGAGTAGTATTGCAATAATTTTGGAGTCAGGTGAGACCTGTGGCTGACTCTTTCCTCCAAGGTTTACCAAGTGTGTGACCAATGACAAGTCACTTAACCACTTCAGCCTGAGTTTCTCTATCTATAAAGTTGTGCAATAATATCATCCACATCAGAGTGTGTTATGGTGAGGATCAACTGATATAATATGAGAAAAGAACAATGCAAACTTGAAAGCCTAATATAAGAGTCAGCCAATATTACAATGACCTCTGACATCTCTTCAGGCTTCAGATTTTATACTTAAGGGATCATAGTCCTCAACTGGTTATCTGGATGTGGGGATAGAAGGAGTAGGGGGAAAAGAATGAATCATCTGGAGAAAATCGAGAATATGAATCCTCAAATTCTACCTTCTCAAATGGCTATTTCCTAGGGGGATT
Source organism: Gracilinanus agilis (assembly GCF_016433145.1). Lineage (NCBI taxonomy): Eukaryota > Metazoa > Chordata > Mammalia > Didelphimorphia > Didelphidae > Gracilinanus > Gracilinanus agilis. The sequence continues at coordinate 90,767,525 of NC_058132.1, forward strand.
CGGGGAATCTTTTTCCTTCTGGGACTTTTCTTAGTGGTTAGGGAGGGAAGAAAGGAACCAAAGGATACTTAATCTGATAGCCTGACTTCCTGAGAATCACTCTGTCAAGCCCTATCCTGAAGAAGGTGACTGACCTTGCCTATGCAAGGTTTCAACCAGTATTACACATTGATAACTAGAATAACATAATTCAAAGAGCTTCATACTTAATGTCAGGAATGGCTTGGGTTCTAATCTTGTCAATGTGGGATCATGGCAAGTCACTTAAACTCTGGAATGCCCAAATTCCTTATCTCTAAAATGTGTATAACAATACCTATCATGCCTACCTCACAGAGTTGTCATGTGGATCCAAGGAGATGATGCACATGATTTTTCAAAATCTTGAATTTCTCCTCAGCCTGATGAAAGGCCAGATCCAAACAGGGTGCTAATACATGGGACTCTATGCAAAGAGTAATTATAGAATCATAGCTTTAGAACCCTAGACTCCTTAAATCTTGCAGTGGTACACTTTACAACAAGATGTATTTCAAGGTTCTTCTAATGAGCAAACTCCCTTAGAGTTGAGTTAGGTTGACAAAAGGATACTTAATTCCCTATCCCCTTCCTAAGAGAAGTAGCCTGTTCCTAGCAATGAACAATACATTATGGATGACTGATTCATATCATTGATTCTCCTTCGTAAGTGGAGAAACTGAAACCAGGTCCAAAAGGTGGTCTAGGATATCATGTATAGAGTAGCTTAGCTTAAATTCTTCTTCTTGTAATTCTTTGGAGAAGGGTCCATTGAGATACCTGAACTTATTTTGTTATTAGAGTTAGAGGAAGGAGCAAAAGGAAACCTTATTCTGTAGAAACTCCAAACTTTCCTGTTTTAATCAATTTCCCTTTATCCACCTTACTCATAAACATATAACCTATTTTAATTCAGAGAAACTATTTTAATCAACTTCCCTTTATCAGCCTTACTCATAAACATATAAACTCAGGTTGTTAGGGTTGGAAATGCCTTAGAGCAGGGATGTCAAACTTGGCATCTGCTGGCCAATTCCTCAGAAGACCAGCAAAATTTTTGCCCAAACCAGATTAAAATATAATTTGGAATTGTTTAAACAAAATAAATTAAAATACATCATAAATAATGTTACTTTGTGGTTTTCACAGTTGAGACTTGTTTTTATTTTTAAATGACATCTTTATCTTATATAATACAAACCTCTCTCAAACTCAGGGCCTGGTGGCCTATTCCTTACAAGACCAGCAAAAATTTTGCCCAAACCAGATTAAAATATAATTGGGAATTGTGTAAACAAAATAAATTTAAATACATCATAAATAATGTCTTTGTGGTTTTTACAGTCAAGAGACTTATTTTTATTTTTAAATGACATCTTTATCTTATATAATCCAAACCTCTCCCCTCTTTTTACAGCTGATTTCTCTTCCATTCCACTTTCCTTTGGCACAAACGAACCTGTATATATGATCTTCATGTTCACCCATTTCTATTTCTCTCCATTTTTGTCAGGCCCTGAGAATGTGTGGCTCTCAGATCCTAAAATGGGAGCTCCTCTGATATGGGATATCAGTGTCCCATTCAAATGAGTATTCCTCAAGGTCAGAGTCATAAGAACACGTTCTTCCCCTGAGCTGCCAGAGGATGTTTCCTGAGGATGGGCCTCTCTTGGTTTTTTTCCCCATTAGCACAGGCCATGTCTCCCCTTTAGACACAGAGTCTTATGTCTCTAGTTACTCTTATAGGAGGCAAATGAGAGCAGAGATGTGAACAAATTTTAGCCCTAAACTGGACCCCTCTGGAGCAGTCGCAGTGCTCCATCCCGGATCTGTTTGGTCTTCATGCCATAAATAATGGGGTTCAGCATAGGGGGCACCACAAGGTACAGATCCGCCAAGAGTATATGCACATGGTGCGGCACATGCTGCCCAAACCTCTGTGTATAAAAAGAAAAAAGACCCGGAGTATAAAAAAGCAAGATGACACCAAGGTGCGAACCACACGTTCCGAAGGTCTTGGCCCGAGCCTCCTTGGAGGAAAGCGCTAGCACTGCCCGCAGGATGAGGGCGTAGGAGATGGCGATGCAGACGGAATCCGTGCCCACAACCAGCGTTGCTGCGGTGATGCCGTAGACGTTGTTCACACGGGTGTCGCCGCAGGCTAGCTTCACCACCGCCATGTGTTCGCAGTAAGAGTGAGCGATGACCCAGCCGCAGTAACGCAGCCGCCCCAGGAGGCAGGTGAGCGGAGTCATGAGCCCCAGACCCCGCAACACAGCCGCCATGCCCATGCGGCCCACAGTCCCCAGAGGCAACAGGGTGCCGTAGTGCAACGGACGGCAGATGGCCACGTAGCGATCGATGGCCATGGCCAACAAGATGCCCGACTCCACGGCTGAAAAGCCATGAATGAAGAACATCTGCGCAGCACACGCCCCGAAGGTGATGTCAGAGACTCCTGCCCAAAAGAGAGCAAGCATCCTGGGCACTGTGGAGGTGCAGAGGACCAGGTCGAGGGCGGAGAGCATGCAGAGAAAGAGGTACATGGGCTGGTGCAGCCCTGGCTCTATCCAGACCACCAACAGCACAAACACGTTTCCCAGGACAGCCAGGATGTACATGGAGCAGAATGGGAACGCGATCCAGAAGTGGGAGGCCTCCAGGCCTGGGACACCCATTAGGATGAAGGAAGTAGGATGGAGATGACTGCAGTTATTTGGTGTCATGGCTAGGCTGAGGAAGGAGGAAGAAAGGATTGGTTTTCTCCAGTAAAACGGGTGTTGGTCAAGGAGTGTCACTGGCCTTCTCTGAGTTCCAGATAGTGTTCCATAGAGGATCCATCTCTATAGAGATAAGGCTGAAAAGGCAGTATAAGAGATTCAGATTAAGCCATAAAAATAACTTCTAGATAGACAAGGGGTTGTTAGGTATTCGGATGTAATGGAAAGGAGAAAATGCAATCTCCTTCTCTGAGGAACAAGAGTCTTCCCTACCTTCCATTAATCCAACTGGAGACAGAGAGATGGACGAGACAATCTCTGACCTGGTTCTATAGTAGTGTAAAGAATTAAAATGAATATACTATACTTCTGAGTATTATATTTAATAAATTTATTAATAATAACTAAAGTAAAAAGCTAAAGTAGAAAGGATGCTAACCCAGTCACACACTTGGGAAAAGAGAGAGAGGGCACAGCTTACAGCAAACATAAACAAGTGAAGACACAAATGTGAGGATGCAGAGAAAGGGATGCTGGGAGATGAAGTCCAAGGATACAAGATTTTCTAACTATATAGTAGCAACAGTTGGAAAGGTATCTACTTCATCCTCCTTGTCTCCTACTGTTTCCCTATCTACTCTCTCCTTTGGTTCTCTGTCCATCTGTCTTTCCATCTGCCTGAGATTACTCACATGTTCAAAGGGCCAGATGGGCTACAGTACAGATTCTATAAAGGTGATTTGAAAGATGAAAACTGATCGGCAGCCAATCCTATCAATTATTTTCCCAGAATATTTTATGTATCTGTATCTTCCTGACTTCCACATTTACCATTCTAACACAGACCCAAGTCCAGTGGGAGTTTTTATTTTGCCAGACAGAATCACAGAGTTCGAAAAGCCCTCTAAATGATTAGTCCTCTGTTCAAAATCCTTCAAAGATTCCTTATTAACTTAAGATAACACAAAATTCTCTGGCACTTAAGGTACTCCAAAATTTGGCTAAAAGCTACATTTCTACCTTTATTTTATATTATTTCCCTCCCTACAATTTATGCTCCAGCCAAACACATTATTCTCTAACCCACTGAAGTATTCCATTGGTCCTCAAATCTCTACCTTTGAGTATAATGCTCCTTTTGCTTCAAATGTTCTCTCTCCTTATTTGCTCACCTTTTACGTTCTTCCCAATAGCTATGGAATTCTAATCCATTTTTAAAACTCGTTCAAATGACAATTCCCTAATAAAGACTTGACTGAACTCCACAATTGATTAGAAAAATAATTTACTCAGCCTTGAAAACCACAAAGTACTTTGCCTGCATGTCATTAAAGCCCTCAGATGTTGTTTTTACAATTACCAGTATATACGTCATATATCCCTACTAATTAGCAAGTTCTATGAGAATAGATTATATCTTACATAAAGAGAATATGACTCCAAGTGCTGAGCCATAGAGCTATCATGAGATTAGGTAATGAACTGGAATCTTGGCATAACAAATAATGTTGGACCTGGAATAAGGGGATCTTGGTTTGAGGACTTCATCAGACATTTGACTAATAATATAAGGCTAGGCAACCTCCTTCAGCCTCAGTTTCCCCATCTGTGAAATGGGGATAATAGCAGCTACATCCAGGAGTGAAGTCTTGTGAAGTTAAATTAAATAGCATATATGAAGTACTTTACAAACCTCAAAGTTACATAAATATACTAGCTCTTATCATTATTACTATTTGTTCAATATACATCAAATGGTATTGAGAACAAATTGCTATATCAATGTGAGATATTATTGTAGTTTTCTTCTTAAATCTTGTCTAGATGGGATTTCCTCTAGTCCTACACCAAAGCCACTTGCTACCTCTAGAGCTACCTTGGAGGACTCATTGTATCTGAGCTCAATATTCCTTTGACCTATAGGAATTTAGCAGCTGAAAAAATTGAGAATTTCTAATTACAATCATCCAACAATAAAACAGGTGCCTTGAGAGGTAGTGCATTCCCTATTATGTACATATTCAATCAGGAGCTGTAAACACACTTGTAAGGGACACTTTGGAGAGCATTTGGACACGGCTAGAGAGAGCACTGAAAGAACACTGAGCTGGAAGTGAGAAGACAGATTCTGGTCTAATCTCTGCAGGTGGATCTTGGAAAGATACTTTCCCTCTCTATGCCTCAGTTTCGTCACAGGGAAAATGAAGGGATAAGTTTGAGATCAAGCCCTTTCCTATTCTAAAATCAGAGAATCTGAGTCAGAAGAAGCAGTGGAAGTATACGTTAAAGGGGAACAGATTTCTCCTCCAAAATGAGATAATTTAGAACTGTCTCCTCAAAATGTAACCTGTGGAGTCAAGGAAAACATTCTCTAGGTCTTGGTTTCTGATGGTACTAGTTAATAGAAGATTGTAAAATTCAAGGAGATATCATATTTTGCCCCTGAGAAGCTACCCAGAGATCTGGTGCCACTTTCAAACTGCATCATCCTGGGCTAACAATTGTATCTCTCTGGATGTGCCTCCTCTTCTGTTAAATGGGGATGATGATGCTTACATCGGATGATTGAATGAAAGGCTATAAAAGATTCAACTTGTCACATCATCACTGTTCCCTCCCAGTATCTCTCACAGAGCTATACCTACCAGGCATGTTGTGTGCAAAATGACTGACTTCTTCCCCCAACATAGATTTACCAAGACCTGGGAAACAGAATAATTGTCATGTGGTTCCTCTTCTGACAGGGCTTAAGATATAGCGGTCCAGCTGGCCCAAGGTATTTATCCCTTGCTCTAATGACAGTTCCATTGGGAAAAGAAATTCTCCAAGGTAGGATGGGGAGCTAAAATAGACTTCTGCATAAGCCTTGTGTCTGGGAAAAGCAGCACAAATATCATTCAGGAACTTTACCCTCAAAGCAGAGGCAAAAGTATATGAGCAGAAACATAATTGAAGGGGAGGAGGGAGAAAGAACAAAGCAGGAAAGCTAGTTGTGAAACCTGGTTCTACTAGACTCCTATGTGACACTGGACAAGTTACTCCCTTCTCTAGGTCTCAACTTCTTCATCCACAAAATACAGTGAACTCTTCTTGCCATGCCTTTGAAGAGCTAAAATAATGGAAGGGCAAATGATTTCTAAACCATACTTTGGGGTTCAGTTAGGCGGCTGCTGTATGAGCTGAAGAGCATAGCACCTGATGGTTGTTTCCCCAAATAGGAAAAAAAGGTTATTAGGCTTTAACCATTTACACTGAGGTTGGAGGCCCTTGTCTGTGAACTTCAGGAAACCATAAGAGATTTAGAACTAGAAGGAACCCTAGAGATTATTTTATATGTGCCCCTTTCATTTATATAAGTATAATCAAGGAAAAGTGGGTTGGATCCTGTCCATAGTCATAAATCCAGGACATTTGGCTGTGATAAAAACACCTCCTGACTACAATGCCATGTACCCAATTCTTTTATCTAGAGCCAAGCTGCACTTGATCTCTATTGACCTCCTCTTATCTGAAAACATCTTTTTCCCTCTTCCTTCTGCTGCTTCTTTTCCCTACCTTCACTCACAGTCATCTACTATGTCTCTTCAAATGAAATAATATTTGTAAAGCATTTTCACAAAAGCCTGGAACATAGTAGGTGCTTAATAAATATTTGTCTCTCCTCCTTCCTTTCAGGCAATGAAGCCCCAGTCCCTGAAACTACTCATCATGCCAGCCATGATCCACATGGAAAACTTCACCCAAGACTTTCATACATTGCACAGTCTCTCCCCACTCCTTACCCCATCATTAAGATGGATGGGAAGCAGTTCCCCATTTCTGTCCACTTTATAAATAGGGCACCACTTCCTGACTAAAGTGGTGAGTTCATGGGGGCAGCTGGGTAGCTCAGTGGATTGAGAGCCAGACCTAGAGGGGGAAGGTCCTAGGTTCAAATCTGGCCTCAGACACTTCCCAGCTGTGTGACCCTGAACAAGTCACTTGATCCCCCATTGCCTAGCCCTTACCACTCTTCTGCCTTGGAGCCAATACACAATATTGACTCCAAGACGGAAGATAAGGGTTTTTTTAATAAAAATTTTAAAAATAATAATAATAAAGTGGTGAGTTCTACAGGTAGATGAAAGGTCTACTAAATGTTACCTTTTAGGGGCATTTTGGAATTTCTAATGGGACAGCTGCAGATATACCAACTCAATCAAAAAATTCTAAAAAGCTTTTTCATGCCACAAAGGTAGTGCCAAAGAATTCAGGGGAATGGGGGGGGGGGGGAGAGATGCTGTAGAAGTGAAAGGTCAAGAAGTCCAAAGCCAAAACAGCTTTTGTCATGTTGCCCAGAGTTGGACTAGATAATTATTGAATGATGCCAGTGGATGGAGGAGAGGAAGACAAGAAACCAGGAATGGGAAAGGAGGATGCTATAGTGTATCTTATTGATCTAGATTTAGGAGATGAAGAAACTGAAGATAATTGGCACAGGAAGTGTTTCCCCTCTGAAATAACAAACAATAACACTTTTCTCCCCCTGAAAATGTGCTTTGTTTGAAGTGAGCCCATTTTAATTTGCCATCCTTTTCTATAGTATGGCATAGTAGACAGCTCTAGATTCAGAACCAAATAGACCTGGGATTAAATCCAGTTTCAGACAATTAATGGCTAGTAACCCTAGACAAATAATACTGTCTGCATGCCAATTTTCTGTAAAATGGAGGTAATGGTACCTTCTCCTCCAGAGTTATTGTGAGGATTTTATAAGATCTATAATGTGCTTTTCAAACCATGAAGTAATATATGTTAGTTATTATTATGGCATAGTTGATAAAGCAACTGACTTGCCTTAGAAAGTTGCCTGAGTTCTAATCCTACCTAAGATATTTACTTACTTTGATGTCCCTGACAAGTCACTTTAGTCACTTAACCTCAGCTTTAGTTCTTATCTGTAAAATGAATATAATAATAGGATCTACCTTATAGGCTTATGAAGATCAAACATGAAAATAATTTGCAAGCCCATATAAATTTTCATCCATTATTATTGTATACATTCATACTGTATATATGCATTACACCTTAATCCCTGAACACTACCTTTAGGTGACTGTCTAAAACTCAGTTACCATGAATACATAATAACATCATCACTGAACATGAGAAGTAACTAATTTCACAAGGCTCTGAATTAGATATTCAACAAAGGAAATTTTAGGACAAAAATCCCTGCCCTCTAGAAGTTTATAGTCTAGGAAAGCCTCTCTGACATAAATGGACCTGAATAGGACAAGACTGAAATTTGAGCCAATATATGATTGGGAGTGATTGAATGATTGTTGACTGATTGATGTTGGTCCTCAGCTGAAATCCTTCCATGATTCACTGTTGTGGAAGTGACAATGAATTTTTGAAGGCTATGCTAATGTTTTATGAGCTCTAGTAGATGCTACCCATTGGGAAAGGTTATGTCTATGGATCCAATCCATTAGATTGTGAGTTCTTCCATTAGAATGTGAATTCCTTAAAAGAAGGAACTGGGTTTTGCCTCTTTTTTTGTATTCTCAGTTCCTAGCACAATGCCTGGGAACTTTCTTCCTCTTCTTCTCGGTCTCCTGACTTCCCTGGCTTCTTTTAAATCTCAGTCAGTATCCTACCTTTTACAAGAAGTCTTTCCCAGTCTTCCTTAATATTGGTGCCCTCCCCTTTATATTATCTCCATTTGTCCTGTAATATATCTTGCTTATACATAGTGTTTGCATCTTATATCATAAACTCCTTAAAAGCAGAGTCTGTTGTTGTTTGCCTTGCTTTATATCTCCAGTGCTTAGCACAGTGCCTGACACATAGAAGACGTTTAATAAATGCTTGTTTTCCAACTTGTTATTGACTAACTGGTGCAGTTGACATATAGAATGTCAGGGTCCTGGTACAAGACTATAATGACTCTGTAATATACAAGTGGTGCATAAAGTGGTTAAGAAGCAAAAGGCAAAAGGGAAACACAGCCTAATATTCACTGACTATAATATCATTTCTCTTTCCAAATCTAAATAAATTTAGAGAAATAAATATGGATGAAATTTGAGGAATGATTTAGCCTAAACTTTTTGAATCGATGGGAAAATTAAAAATTGGAGAAAAAGTTAACTTATCCAAAGGTAAAAGGATTAAATACTTTGAATATGAGTTATTATTTCTTCATTTGTTTCCCCTTCTTCACAAAAGGGATTTTCAATCTTACAAGAGGTTAAATCATACTGTCATGCAGTCAATAACAATGATTTCTTATTCCCTGTTTGTTGATTAAGTTGTAAAGAAGTAATTACCATTCATCTTTTTCTCAAGTAATATTTTGTTGCATTTTTCCCAATTACATGCAGAAACAATTTTTAACATTTGTTTTCTGACATTTTGCTATCCAAATTGTCCCTTCTCTCCTCACCCTGCTTCCTGAAATGGCAAGTAATCTGATATATGTTATACATGTGCATATACATGTGATACATATTTCTTTATTTGACATGTTAAAAAAGAGGATACATATTGAATATACAAGGGGGGAAAACCATGAAAGAAATAAATTGAAAGATGGGATGCTTTGATCTGCATTCAGACTCCATCAGTTCCTTTGATGACAGGGCATAGCATTTTTTCCATCATGATTTCTTCCGAATTGCCTTAAAATTTTGAATTGCTGATAATAGTTGTCACTCCCAGTTGATCATCATACAAGATTGTTGCTACTGTGTACAGAGTTCTTCTGGTTCTGCTCACTTCACATTATATCAGTTCATATAAATCTTTCCAGATTTTTCTGAAATGAATATAGTAGAATTGTAAATTAATATTATCCCTTTAAGCGAGAGAAAAGAAAACTTCTAGCAGCTTTTAACAATTAACAATTTAGTTTAATTAAAATAGAAATAGTAACAGAATATAGTAAAATGAATATAGTAAAGAAAACAAATATAGGAAAGAGGTAGAGAAAGAAAAATTTCCTAATGTCTATACCAGTTATCCTATAACTACCTATAATTACTACCTAAAACTGCCTATATCTATCTATAACTTCCATTAATAGCAACCACCCCACAAAGTTCCAATCTAATCCAGCCCAATCAAAACCAAACCAATCAGTGTTTAATCCAACCCCAATTAGGTCTGTCAACAAAGACCAGCCACCTCCCTCCAAAAGTTCAAGAAAGGAAAAAAAAAACCTAAAAGCCCAAATCAAACACCAAAAAGCCCTCTAAAGGCTAAAGCCAAAAAGTCCTCTCAGTAAGCTCAGGCTTGCCTTTATATTCCAGCAACTAAATGCCAACCACCAACCCAACACACTCCCAGCAGCCAATTTCCCCACAACTGCCAGCCCTAACTGTTAGCAACTGACCCCCACTGTCAGCAACTGACAGACCAACTATCAGCAACTGATTCCTTTTATAACCTATTTCTCTACCTCTCTTCCTGCCTCTATGGTTTCTCCTTCCTGTCTCTAAGCTTTCTACTTCCTATCACTGTGGTTTCTACTTCCTGTCACAGTGGGCTGGTTAATCCCTACACATCTTTATAGTAAGAGGACCTGAGGTCCCTCATTAAATTAAAAAAGAAATAAAGAATTACTTATTACAATCCAAACCTAGTAGTAGTAATCCTGAGTCAAAAGACAGGCAGAGTTTGATGGCCCTTTGGACACCTCTCATTTCTTATTAACTTAACAAATGAAATCACATCCAAATCTAGTCCCTAAGCTTATTTCTTTCATGTCCATATATATTTTTCCCAGTAGTATGTAAGGTCCTTGAAGGCATAAATCATGCCTTTTTGTTGTTGTATCTCTGTCATCTAGACTAGTGTTTGAGAAACCTAAAGATCTCAGCTATTATTTCATTATTTGACAAAAAGTATTAGCACATCCTGGGAACAGAGCCCAATTTTAGCATAAAGCTAACAATTAAATTATGAGTAAGCAAAAGAAAAAGAACTTAATCATAGATAACTACTATGGGGATAGAGAAGACCAAGGTTTGAATTCAAAAGACAGCTCAAAGACCTACTTCTAAAATGTCAAAGAAAAATGTCAAATGTTCATTTGCCCAAAAAGAGTTTTTGGAAGAGCTTATTTATTTTAAAAGACTTTAAAAACAAACTGAGAGAAAGTGAGGGGGGAAATAGTAGCAATTCAAGAAAATCAAGAATATTATGAAAGATTAGCTTCTTTGAAAAAAGAGATCCAAAGACTCACCAAAGAAATAGCTCATTAAAAATAAGAATTGGGGAAGAGGAAGCTAATGATGCTTTAATACAATGAGAAATACCAAAGAAAATCAAAAACAGAAAAAATAGAATAGAATATGAGACATCTGATTATACAACAAATTGACCTGGAAATCAATTAGATTAAGGAGAGACAATGTAGGAATTGTCAGATTACTTGAAACTTATGATCACAAAATGAGTTTAGACAGTATGATTCAGGAAGTTATTAAGAAAAACTGGGGGCAGCTGGGTAGCTCAGTGGATTGAGAGCCAGGCCTAGAGACAGGAGGTCCTAGGTTCAAATCCAGCCTCAGACACTTCCCAGCTGTGTGACCCTGGGCAAGTCACTTGACCCCCATTGCCTACCCTTACCACTCTTCCACCTATAAGTCAATACACAGAAGTTAAGGGTTTAAATAATTTTAAAAAAAAAGGACAAAGGACACAGAACACAATATTTTGAAGAGCAGAGGAGCTGTGTTTGCAACCAGAAATATCATATCCATGAAAGCTGAGTATTATTAAATGAGGAAAAAATGGATATTTGATGAACTAAAGGATTCTCAACTTTTCTTGAGAAAAAGGCCAAAACTGGTTAGAAAATTTTATCTGTAAGAATTATAAGATGGTAAACATAAAAAACCAATTATAACAGATTTAATAATAGAAAAAGGTTTATTTTATATATGGGGAAACATTTGTAACCTTTAAGAATGGCATCATTACTTGGGTAGTTTGAAAGAGCTTATATTGATAGAAGCCTTAAGGTTGAGTTGAATATAATGGAATGAGCAAAACAAAATAAAATAGGCAGGATGCCATAAAATGGAACATTTATCTCATATAAAGAAGCATGATCAGAAGAATAGTTACAGTGAAGGGGAAGAAGGATAAGGTTGGGACAGTAATCCTAGAACCTTATTCTCATCAGATCTGGGTTGAAATAAGGAACAACATATACAACTAGGAGGGTAAAGTCTTCTTTACTTATAGAGAAATAGGAGGGTGAGGTAATAGGATAAATGAGACACTCTCACAAGGGGCTGTAGATTAAGAGAAAGAGGGCAAGGGGAAAGAATAAGGGAGAGTCTCTAAGAAGCAGTGCTAATCAGGGAGATAGTGGTCAGAAAAAAATAGACTTTTATGGGGGGGTAGGGAAAAAAGAGAGGGAGAGAAGGGCAAACAGTGATGAAAGATAGAGGGAAATACACAACTAGTAATTATCATTGACCCGTAAAATGGAAATGGATAGCAGAATGGATGAAAAACCAAAATCCAACTTGTAGTTTACAAGAAACACATTTGAAAATGAGAAACACAAAGAGAGCAAAAAGGCTGGAGCAGAATATAGTGTGCTTCAGCTGATATTTTAAAAAAGCAAGGATAACAATCATGATCTCAGACAAAGTTAAAGCTAAAAAAAAAAAAGCAAGGAAATTATATTATCTTAAAAAGTACCATAGATAATGAAGCACTATCAATATTAAACTTATTTCCAACAAATTTTATAGCATCGAGATTTTTAAAGGAAAAGCTAAATGAGTTAGTGGTAGAAACAGATGACAAAACAGTAATAGTAGGGGACTTCAACCTTTTCCTCTCAAAATTAGATAAATCTAACCAAAAGTTATATAAGAAAGAAGTTAAGGATATGAGTAGAATCTTAGATAAGCTAAATAAAATAGGTATTTAAAGAAAACTGAATATTAATTCAAAAGGAGTATAATTTTTTTTCTCAGTGGTATATGGTACCTCTACAAAAAATGACTATATGAAGGCAAAAAACTCTAATAGCTAAACTATATAGAAAACATTATCAAATTTATAAGAATAATAATTGTTCTCTATTGATAAGTGGTCAAAAGGTATGAACAGTTTTTGGATGAAGAAATCAAAGCCATATATAATCATATAAACATGCTCTGAATCATTACTGATTAGATAAATGCAAATCAAAACAACTCTGAGAGATATCTCACAGGTATCAGATTGACTAAAATGATAAAAGGATGAAATCACAAATTATATATTTATATAGATCCAGTTAAATTCTATAGAGGCTAGAATGTTGAACATGAAGTCAGGAAGAACTGAGGTCAAATCATGCCTTAGTCACTTTTTAACAGTATAACCCTAGGCAGATCATTGAATTTCTCTCAGTCTCAGTTCCCTAATCTGTAAAATGGGGATAGGGCAGGTAGATGGGGACATGGATAGAGCCCTGAACCTAGACTCAAGAAGATTTATCTGCCTGAGTTCAAATCTGGTCTTAAATATTTACTAGCTCTGTGACCCTAGGCCAGTGATTCCCAAAGTGGGCACCACCACCCCCCGTGGGTGCTGCAGTAATCCAGGGAGGCGGTGATGGCCACAGGTGCATTTATCTTTCCTATTAATTGCCATTAAAATTTTAAAAAATTAATTTCCAGGGTGCTAAGTAATATTTTTTTCTGGAAAGGGGGCGGTAGGCCAAAAAAGTTTGGGAACCACTGCCCTAGGCAATTCACTGTTGCCTCAGTTTTCTTATCTATAAAATGATGTGGGAAAGGAAAGGACAAACCACTCCAGTATCTTTGCCAGGAAAACCCCAAATGGGATCACAAACCATCAGACATGACTGAACAACATCAACAACAACAAAAACTGATATAATAATAACTCTTACTTCCCAGGGTTATTATGAGGACCAAATGAGATAACATGTAAAGGACTTTGTACACTTTAAAACATTAAATAAATGCTAATCATAATAAAGATACAGATACAAATATTAATAATAATAATAGATTATATGTTCTGGTTGCCAATTATGTGTCAGGCATTGTGCTACATGCTTTATAAACATATATAGATATTGATATTGATACATATATCTAATTGTTGCATATGGCATGTTACATACAGGTAGATATGTACATACATGTTATTTCCTTTAATATAATGTAAACTCTTTGAATGCTTGGACTGTCTTACTGTCATTTTTCTGACCCCTTTGCCTGGAATAGTGTCTGGTGAAGACTAGGTGCTTAATGAATGCCTATTGAACGAATGAAAACAAAGTTATTGATGAAGGTTCATGTGAGTCAACAGTACTTTGAACCCAAAGTTGTTTGGCTAGGGCAATGATTCCCAAAGTGGGTGCCACTGCCCCCTGGTGGGTGCTGCAGCAATCCAGTGGGGTGGTGATGGCCACAGGTGCATTTATCTTTCCTATTAATTTCTATTAAAATTTTTTAAAAATTAATTTCCAGGGCACTAAGTAATATTTTTTCTGGAAAGGGGACAGTAGACCAAAAAGGTTTGGGAATCACTGGTCTAGGGGATCCCATAGCTTAATTGTGGAAGTGAGAAATGATTCAAGTTGATAAATATAATAAGACGTCCTGATTCTTATATTCAAGGCTCTTTACCATCTGGTTCCAATCAACCTGCATACCCTCTTCTCACATTAGTCCCCTTATAATCTAACCATATTTATACCAAGTTCTAACCAAAATGGATGACTTGCTGTTGCCTAATTATATCCTACCATCTTCCTCCTCTGTGTTTTTGTATTTATAATTCTCTTACTGTTTTTATTAGGTTTTTCCAAAATCTCCACAAATTAAAGTTTCTTTTTTCCTTCAAGGTTCAGCTCTCATATCACTTCATCCATAAAATTTCTTCATCTCCCTGATTGAAAATAATTTCTTCCTCTTCAACTGTCTCAAAGCTCTTTATCTCTATCTTGTTTTCTTAGAAATCATGTTTATTTGTATATTTGTGCTCCCTTCCAATTAGATTTTAAGCTCCAGGAAAGCAATTTCTGTGTTAAACCTATGCATTCACATTTCAAGCATGATACATTGTATCCTCTAATAAATAAGAAATGTGGAATTAGAATTGAAATTGGAATTGAGTAACTGGTCATCATGATGCCATGCACAGTTCTTAAAAAGTGGGGTTTTTTTAAGTTGAATTAAAGAATCATGCATTTCAGACTCTCAGAGCAAGCAGAGACCTGGGAGGATTTCTAATTAAGTACTAACTTCAGTAGAAATCATATATAACTAGCTTTCACTTGAAGTTTTCTAGTAAGAGGGAATTTATTACCTCTCAAAGCAACCCACTCAAGTTTTGAACAGCTCTAATTGGTAGGTGGGTTTTCCTTATATCATACTTAAACTGTCTTTTCAACTTCAGTCTTTGCTACTAGTCCTGCCCTCTGGGGCAAGGTGAACAAGCCACATATTTATTCTATATGATCACTTTCTTATAGCTATTGTCCCTACTCCCCTAAGTCATCTCTTCTCCAAGACAAACATCTCTACTTCCTTTCACTACCCTTGTATATTATGGTCTCTAGAATAGTATAATTGATGGCAAACAAATGCAAAAAAGCAAAATAATAAATGCAACCTTATCAGATCATAATGCAATAAAAATAGTTGTTAGTAAGAATACATGGAGAGGCAAACCAAAAACTAATTGGAAATTAAATAATATGATTCTCCAAAATAATTTAGTGAAAGAAAAAAATCATAGAAACAATTAATTTCATTGAAGACAATGATAATGATGAGACTTCTTACCAAAACCTATGGGATACAGCCAAAGCAGTTCTAAGGGGGAAATTTATATCACTGAGTGTATATATTAACAAATTAGGGAGGGCAGAGATTAATGAATTAGGCATGCAACTTAAAAACTAGAAAATGAACAAATTAAAAATCCCCAGATGAAAACTAAATTAGAAATACTAAAAATCAAAGGAGAAATTAATAAAATCAAAAGTAAAAGAACTATTGAATTAATAAATAAGATTAGAAGCTGGTATTTTGAAAAAAACAGATAAAAGAGACAAAGTACTGGTAAATCTAATTAAAAAAAGGAAAGAAGAAAACAAAATTAACAGTATCAAAGATGAAAAGGGAGACCTCACCTCTAATGAAGAGGAAATTAAGGCAATCATTAAAAACTATTTTGCCCAATTATATGGCAATAAATATAGCAATCTAGAATAGTATAGTTGAAAAAGCACAGGAGACTTGGTTTGGAGTCCTGCCCCTAATTCTTTCCCAATAGGTATGAAAAATAGGAAGTCCCTCACCCACTCCAGTATAATGGCTCCTAATGGCCTTAAAAACAGTAGTTTTACAGTTCTGCCATGGAGTCTCCCTCAAGACCTTCCTTGGGGACACAGACACCTTTCATTACTCACTTTCACTTCCTAGAAAAGCAGCCAGTGGTAGGGTAAAATATTGGCTTGGGACCTCCTCCTCACTCTTCTTGAGGTGGTGTTTGAGAAGCTCTGAAGAGAAGAATGAATTCCAAACTCCATGGATAGATACTAGATTGTGGATATAGACTAAGACAAGGTATTAGAGGTATGAAAAGTAGTCAGAGAAAGGGGAAACATAATCAGGGACTGGGGGTGCTCAAGGGATCAAGGGTGAAGGATCATCAGTTGAGGCTCATTGCCTCTCCAGAAAGATAACATTGGGGTGGAAAACTGTGGCCTCTTCCAACAGCCATAGAGCTGATTTGGGAAATAGCTGAGCTTCTTTTAAAGAGACAAAGTAGAAAGAGGAATATATCTTGGTGAATAGAATATTCTGGAGTCATAAAACTTGTTGTACTATCCTTGCTGCTGATATGGTCCATAGCTTATTTCTGATTTATCTAAACCACTCATCTTAGACTGCATTTAATCATCCTGTACTCTATGTCATCAGTCTCAACACCTTCCCCCTTGTCTCTTTTTGCTCTGTATTTCTTTCCCTTCAAGTAAGACCTTCCTTCCTATGACCACTATAATTATAACTGTTTATATTTATGTAGTACTGTTATGTGTATGTGTTTGTGTGTGTATGTGTTTGTGTGTGACTCTCTCATACACACACAAATACATATACTATGAGATAGGTGGTATAAGTATTATCATGGATTTGAAATCAATGAGAGTTCACATCTGGACTCAAAGCCTTGCTAGTAGTGTGATTATGGGCAAGCAATTTAGCTCTAGTGTCTTCATCCGGAAAATGGGGATAATAATAATCTAGTCTTGTGATAAATAATAAAATAATGTATTTAAAGGACATTGAAAATCTTAAAGTGAATCATAAATCCTAGCTATTATATCCATTATACAGATAAAAAACTGAGATTCAGAGAAATCCTGTCCTTAATCTCTGTCCTTGCCCGTCAGTGACAATTGCCAGACTAGTCTTTGTACTTTCACACCTAATTGTCTTTTCGCAACACCTCTATGCCTTACCCCACCTCCAAATCTCTATTCTTCCCACTTGGAATGCTCTTCTATTCACCAGCTTCTTACCCTTCTTCCCCAATCCACTCATCCTCCTCTTTCCACCTTAGTTTCCTAAACTGTAAAATAGAAATCATAATTGCACCTAACTCACCAGGTTATTGTGAATATGAAATAAGAGAGTAGCTATAAAGTACTTAGAACAATGTCTGGCATATAGTACATGTGTAATAAATATTTGTTCTCTTTCCTTTCGCTAATGCTCCAAAACAGATTCTCTTTTTTCTCACTTTGCACTAGCCCCTCCTGAGCACTGTAGTATTTAGATTTGGCTGGATATCAAAAATTATATCCTTCTCTGGTGCATGGAGTAAGGGGAAAAGATAAAAAAGGGAAGAAAAGAAAAATAAATATAGAAACATGTCAAGATGCTTTATAAACACTAGTTATTAGTTCTGTAGACCTGAAGACCAGATTGATAGCCTCTGTTTTTCCACTGACTTGTTAAATTACTTTGAATAATTCTTCCATCTCTCTTGGTTTCAGTTCCCTCATTGCTTAAAATAAAAGTAGAGATTAAATTATCTCTGCCATTCTTCAGGGTTCTTTAACACTCAGAGAAAGAGAAGCGCCAGTAATTTATTAGTTAATAATGTTGATTTGCTATTTAATGTATACAGAACTGTATGTTAGGTACTGAAGAAATAAGGAGATATCTGTGAGATAAAAATCATTTGGTGAAACAACTAGTCAGAGAAGTGGAAAATAACAAAAAATATGTGGAAATGCAATTGATATCTTTGAGGTTCTGAGTTCAAAAGGACCTTAAGGTAAATGTATGATCAGAGTGGGATCACATCATTTGTTCATTCATTCATTCATTTGAAAAATCATTTATATTCATTATAAAAATATGTATTTCTTGGTCTTATGGGTGCCAACTTTCAGAAAGGATGCCAAGAAGATGAATTGTAGCAAAGGGGATAGAGAAGGAACTCTAAAGGAACTGAGATTGGATAGCTTAGGAAAAGAGCATTTGGGGAGATGTGGTCCATAAGTTCAAGTATTTAAAGAGCTATCATGTGAAATAGTGATTATATTTATTTGATTTATTATTATTGCAATTATTATTAACAATAAAAGTAACTACTGCTTATATAGCATCTTTAGGTTTGCAAAGGATTTTTTAATTATTATCTCATTTTACCCACACATGTCTACCTCCATTTTCACTACTGTAAATGAAGAAAATAATAGCAACTGTCTCATTGAGTTGGGATAAGGATGAAATAAGATATTTCTAAATCACTTAACACAGTGCCTGGCACATGTAGATGCAAAATAAAATTTTATTGCCTCCCCTCATCCTCTCAGTTCCCATCCAGTTCTTTGAAACTGATGAATGATTCCTATTTCTATAATATTTTTATATTTGCTAAGCACTTTCCTCAAGGCAACCTGGTGACATGTACAGTGAAGTTATTATTCCCACTTTACAGGTGAGGAAATTAAAGTTAAGAGATGTTAGGAAACTTGCTCCTGTGCACAAAACTAAAGTGTCACAATCAGAAGTCAAATACAGATCTTTTTTTTTAAACCCTTACCTTCCATCTTGGAGTCAATACTATGTATTGGCTCCAAGGCAGAAGAGTGGTAAGGACTAGGCAATGAGAGTTAAGTGACTTGCCAAGGTTCACACAGCTAGGAAATGTCTGAGGCCAGATTTAGACATAAGACCTCCCATCACTAGGCTTGACTCTCAATCCACCCAGCCAACCAGCTCTTCCTCCTCCCCCCCTCCCCGGTCTTCTAACATGTACACTTCCTCAGCTAGCTTATATCTCAACCAAACCTGCCTATGAGTCATTTCCCACACTCAATATTCCATCATCCACCTCTGTCCCTTTGGCATAGTTGCTTTCAATTCTTATAATGTATTTCTTCTTCCTCCCTTTCCCCTGGAATCCTGAGCTCCCTTCAAGATTCAACTAAGGCACCATCTCCTCTGCAGAACCTTTCTTAAACTCCCCATTGTTGTTAATGTTCTCCATCTTCTCAAATTATCTGATTTACTGCTCTATGTATATGCCCTATCTTCCAAGAATGAGTAAATATCTTGAAAGGATCTTTTGGTTTTGTTTCAGGACCTTAGCATAATGCCTGAAGTATAATAGTAGACATTTTTTAAATGCTTGCTGAAATTAATTCAAATGAATCCTGACTTTAAGTCCAGCATACTTTGCTATATGTGTGCCTTCACCTATCAGCAAGTTATAATTACATTAGTGAATTGAAAGGTTCTTTGGAAAGAATACACATAGAACCTTCAGGGTTAGTAGGGACAGATTTCTTGCATGGATATCCAGTTTTATTTAAGCAAACAGCAGATCTTTCAAAGATGGTGGCAGAAACTGTGGAGGTCCCTGATCCTTGCCCTTTGGAGTATGCTGAGCCCTACACATGATGGTTGAAGGAGAGATCATTAGTTGGATAGAGATCTCATAATGAATGACTCATTCTTTGATATTGATGGATTTTTATGCCCCTTCAGAACTTAGGCAGAAAAATAATGGCAGTGACTTCATGAACTGTCTAGGGGTTCACAGGTGCCAGGCACCTCAGGGAGAGGTAAAGACTAGAAAAAACCTAAATCATATCCTTGGAATTTGGAAGAAACCAGAATGAATTGGAAATGCATGCCTCAGGAGTGTGTATATGAAGTCAATGTCACTTGCTGTATTCTACACTTCTGGAAAAGACATAGGTAGCTGAGGGAATTTACAAAAATGACCATTTTCTCAGTAAAGTTGGAAAAAGTGTGGTAGAGTCAGTTCAAATAGCTCACTAGAATCAGTTGTTAAATTTTTAATGTAAGGATTTACACATCAGAAATTGACAAATAAAAAAAATTGACAAATGCTGCAAATCGGGGCTTGATTTGTTGTTTTCTTGATTGTCTAGACATACAAAAATGAGGGCAAAGATATATTAATAATGCAAATTTAACTCTAAATTATACCATCTGTACATTTTTGGAAATCCAGTTATTAAGCATTTACCAAAACAGTCCAGGCTAGAAACAAAGACTTTTAGAAGTACATTTGGAGACTTATGGAGAAGGACCAGGGAAGGTTTCAGAGCAAAGGAGCAATACATTAGTAATTATTAATTCATTAGATACTTATAGACAATTCAGATTTTTTAAAACCAACTTTTAACATAGGGAGTGTAACATCCATGATCTTAAGTGGGGTCAAAGCTGTCTCACAGGAGCCAAATGGAGTTGTATGTTTTGGGGCAAAGAATTAATATGATAGCAACATGTCCTCCTGGAAATCTTCCCTGACACCTCAGATACTCAATACTCACTTGTTCCTCTTAGCTTCTGTGGAATTTGTCATTGGTATATCTCATTTTTCCATTTAGTACATACTGCCAGGTGGCATTTCTTGCCTTGTTATTTTTGATATCATAAATTGTTCTTCTTTGGTTTCCATTCAGGTCAATCACTTCCTAATTTCCATGAGGTTGTATCATGGGGCCCAAAGAAAGTACTCATAATTGCAACTCAGAGTCTGAGTTATCAAATCCTGTCTATCCTGGGTACTTTTAATGGAAAAAGAGCACTAAGAAGGCAGCCCTAGGTTAGCCCCGCTCATGACAGCCATGTCAGCTTCCAATATTACTTCCCTACATCCAGCCTCTTTCCTGCTGATGGGAATCCCAGGCCTAGAGCACCTGCACATCTGGATCTCCATCCCCTTTTGTTCAGCCTACATCCTTGCCCTGCTAGGTAACTGTACTCTTCTCTTCATCATCTGGACAGATCCTGCCCTCCATGAACCCATGTACCTCTTTTTGGCCATGTTGTCAGCTATTGATCTTGTCCTCTCCTCTTCTACACTTCCCAAGATGCTGGCGATTTTCTGGTTTGGTGATCATGAGATCAACTTCCATGCCTGCCTGACCCAAATGTTCTTCCTCCATTCCTTCTCCATTATGGAGTCAGCCGTCCTCCTGGCCATGGCCTTTGATCGTTTCGTGGCCATCTGCGAACCACTGCGATACGCCACAATACTGACACGACCGCTCATTGCCAGGATTGGAATGGCAGCCATAACTCGAGCAGTGACGCTCATGACCCCACTTCCCTTCCTGCTCCGACGCTTCCTCTACTGCAGGAGTCGCGTCATTGCCCACTGCTACTGTGAGCACATGGCAGTGGTCAAGTTAGCCTGCGGCAATACACGGTTCAACAATATCTATGGAATCGCAGTAGCGCTGATGATAGTGGGGCTGGACCTCCTCTTCGTGGTCCTTTCCTATGCTCTGATACTTAGGGCAGTGCTGAGACTGGCTTCTCAGGAAGCTCGTTACAAAGCCTTTGGAACATGCGCATCCCATGTGGGTGCCATTTTGGCTTTCTACACGCCTGTTGTAATTTCATCAGTTATGCACCGGGTGGCCCGTCACGCTGCTCCCCACGTCCACATCCTTGCAGCCAACTTCTATCTGCTTTTCCCACCCATGGTCAACCCCATTATCTATGGAGTCAAGACAAAACAGATCCGTGAACGAGTCCTAGGTTTTTTCCAAAGAAAGAAGATCTAGATGGGAGTCAGTGAGTTCATTATAGAGCTGTATGGGAGATGGCAAGGAAAGAGTTTCCCATTTCTCCCCTGACCCTAAGTGGGACAAGGAAGAAATGAGATACTTTTCCTTCCTCTGGACACTAATCTGAAAAAATATGTAGGGAAATACAGTCTCTACCCTTGATTCAGATACTTGCCCTTCAAGAAATACTGACCAACTGTAGAAGGAGCAAAATCCCTCGGTGAGTCTTAAATCAATAGGAGAAGATTAGTTCACACTAAAGCAGAACCACAAAAAAAATTTCCCAAATGACAAACCAAAGACCACAAATTAGTAAATTGATAGGAAAGAGCTGTATAAATATAGTTTTTCATTACCTAACACAGGTCCAGTTCCTCCCCTTTGTTGCTTTTCTGAACTCCCATAGGAAGGAATGGAATAATTTGAGAAAAGAAGTAAATGGGTATCTTGTCCATTCACCCAGGACATACTTTCCAACAAACCTTCCTTAGGCACTGACTATTCACAGTGAACTGAGTGTGAGAGGAGAGGGAATAGCAGACTCTCTCTGCCAACCAAAAGATTAGGGTTTGCTCAGAAGTCTCTAATGCACATATAAATCTGAAACAGAGGCAATTCCTCATGTTAAGGGCCCTGAAATCTTAACAAACTGTCAGAGAACTACATGGGAGACTAAAGCCTCATGTGAAGGCAATGAAATGGAGATAGCTCTCCTTTCTAAGACTCATTGCCCGGTTTCTTCCCATTCCCAAGGCAGCCCAGTAAAGGGGACAAGGATCTCAGAGTTCTCAGTGAACTCAGAATACAGTACTTGTAGACAGTTTGAACTGCTTGGAAGTTTTTCCTTTATTAAATTAAGATCTCCCTCTCTGCAACTTCCACATACTGTTCCTTTTTTCCAAACAATAAATCTGTCTTGCATATGAGAGGTCTTCAGACATTTAAAGACAATTATTATTTCTTCCCACAAGTATTCTTCTACGGAATGAAAAAAAATATTTGGATTTGTGAAGTATTTTATATATTATCTCATGTTATCTCATTTGAATCTCACAGTAATAGTATTGCAGTTACTATTCATCCCAATCTTACAAATGAGAAAACTGAGCCTCAGACAGCTTATATCTCAGCTTCAGTCACACAAGTGCCAGAGGTAGGAATTGAATGACAATTATTTATAACTCAAAAATCTAACACTTTACTTACTAAAACATGCTTCCTTATAGTGCTCAGCATCTCCAGTTCCTTCTGCCAAACTTGATATAATATAGTCACTAGTTCTCTCACCATACCAGTCATCCTCCTGTGAACACTCCACAAATATGGCTGTGGAATCTAGAAGTAAACCCAATCTCAAGATGTAGTCTTATCAGGAAAGAGTACATTACATGTTCAGCTCTCCATATTTTGTTTCCTTAAGTGTAAGATTATATTAATATTTTTGTCTACCATATCATGATCTAGTCTATTAAAATAAATAGTAAAGACTGATCCTTACTTAGGTAATATGTTTTTTTCCAATTACATGTAAAAACAATATTTAACATTCATTTTTTTATTTTGAGCTCCAAATTATTTCCTTTTTTTCCTCCCCTGACCACTCCTTAAAAAGGCAAGCAATTTGTTATATTATATGTGTGTAGTCATATAAAACATAATTCCATATGAGTCATGTTGTGAAAGGAATCACAGGCAAAAAAAATAAAAAAGTAGGAAATAGTATTCTGCAAGCTACATTCAGACTCCATCAGCTCCCTCTCTTGAGATAGAGAGCATCTTTCATCATAAGTCTTTCATAATTTTCTTTGACCTTGGTATTGCTGAGAATAGTTATCATTCAGAGTTGATCATCATACAATGTTGATGTTAACTGCGTACAATTTTCTCCTGGTAGTGTTCCCTTTGCTTTGCATCACTTCATGTAAGTCTTTCCAGGTTTTTCTGAAAGCAACCTGTTCATCATTTCTTATAACACAATAGTATTACATCACAAACTTATACCAAAACTTGTTCATTCATTCCCCCAATTGATGGTCATCCCCCTCAATCCAATTCTTTGCCATTGCAAAAAAAAGAGCTGCTAAAATATTATTGTACAAAAAGATCCTTTTTTTGTTCTCCTTGGGAGACAGACTTTGTAGTGGTATTTCTGGGTCAAAGGGTATATACAATCTTATAGCCCTGTGGACATAAATCCAAATTGATCTCCAGAAAGGTTAGATCAATTCGTAGTTCTACCAAAAGTGCATTCATGTCCCAATTTTCCCACATCGTCTCCAACATTTATCATTTTCCTTTTCCTTCATGTTAGTCAATCTAATGTGTGTATGATGTGGTAACTTGTTTTAATTTCCATTTCTCTAATCAATAGTATTTTGCAGCATTTTTTTTCATACAACTATTCATAGCTTTGATTTCTCCATCTGAAAACTGCCTGTTCATATCCTTTCACTTTATCAACTGGAGAATGATTAATATTCTTAAATTTTTTTCTCAATTCTCTATATATTTGAGAAATGAGGCCTTTATCAGAGAGTCTTGCTATAAAATATTTCCCCAATTTTCTGC
Organism: Gracilinanus agilis; assembly: GCF_016433145.1. NCBI lineage: Eukaryota > Metazoa > Chordata > Mammalia > Didelphimorphia > Didelphidae > Gracilinanus > Gracilinanus agilis. The sequence continues at coordinate 90,791,939 of NC_058132.1, forward strand.
TTTCTTTCTAATCTTGATTGCATTGGTTTTGTTTGTGCAAAACCTTTTTAATTTAATATAATCAAAATATCCATTTTACATCTCATAATGCTCTCTCTTGTTTGGACATAAATTTTTCCCTTATCATAAATCTGACAGCTAAGCTATTCCATGCTCCTGTAATTTGCTTAGGGTATCACCCTTTCTGTCTATACCATGTATCCATTTTGACTTTTTCTTAGTACATAGTGTGAAATGTTGGTCTGTAACTAGTTTCTGCCAAATTTCTTTACACTTTTCCCAGGAGTTTTTGTCAAACAGGGAGTTCTTGTTCCAAAACCTAAGATATTGGCATTTATCAAATATCAGATCACTACTGGATGCATAATCTATTCCACTGTTCCATTACTCTATCTCTCTGTCAGTGCCAGATTATTTTGATGATTACTACTTTATGATACATTTTGAGATATAGTACAACTGGGTCACCTTCCTTCTCATTTTTTTGCCATAAATTCTCACTTGGAATTCTTGAATTTTTGTTCTTCCTAATAAATTTTATTATTTTTTCTAGCTCTATAAAATGTTTTGATAGTTTTAATGGTATAGAACTGAATACGTAAACTAATTTGGGTAGAATCATCATTTTTATTGTATTGGCTTGGCCTATCCATGAACAATTCATATTTTTCCAGTTCTTTGGATCTGACTTTATTTGTGCAAAAAGTTCTTTATAATTGTTTATAATAATTATAGTTCCTGGGTTGTCTTGACAGGTAGACTCTCAAGATTTGTCTACAGTTGTTTTTTTTTTTTAAACCCTTAACTTCTGTGTTTTGACTCATAGGTGGAAGAGTGGTAAGGGTGGGCAATGGGGGTTAAGTGACTTGCCCAGGGTCACACAGCTGGGAAGTGTCTGAGGTCAGATTTGAACCTAGGACCTCCCGTCTCTAGGCCTGACTCTCAATCCACTGGGCTACCCAGCTGCCCCCACTACAGTTGTTTTTAAAGGAATTTCTTTTTCTACCTCTCACTACTAGACTTTGCTGGTAATATATAGAAATTCTGATAGTTTGTGTTGGTTTTATCCTGAAACTTTGCTAAAGTTCATCATTATTTCAACTAGATTTTTATTTTAATTTTAGGATTCCCTAAGTATATCATCATATCATCAGTAAAGAGTAATACTTTTGTTTCTTCATTGACTATTCTAATTTCTTTAATTCCTTTTTTTTCTCTTGCTTATCCAGATATTATAGATATTATAGATAATACTTACTGGTAGTTTTAGATAAATACTACTTTTTTAAAAAGCTTCATTTATTACTATAGTTTCTAGCATTTTTAAGAAAAATGTGTTGTATTTTGTCAAAAGCTTTTCCTGTATCTATTAAGGTAATTATATGATTTCTCTTGGCTTTGTTAATATAATTATGATTAATTATACTGATAGTTTTCCTAATATTGAACCAGCCCTGCATTTCTGGTATGTTCCACCCACAGTATATGATTTTGTGATATATTGCTATAATTATCTTGCTAGTATTTTGTTTAGAATTTTTGCATCAATATCCTTTAGAAAATTTGATCTATAATTTTCCATCCTTTTTTTTTCCTCTTTCTGGTTTAGATATCAGTACCATATTTGTGTCATAAAAGGAATTTGGTAGGGCTCCTTTTTTGCATATTTTCCAAATAGTTTATGTAATTTCAGAATTATTTACTCTCTAAATATTTGGTAGAATTAATTTCTGAATTAATCTTGTGCTGGGGGTTTTTTTCTTAGGAATTCCACTGAGGGATTTTTCAATTTTATTTTCTATGATGGAGTTAAGTATTCTATTTCCTCTTCTGTTCATCTGTGCAATTTGTAGTTTTATAAATATTCATGAGTTATTAGATTCATTGGCATATAACTGGACAAAGTAACTTCAAATAATTGCTTTAAATTCTTCTTAATTGGTGGTGAATTCACCCTTTTCATTTTGATACTGGTAATTGGTTGTCTTTTTTCTTTTTTAATCAAATTAACAAATGGTTTATTTATATTATTGGAGGTTTTTTTTCATAAAACTAGGTCTTACTGTTATTTATTAGTTCAATGATTTTCTTACTTTGAATTTTATTAATCTCTCCTTTGGTTATAAAGATTTAAAATTTTATATTTAATTGGGGATTTTTAATTTATTCTTTTCCTAGGTTTTTAATTTGCATGACCAATTCACTGATTTTCTCTTTCACTATTTTATTCAAGTCTACAGTTAGAAACATAAAATTTCCATTGGGTTCTGCTCTGGCTTCATTCCACAAATTTTGGTATGTTGTCTGGTTATTATCATTCTCTTTAATGGACTTATTGTTTCTATGTTTTGTTCTTTGACCAACTCATTCTTATGGATTAGAATAGAATTTAGTTTCCAATTAATTTTAAGCTATCTTTTCATGGCTCTTTATTGAATTTAATTTTTATCGTATTATGATCTGAAAGGGATGCTCTTAAATATTTCTACTTTTCTGCATATGTGAGGTCCTTATGTCCTAATAAATAGTTTATTTCTGTGTAGGTGCCATGTACCACAAAGAAAAAGTTATATTCCTTTCTATTCCCATTCAGTTTTCTTCAGAGGTCTTTCATAATCTAACTTCTTAAAATTTCTTTTCATCTCCTAAACTTCTTTTGGTTTTCGGGTGAGGAAGGGGGATAGATTTTCTAGGTCTGAGAAAGAAAAGTTGAGTTAGTATAGTTACTATCTATTTCTCAACTCATTTAACTTTTCCTTTAAAAATATGGATGATATACCATTAGGGACCTGTATATTCAGTATTTAAATTATTCTATTATTTCATTTTTATGGTACCTTTTTAATCAAGATGCAGTTTCCTTCCTCAACTCTTTTAATTAAACACATTTTTGCTTTTAATTTGTCCAAAATCATGATTGCTACATCTATTGGGTTTTTTTTACTTCAGCTGAAGGATAATAGATTTTGCTCTAGCTTCTTGCCTTTACTTTTTGTATGTCCCTCTTTTTCAAGTGCATTTTTTATAAACATTATATTGTAGGATTCTGATTTTTAATCCACTGGCTATCCATTTCTATTTTATAGGCAAGTTTACCCATTGCCATTCATTGTTATTATTATTATTTCCCTCCATACTATTTACTCTATTTTCTCTCTCCTTTCACTCTGACCCTCCTCTAAAGTGTTTTGCTTCTTACCACCACATCACCTTATACACCTTCCCTTCTATTGCCTCTCTATCTTCTTTGTCTTCCTTCTATCCTACTTCCCTACAGGGTAAGATAGATTTCTATATACACATGAATGTGTATGTCATTTTCTCTTTGAGTGAATTCTGATGAGAGTAAGGTTCAGGTGTTGTCTACCACTCACCCATCTTCCCCTCTATTGTAAAAGCTCATTCAAGTTTCTTTAATGTAAGATAATTTATACCATTCTACCTCTTATTTCCTCCTTCTCCAAGTGCATCCCTCTTTCTCACCTCTTAATTTTGCTTATGGGATTTTTTCTTTTGGATATCATCCCCTCATAGTCAACTCACAGTCTATGTACTCTGTCTATGTACACTCCTATTAATTATCTTAATAATAATAAAATGTTTAAAGATTACAAATGTCATCTTCCAATGTAGAAATATAAACAGTTTTAATCCTTTATGATTTCTCTTTCTGATTTGCCTTTTTATACTTCTCTTGAGTGTTGAATTTGAAAATCAGATTTTCTATTCAGCCCTTGTCTTTTCATCAAGAATACTTAAAAGCCCTTTATTTTCCCTTAATGGAAAGGTGTAGGTGATTCTTGCTTCTAATACTAACTCATTTGCCCTCCAGAATATTATATTTCAAGTCCTCCTATCCATTAATGTAGAAGCTATTAATCCTGTATCATCCTGACTATGACCCCACAATATTTGAATTTTTTTCTTTCTGGCTGCCTACAATATTTTCTCTTTGATTTGGAAACTATGAAATTTGGCTAGAAGTTTTCATTTTGAGATGTCTTTTAGGAAGCGATCAGTATATTCTTACAATTTCTATTTTAACCTCTGATTCTAGGATATCAGGGCAGTTTTCCTTTAAAATGTCTTAAATTATTAAGTCTGTACTCTTTTAAATTTAAAAAAGTCCCCAGCAATCTTCTTCTGACCAGTTGCCTGCCCCACTCCCTGTTGTCTGTGGGCTGAGAGGTACAGAAGTCATCACTGCTTTTGCTGAACTGTGCTCCACTTTTACCCCACTAAGATGGAACTTCTCTGCTAAGTCACAGTTTGAAAAATTGTTTCACCCTGCCCTTTTGTTGATTCTGTTACTTTAGAATTCATTTTGTGGCATTGTTTTAAAGTTGTATGGAGGGGAATGTGGGAGAGTTCAGATGAATCCCTACTTTACCACACCACCTTGACCAACAATCCCTATTCAAGGAGTTTACATTCTTTTAGAGAGAATGTAAAATGAGCTGAAGAAAAAAATGGCAAGCCACTCCAGTATCTTTGCCAAGAAAATTCCAAATGGGGTCATGGGGAGTCAGACTTGACTGAAACAACTGAACAACAACAACAAATATGAATTGGGATTATTACCATATTATATTTATATGTCCCATCCCAGGTCTTTTGTGATTTGGGATTGAATAAGCATATTTTAAGCAAATTCATTTATGTAATGTCAAGCATAGAGATAAAAGGCATTTTCCCTCAATCATTACTAGTGGCTATGTGTTCATCTATAGGATTAGATATTTAATATATTTCACTCTACTAAAAGGAGGATTAGAAAGAGGGGAAATTTTGAGAAAGTAACATGAAAAGATGACTATAAGTGTCTAATATAAATGATTCTACACACAGGCCTTAGGAATGTTCAAGTAATGAGTTCCAAAAAGGCCTTTCCATAATATGATAATAATTTCTAGAAATCAGGTTTAGAATTTCACATATAAAATTGTATTGATAATCTTTTTTTAAAAACTCTTTCTTATCTCTTGTCTTAGAATTGACTTAAGTATTGGTTCTAAGATTAAAGAGCACTAAGGGCTATACAATTGTGGTTAAGTGACTTGCTCAGGATCACACAAGGCAGGAAGTGTCTGAGGCCAGATTTGAATCCAAGTCCTTCAGACTCCATGCCTGTTTTTTAATACACTGAGCCATCTAGATGCCCCTTGCATTGATAATTTTAAAGAAGAGAGAGACAATAAGTAGTATATGACAACTAAAATTCTCTGAAATGTCAAATGAACTGTGAGGTGCTAAATTGATATTCTTATAGCTGTTGCCGCCAGTAGAACCACACAATTTGAGCATGGGAGAATTCAGTTGAGTCCCTACTTTACTCCACTGTTTTAGGCAACAATCCTTACTCAAGGAGTTTATATTCTCTTGGGGAGAAAAAATTTTTTGCCATATGACAGTTATTGGAAAAAAACAAATTGAAAAAATTTATGCAAAATTGTACTGAATGTGATTACTGTAAGATTTCACTAGAATTACTAGAATTACCTGGGACTTTGCAAGTGACTTGCAACCTAAGAATCAAATGCACTGGAAATAGATCACTCCCAGAGGTGTCCTGATTATATGAGCTATTTCAGAAGGTCCAGCAGACTGCCAGGTTATAAGGAGAATTGATGTTGTTTGATATTGATGATCATCATTATATTACTTTGGTCTTTTGCTTCATGGTATTTACATTTACTGAATTTTCTTGGTGACTTTATTGATATGTAAATCTCCCCTTTAATATTAGAACATAATATGCCCTCTAAATGGCTTCATATATATAACCTACCTTAGTTCATATAGAGAACCTACTTAATAAGGTTTGTCTTGCTTCCTATTTTAAATGTAGGTCCATTTGGCATAACCAGCAGAGATTAAGACAATGCAGCTGAAGATAAAGGAGTGATATAAGATCAGATATGGTGCTAAACCAATATATACAGGTATCCCTTCCGCATCACAATTTCCCCCATAGCAGTTTCAGTATATTGGGGTTGGCATAAGAAATTAAGTGGAAATTTGGGGGAATTTGGGGAAAGATACAGATGACACATGAAGGCCAGCATATGACTCAAAAAAGCTTAGAAACTCAGAAATGCATAAAATATTTGTACAGTATTGTATTTTACAACAAGGTACTGCAAATACTCTATAAAAGAAAAAGAAAAAATTCAGAATTCTTCTCTGATATGAAGGGAGAGCCAAAAAAATTTAATGGATTTTCCAGATCCCTCACAATGTAGCAGGGATAACTATATACATATACATATGTGTGTGTGTATACACACACACACACACACACACATATATATATATGTATATATATATATATATATTGCTTTTGTTGTTCAGTTGTTTTGGTCAGTCCCAAATGGAGGGAATTATTGAAAGTTAGGCCAACTCAATAATCCATTGGTCCCAAATATGCTTCAATCAATTAATGTTGTAGAAGGTGTCACCCAGTCTGCAGCTTTTACATTGTTCACTATTCATAACATACCATGTATCTCCTACTTGTTTGTATCTGAAGAATTGGCACATACTTGCTCCCTTAGAGAGGAGCTGAAATACAAAAACCCATCTTATTTTATTGAGGTGGATATATTTGAATCGTCTTTATCTCATTGTCAAAAGTTATCACTAAAAACTAGCTGCATCTTGAAACCCTTGCTGATCTCCAGCAATCAACCTGTTAATGAGTTGCTACCTTAACATACTTTAATAAACTCTTTAAATTCTCTTTGTCTTGAGTTTTGCATATTTAATCATAGTAAAAACCTATCCAATTTTCTTTTAAACAGGTGGCTGATCAAAAACTTAATTGTCTCTACACCCTACCCCTTCAACTTAGCCTATTTCTAAGCCTTTTTTCATTATTGTTATAAACAATTTTTAAAGAACTAATTTTGCTCCTTATTAACCTCTGTGATCAAGTCAAGCATTTGAATTTCCTTATGTTCTTTGGTTCTAGGTATGAGAACATAGGGGCAGCTCTGAGAGCCCCCATAAGCAATGCAACCTTTCCTAATACAAAGGGATGCCAAACCCAAACTCAAACTTTCATTAACGTTTCTCTCTAACTGGAAGCATAATCATATCTGGCATATAGTAAGCACTGTATAAATTCTTGCTCACTTCCCTTACTTAAATTTTGAAAGATAACCTAAAAGTTGGGGGAATAGGAGGTTAGGATAAGCTGTTAGGACAAAGCACTATGGATATTACGTGTCATGTGACCATTATAAATTAATGAAAAAATATATGGTTCAATAGACACTGTCAGTCACTCATGTGGAGTGAAGAAAGTGATTTTTAAAATAATGACTCTAAAGAATAAAGAAGGCAATGTATTATAGCAATTGAGAATCAAGTTTGAAGATACATTCAAATGGATCTATAGAAAGGAAAGGAGTCCATAACCAAACTAGGGATAGAGAATACTATAGAAGATAAAATGGATAGTTTTGGCCATGTAAAATCTTTAAAAGTTTGTATAAATAGAGACAATGCAGTTAAAATTCAAATGAAAAGTGATCATTGAAGGGAAAATATGGTGAATTTCTTTGATAAGGGTCTCATTTTCAAGATCTAGAATTAATTCATTCAAATTTATAAAAATGAGAGTCATTTCACAATTGATAAATGATCAACAAGTAATAAAGGAATATGAACATCAAAGGAAGAAATATGTTATCGACAGGCCTTTAAAAAGTATTCTAATTCACAAATAATTTTCAGAATTCAGATTAAAGCAACTCTGAGATTCCAAACCCACCCCAAAGTAGATTGTCAATCTTATGTGACCCTGAATCAGTGCTGGGGAGAAACCAGGGATCCATTTTCACTTAAATCCAACTTGGTCAGAAGACAAAGTCTAGATCTACAGGGGTCAAAGGAAGGTCAAACTGAGCATGGAAGGAATGGAAGAGGACCAAAATGTGAGGTAGAGACCAATGTGGGAAGAGGAAAATCACTGGGGGAGAGAGAACCGAGAGAACCAGGAGGACAGCATGGGGACAATAAAGAGACCTCCAAGGCCCCACTTGTTCAGAGAAGGACTTGTAAGCCCAAGGCAGTTAAGTGGTGTGGTTATGGTTACATGAGAAGAACAGGAGAGACACCATGTATGTCCAGTGTTTGGAGGTAGCCTGAACCTGAGCTTAGAAGGGCAGCTAAGGGGGCCACATTGGTCTAGAATAGTGATGGCAAAACTTTTAGAGACCAAGTTCCCAAACTGTGACCCTCATGCTGCATGTGAGCATCCTGCCTTTCCCAGACAAGGGAAGGAGGAAGCACTCCCATTGGGCTGCTGGGAAGAGGGGCAGGTGAAGGAGAGGGGAGTGGTTTTCATTAGTCAGCTTCTAAAGTTTTCGAATTAAACAATCCTCTGGTTGTACAAATGAGTCTCAGCTCTTGAATCATTGATTTTGTTTCAAACAACCTCTCTGCTTTCATTAGATCTCCCCTTGTGAGATTCATTCTCTGCAAACTGTCTCACTTAAAAATCTTTCCATTTCCTCTTCCTCTTAGCCCTTAGGGATAGCTCCATAAAGGGTAAGTCATCAGTCAGGAAGATGGTCTTGGATCCCTGATTCTCCTGCTTCTTCAGTATCATCAAGGGCTCTAAGTCAGTCATCAAAGAACAGACTCTGACTCCTTTTGTCTCCTGGCTTTGAGAGAGAAAAAAAAATCTGTTGTTTGGGTTGGAACTTTCCACTGATATCTGGCTCTGCAGTTATAAAAGAATAAGATAACATGCCCAACTTTATTCAGATTCTGGCTCCACTCTTCTGTTTCTAGGGGATTCTCTACCTTTCTTTTAAAATTCTTCACTTCAGAGCCACTGAGGGCAACATTACCATACCCAATCCCCTGTCCTAGTGGAGCTTCCTTCAGTGTGCATTGTTTCACCACTCCACCTAAGAGTAAGATTTTCTGATCCTCTATTAACTGTTCTAACTCCTGACTGAGAGGCCTGTAAGAATCAGGAGGAGGGCTTTTCTCTGCCGCAGCCTGCTTTAGGGCAGAATCCTCCAATTTGCCCTTAACCTTGGGTTTGTGGTCCCCAGGGGGTAAAACTCCCTTCAGAGTCCAAGGCTAGCCCTGAGATGTTATGGTTTCAAACACTATTGCTCATAAATCTCCACCAATGTGTCTTCCATTGGTTTCCCATCAGTAGCTTCAATTAGTCTTTGGCAAAGTTGTCTGTCAACAAGCATTTTTTAAGTGTTAGGTCCTATACTAAGCATGAGTGCTGGGGAAGCAAAGAAAGGCAAAAACAGGTCCTTCCTTCAAGGAGCTCTCCTTATTTTGAGGATAGTATAAAAAGTGTACATACAATGTATAGAAAACTTAGGTGAATATAATCTGAAAAGGGGAAATATTAGCTGGGGGAAAGGAGACCAGGAAAGGGCTGCTACACAAAATACAATTTGAGCTGAACTTGAGTAAGCTAGGGGAACCCAGATGTGGAGGTCTGGGGCCAGCGACTGGGGGTGAGTCAAAGTATTCCATGCATGTGTGACAATTAAAAATGCCAAAAGGCAGAAATTCTGGGTATTAATTTATTCATTGGCTGATCAATACAAATCAATTTGGTCAAATAATTCTCTCATTAACCAAAAGACCCCAAGTTTCTAACATGAATCTCTAAATACAATTTGTGATTTTACCTCTTTGCCCCCCCCCCAGACACCTAAAATATCTCTGATTGGTGAATAGCTAATGGAGAGGTGATCCATCAAAACTCTTAACCCCTCCCCATGCCCTGGGTGATTGTGGACAGTCACATATTGTTCTCATAACCTTAACATCTAGGAGGAACAAACCAAGTCTGCCCTGTCAAGAGTATCCTTCTTAATGGGATTGGGAAAGTAATCCTTTCTTAATGGGAAATTGACAGATTCCATTTTGTTAAATGTAGGAACATCTAGAATAAGTTGGTTCTTATCTAATGAGTAAGGCAGATCTCACAATCTTGCCCATAATCATACTTTCCTCTTCATTATACAATGGGAAAAGTTTGTTGGGTGAGGCATTCCTTAAAGCACCTAAGAATAAAGGAATGAGGGCTAAGTTCCTGCCTCAGAACTCAGGAATAGAAATAATTTAACATACTAAAAATGAATCCTTTCACACGGTAGACAATTAGTACAAGCCATGGAAACAGGAGATAGGGTAGTCGAGAAACCATAAGTCTGCCAGTGGAACTTCATAGCAGAGTATTTGAAAAGGCAATAAGGATTAAGAAGCATGGAAAGATAGAAAAGGACCAGTTTGTGAAGATCTCTAAATGCCAAAGAGAGGCCTTTATATAGGATCCAGGAGGTTATGCCACTGAAGCAGGGAGGTGGCATAATCAGCCTGTACTTTAGACAAATCACTTTGGTAGATGAAAGAAGATGTAATGAAGTAGAGAGAATTTGAGACAGAAAGACTACTCTGGAGGCTATTTCCAGTAAGCCAAGCAAAGAGATGAGAGTGTATACAAAGGTAGTTGTAAGAATAAAGAAGTTGTGAAGGATAAAAATGGCCAGAGTGGACATTGGATTGGATATGTAGACTTATCAGAATGGGAAGTCAAGTTATTAAGGTGATAAGCCTGGGAAACTGGAAATCTCCTTGACAGCAACAGGGGAAATTGGAAGTGAGAAGAGTTTCAGGGAAATAATGAGTTCTGCTTTAGAGATGCTGAATATAGATGCCTATGGGACATCCAGTTTGAAATAGCCAAGAAGCAGATGGAGAACTATATCTCAACATAAAGATTAGGGTTAGATAGGTCAGTGAATCATGCTTAAGATGTGTCTTCCATGATACACTGAATCAAATTGTATCCCACTGAACCTGTGGGATCTGATGAGGCCACCCAGTATAAGATAATATACCAGGGCACAAGACAGAGCCTTGAAGGCATCCACAGTGGGTCTAGAAAGGATGAAGAACTAGCAAAGGATACTAAGGAATTGTTAAACAAATAGAAGGAGATGTAATAGAAGGAGAAAACAATGACACAAAAAATTAAGAAAAGAAAAGCTATCCAAAAGGAGATAATTGACATTGATAAAAGCTACAGAGAAGATGAGGATTGAGAAAAGCCTAGTATATTTGTCACTGGTACCCTTGGAGAAGATACTTTCAGTTACATGGTAAAATGATAAAGCAGATTACAGAGGGGTTAGGTGAATGAGATGATAAAGCAGATTACAGAGGGGTTAGGTGAATGAGAAGTGGAATCATCTGGTATAGATGGCTTTCTCAAGGAGATTAACTACAAAGGTGAAAAGAAATATAGAATGAGAGTCAGTGGGGATGATTAAATCGTATGAGATTTTTTTAAGGATAGAGGAGACATGGGCATGTTTGTAAGGAAGTGGAAAGGATCCAATCAACACATAGAAATTAAAGATGGGAGAGTGAGGATGATAATGGAGGCAAATTGCCTCTTTTCAGACTGAGAGTTTCCTAAGGGCAGTTATACTTCACCCAAGCAAATCAGAGACTTCCTGAGGGCAAAAGAACCTCTCAAATCAGTCAAAATACCAACTATGTGCCAGGCACTGGGCTAAGCTCTGGAGTCACAAAAAGAGGCAAAAGATAGCCTCTGCCCTTTGGGAACTTACTGAGGCCTCCTCTGGAAAAAAAAAAGTATGCGTTCACTTACCAACATGAATTTACCAACAGTGAAACAGTCATAACTCATCTTCCTTTTCCACCATTTTGAAGCCTAGTTCAAGTCCCCAGTGAAATCTGTTTCTGCCCCTCTCCTGCCCATTCCTATGACTCCAACTTATATATTCTTTCTATGGAACAGACCTAGAACTCGGTCACGAATTTGCTTCGTCTTAATGCCATAGATTATAGGATTGACCATGGGTGGGAAAAGAAGGTAGAAATTGGCAGCAAGGATATGGACATGGGGAGCAGCATGGCGGGCCATGCGGTGCAAGAAGGACGAGAGCACTGCAGGGGTGTAGAAGGCCAGGATGGCACCCACATGGGATGCACATGTCCCAAAGGCCTTAAAGCGGGCTTCTCGAGATGCTAGTCTCAGGACTGCCCTCAAAATGAGAGAATAGGAAAGGGCCACAAAGAAGAGATCCATCCCACCTATAACCAGTGTTACTGCGATGCCGTAGATGTTATTGAACCGTGTGTTACCGCAGGCCAGTTTTACCACTGCCATGTGTTCACAGTAGCAGTGTTTGATCACCCGGCCTCGACAGTATGGGAATCGCCTGAGAAGGAAGGGCAGCGGAGTCATCAGTGCCACAGCCCGAACGACAGCTGCCATCCCAATCCTGGCAATGAGTTGGTGTGTTAGTACTGTGGCATAGTGAAGAGGGTCACAGATAGCCATGTATCGGTCAAAAGCCATGGCCACGAGAATGGCTGACTCCATTATGGAAACGGAGTGGAGGAAGAACATCTGGGTTAAACAGGCATGGAAATTAATTTCCTGATCGCCAAACCAGAACAGGCTCAGCATCTTAGGCAATGTGGAGGAGGAGAGAACCAGATCAATGGCTGACAACATGGCCAGAAAGAGATACATAGGCTCATGGAGAGTGGCATCTGCCCTGATGATAAAGATGAGGGTACAATTGCCCAACAAGGCCAGTGTATAAGCTGAGCAGAAGGGAATGGAGATCCAGATGTGCAGATGTTCTAGACCTGGGATCCCCAAAAGCAGGAAGGACGATGGATGCAAGGAGGTGCTGTTCATGACTGACATAGCCACTGTATGCTGGCCTCATCCACATCTGTGTTCTTAGACATCTGTCTCCTTCAGAATCAGACATATCAATCTCTGACCTCCCAATTGTGAAGATGACTCCTGGTCCTCATTCCAAAACCTAATGAAAAATCAGGGCATGAGTGAGCTGAATAAATGAAAAGAAGTATACTTAAAAAAAAACTTGGAATGTCACTAGAAATGCAATACAATATATACATACTCTCAAATTTAAATAATACAAACAATGCCAAGTAAGCCATACAAGTAATAAGTGCCATAGGATTTGGAAGAAGAAATTCATGCTATGGGCTAGCATGGTTAGGAGGGGTTACACCAAGATGGTAGGACATCTATTAGGCTAGTACTCATTTCTAAACCCTACAATGATTCCCTATTACAAGCAATAACAGGGAACGTTTTGGAGTGAATTCTCAAATTTAGCTGTCTATTTGGATCAGATTAACTGAATAATTGCCAAAACACCACTTTCATGTTCTGTAGAGTTATTCTAGCCTTTCTTACAATCTACTAATTCTACAATAGACATTGATAAGGATATCATGGCCCCTTCCTTTACTGAAGATGAGAATGTTTAAATGAATTACATTGAGTTTTTGCTTAGGATCATAGAATTATAGCATCTCAGAACTTGAAGGGATATCATAGGACATATAGTCCAGCCTAAAGTTCAGAAGGAATCTCTTCTACAAGATCCCAGGCCTGATCAGCCAGCCTCTTTGAGTCCTCCAATGAGTGAGGTTCATAGGAGGCCACCTATTCTGAATTGAATAGTTTAGATGATTAGAAGAGCTGAGATCTGTATCTTTGAAATTTTCACCCAAGTGCTTTTTGTTCTGCATTCTGAGGTCAAAAGAACAAATCTAATCCCTCTTCCCTATATCAGTCCTACAAAGACTGGAGACAATTATATCTCCCTCCTTTTTATCCAGGTTTTTTCAAGCTAAAAATTCCCAGTATCTTAAATTAATGATTGGATGACATGCTCTCATGGCCCCTCACTACCATGGCCACCACACCTGTGAATAATCTCCAATTTATTAAAACCTTCCTAGAACATGTCACTTAGAACTGAATGTTGCAGATAAGGGCAAAGGACAGCAAGATTACACTCTTGTTCTTGATACCATACTTCTGGAACTGCCTATGTCTGCATCCGTCTGTTCTTACTTTCCTGTCTCAAAGGAAAAGATGTCCCTCCTTCCAAAGCTAAACCAATTCTTCAATATTATCTCCACCAGGACCTTTGACAGCTTCCTTTCTATGTCAAACAGCATCAGTCTCACCTATATTGAAGGGGAGAAATGTCCCTTAACCTGCTATTAGTTTGAGTTAATAATCTGCTCTGATCCCTTCCTTTTACTATTAATCTTTTCAAATAAACACAGTTCCTTAAATATAGTGACCATTTAGAAAATATTTGTTGAAAGGATCCTACTCTGAAAAGGTGGTATAGTTCAGGAGAAAGAAACTTGGCTTTGGAGTCAGAAGTCTCTGTCACTTACTACTTGTGTGACCCTGGGCAGTTCTTTGAACCTCTCTGGGTTTGTTTCCTCATCTGTAAAATGACCACATTGCTCTAGATAATCTCTTGGGTTTTTTCTAACTAAATTCAGGAATCTATGACACTGTGGTCCTTCACTGTTTGAGACTTCAATTATTTGCACCACATTTTTTTCACAGTCCTACAGTTTTACCAACTTGTCTTCACACCAGAAAGTATAGGGTCTCTGTATCTCCTATTTTTTTTTCAGCTTCTCCCTCCCCAGTTCCTAATAGAGAGCTCTACTGCCAGTGGTTTCTCAATTAATTAATGCTGAGGGCTAATTGACTGACAGAGCTTTCATTCCAAAGCAAGGTTCTTAAACTCCATTGTTGTCATCTACACCACTGACAATCTAGTGAAGTCAATGTATCCCTCCTCAAAATAATGTTTTATTACCTAAAATAATAATCCTAAGCCAAGAACTCCTATTCCAGAGAATTATAAAACATCAAAATAGAGGGAAAGATATGGCAGTTGGAGAACCTATTTTCTAGTTCAAACCTTAGCCCTGAGTTGTTAAATTTCCTTGTTCAAATTTCTTAACCTCTCTTGGCATAAGTCCTTTCATCTGTCAGATGAAGTTTTGGACTAAATGCTTTCAGCCCTAGAATTTTACAATTCTAGACTGGAAGACTTTGGGAAATGGGTTAAAGTTTTGTTGGTTAAAATTTTGCTAGAGCCAGAGTGCCTGCCTTCTGGCCCCCTGTCAATGTGCAGCATTTGGGGAGTGTCCCTAAAATGCCATTTGTCTTTACTTATGTCCCATGTTTTCCAGTCTTGGTAAAGGGTCGAACTCTCTTATACAACACCTTTTGTCCTTTTTGTGTGGCCAATGGCATTCAGCCATTGCTCACAAAGGATATGTGTCAAATTGAAATCTGGTTGCCTCTGGCAATATAATGTAAATAATTCATCCTGAACTCTAGTTCTATTTCCCCATCCACTGGCCCATATATGCCTTTAGTTCAGGAGTTAGGAGTTTAAATCTGCCCTCAGACACATATTAATTGTGTAACACTAGACAATCTCTCAACCACTGTCTACCTCAGTTTCCTTTTCCTTGTCTTTAAAATGGAGATAACACATCTATCTCCCAGGGATAGTAATATTTGTAAGGCTAAGAGAGATATTTAAGTACTAGCTACTACTGAGGGAAGAGACTATTTTTCCCATTCTTTATATCTTCACTATTTAGTACTGTGCCTGACATCTAGGAAGCCCTTAATAAATGCTTGTTGATTGACTTTCTTAATGACCCTATGTCTCTGGAACCCACTATATTTTAGAAGTGACATGGAAAAGCTTGACTGCATTCAGAGGAAAGCAGCCATGATTGGGAACTACCTCTTCAGAGGTTTAATTTAATGGTTTCTGTTGATGACTGCCTTCTACATCACTGTCTACTTCTGGGGCACATTCAATCTCAAACTCTACTTTCCCAACTATACTCTGAAAAGTTCTATCGTTGTCTAGCAGTTTGTAAGAGTTCTATCCCTTCACTCAAATTTTCACATGAAATACATGCAGAAAGAAATGGAATTTAGAAGTCCTATGAAATTAGATGGGAAAATACAAAATTCAGTGTCACAGACACCACCTTGTAGCCATGGATGTATTTATTCCTTAGTGCAGTCAAAAGGTTTACCAGAAAATCATAGAATTCTTGCCACCCAAACTGGGAAATCTATTCTATCTCTGTGACCCAGCTAAGAAAGCTCATAACTCAGGAGTTCTTAAGCTGTGGCCAATGAACTTTAAAATGTATTTTTGGATAATTGAACTTCAGTATAATTGATTTCCTTTGCAATCCCATAATTTTATATGTGAGGTAGTTTTGTGGCAAAGTGGATAGAATGCTGGACCTGAGGTCAAAATTAACAGAGTTCTAATCTGGCTTCAGACAGTAGCTGTATGACCCCAGACAAGTGTCTTAAGCTCTGTTTGCCCAATTTCCTCATTTGTCATATGAGGATGATAATAGTACTTACCTCCAATGGTGGTTGTGAGAATAGAATGGGCTAATATTTTCAAAGTGCTTTTCAAACCTTTTCAAACTATGAATTGCTATAAAAATTCAAGTTATTATTATTAATTTTATGCATTTGAAAACTATTTTAAGAAGGGATCCACAGACTTCATCAGACTGCAAAAGGGGATCAGGACACAAAAAAAGTTGACTCCTGTCATACTGCTTTATCAAGATCTCTACCACTTTTCCTCTAACTCTTTGAGTACAGAGAGCAAGAAAAGATTCTGACCAGAGCTTTCCACGCTTTGTCTCCTCTGCAACACCCAGCATAGTATTTTACATAAAGCAGATGACCAACTAATATTTGTTGAGTTGACTAATGTTATATTGAAACTCTGGGAGCTGAGAGGCTCACCGTTGATTGACAGGTGAAGACTGTTGGATATCAGAATGTTCCCAGAGGCCATGAGGACAGGGGAGAAAGCAGTTGGCCAGGGGGGGGTATAAATACCCTGGCAGCCCTGGCTTTTGGTTCCTTTCCTTTCATTTTCCTTGGACCTGAGATCTGTGGACCTTGGTCTATTGGGATCTAAGACTTGCTTGGCTCAGCCTTGCAAGAACTCCTGTCTTGTACATCATTGACATTTGCCAACCTGTTTCCAGACCATGAATCCTCTTATTCTACTGTCCCCTAGATATTTAGGAATTCAAACCATCTTTAGATATCTAGGTATCCCGGGGCCCGGGAGGGATCCAGGAAGTGGGCAGGAGAAGAAGAGGGTGAAAAGGGGTGGTTCCTGAAGACTGTAAGAGCATAACATCTGGCAAGAAGAAGAAGCTGAAAAACATCAAACAACAGCTTGCTTGCTCTGGTTTGGCTGTGGCCAGGCTGAGCCAGAGGAGCTATTATTAACTAGCCAGAATCATTCACTTGCCTACAGCTCTGAAGGATTAGTTTATTATCAAAGTTAGTTTAGGGTTTCCCTATTCCTCTTCCCATTTCCTAATACTCCTTCTTTGCTAAATATAGATAAAGCTATTCAAGTACCTTCCTGGAATGGTTGTTTCATCACTTCTCTGGGAAGGGAGCAACGCAGTCAGATAAATGTGTCCAAGGCTAATAGAGCCCAATATCCATCATTAATCAACCCCGGGTGGGACCTGAAGGGATACCATCTACTGACCTGAAGGATCCTGCTTGGGCACTGTTATAAGGGAGGGAAGTGTCACAATATCTAGCTAGGTGGCAAGACTCAGGTGATCTTGCACTAGCCACATATCTGAACTACCACTGGTCACCCAATTAACAGTGGTAGTATCCAGTTTACCCTCTCTCTATCCCCATTTTTATAACACTAACAGCCCACTTTGTCATATAAAGATAAATGGAAGAACCTGAGGACATTTAGCCTAGAAAAGAGAATTAAGTGAAACATAATCATAATCTTCAAATATTTGAAGAGTTGTCATGGGGGGAAAGGAGCAAGCTTGTTCCACTTTTTCCTAAAGGACTTAACCAGAGGAATGTTAATGCTCAATGTAAAGGAGATTTTCCTAATAATTAGAGGAAGGTGAAGACTCAAGGACATAATCTCTGAAATATTCTTCCTCCTTATTATTAGAATGTGACTGTAAAAGTCCACCAAAAAGCCCACTCCATGGAAAAGGAGGATCTGACTGGTAGAATCCTTGGTGAAATTAGCAGGGGACCTGAAAACTTGAAAACAGGAAGAATCCCTAATTCAATTTTTCCAGAAAGTGAGCCCTATCAGGAGGAGAGAAGGAAAAGACAGCAGGTAAAATTATCTCTATTTTTTCTGAATAACTAGACATAACTACCCTTAGCTATTCTGAATAATCAGAGAAAACTATCCCTAATTATTTGGGGTGGGTGCAGGGAGGGGAGGCTGTACCCTGTGAGGAGACAGAAAGGGTATATGTGGTTGTGTATTATTTCTTGATTCTGAATCTGAATCCATTGCGCTAAGTTGTGGTGTAGTGGGATCCTAGATCAACCTGCCTAAGGATTTGAGTACCTGGACTGGTTCCTTAGTCAATATATCAGGAAACCTAAGGTCCTGAACAGAAAAAACTTATTTTGTCAAATCCTTTAAAGATATGTTTCTTATACTCCCCACTCCAATTTTCTAACCTCAATATCTACCTGCTCCAGAGAAACTTCCAGGTCTTCCCATCTCTGAGAGGGCAGCCAGGCATCTTTGCTGCCTCATTTTCAGATGATATAGATTTATAACCTGGGTACCTCCCTATTCTAGAAACCCTAGGGAAGTAGAGTAGATAATCTGAGACACAAGGAGCACCAGGAATCTCTAGGGAGAACCTCATCCACTCCTCATAAATCACCCAATGGAATAACTATACATCACAGTTCACTAGACCAAGTTTTCAGAAGAAGTGACATAACGTTGTGGAAAAGTATTTGGCTGTGTGGACCAAGGAACTGCTTTTTTTTTATTTTGTCTCCACCACTAGTATCCATGTGAACTTGGAAGTTCAATTTCTTTGGGCCCCAGTTTCCTCCTCTGTAAAATGTAAATAATATACTACCTACTTCTAAAAGTCAATTAGTATCATTTTATATACATTTTGAGAGCATATTGCCAGTTGACTCTAATACTCACAGTTCTAGTGAAAATAGCATTGTTTATGGTTTCGATAATAGACTTCACTAAAACACAAAACTCAAAACATAGGCTCATCTGTTTGCCTCTCACTAGGAGAACTCCTAATAGGAGTTCTAATAGAAAAGAGATTCCTTAAATGTAGGTGATAATTCGGGGACAGTATGCTATAGCTGAAAACACATGAACATTGAGCAAATGTATGGTGGGCTAGCCATGTAGCCAGTGTTAAAGGTAAAAGGACAGTCTAAAAGTTTGCTGCAGTGCTGAATGGGAAATGCCTAAAGACTAAGGGGAAGGCCTTCAGCACCTTGGACAGCACAGGTATGAGCATATAAACTATTAAGAAAGTATGGGTAGATCACAGCCTTTACTAGTGAAGGAAGCACTCAATTTAGATGAGATCACAAATCTATTGAAATATCCAAGTGCTAAAAATTATAATGATATTATATCAATATCTTCAGATTTCACATCCAAAGTCTACCAGAACGACACACAGATAGATGATGAGGCAACATAATGTAATTGAAAAAGCTGTGGGAACTTTGAGTCAGAACTGGATTCAAGACCTAGATCTGCCACTTACTTGCTGTGAAATGATAGAAGAATCACAACTCTCTCAGGAAGGACTTTGTTTTACATATTTTAAATTTTTGGTTTATTTTTAAAACAAAAAGATATTCAGAAGGGGCCACAATCAGGGCAGTATTAGAATTGGTATATGGAATTTGAAACATAATTCTTTCACACTAGCTTATTCCCCCCACACACAAAAAAAAACCTAAAGTGCATGGAGTTAGGAAAAAATAAAATGGATGTAACATAAATTCATCTTCATATGCAAAAAAGTTATTTT
The DNA here is from genome assembly GCF_016433145.1 of Gracilinanus agilis. Taxonomy (NCBI): domain Eukaryota; kingdom Metazoa; phylum Chordata; class Mammalia; order Didelphimorphia; family Didelphidae; genus Gracilinanus; species Gracilinanus agilis. Next base: position 90,811,709 of record NC_058132.1, read on the forward strand.
TTCATTAACAAAAATCTCTCAAATTTTCTTTCTCTTACACCTCCTCCCCAATTGGAAAAAAGAAAAAGAAAAAGAAAACCCTTATAGCCGATATGCATAGTTAAACAAAACAAATTCCCAAACTAGTTATGCCCCAAAAACATGTCTCAGTGTATTTCCTGAGTCTATTATCTCTTTGACAGACGTAGGTAGCATATTTCATTATAAGTTTTCTGGGAAAACAGTTGGATGTTGTGTTGATCAGAGAGTCTTTTGAAGTTGTTTGAGAATCTCCTGACTTCATTCAAGATTCAACTCAAAGACCATCTTCTGCAAAAAGTGTTTTCTGAGAATTCAAGATCCTAACACCCTTCCCCTGAAAGATATCTTCCATCTAATATTTATGTACTTATATGCATGCTATGTGTTGCATTAAAATGTAAACCCCTTTCAGACAGGGATTGTTTTTTCTTTTTCTTTGAATCTCTGAGATTTAACATGGTACCTGACACATAGTAAACACTTAATAAGTGATTATTGATTGATTGATTAAAGGATTTAGATCAAATCCTAGAAGAATTTTGAATAAATTCTGGGGTCAAAGGGATAATTTTTGAGAATTTAAAAAAGAAAAATAGAGGTCAACAGGAGCTACTATGGCTTCGTTAAAAATAAATTATGCCAGACTAACTTCATTTCCTTATTTGATATGGTTTGCAAGATGATACATTAATAATGTTATAACTATAAGAGTAGTCTAGCTAGATTTGAGCAAATTTGATAGGCACTTTTGCTAGTATTGCAGACAAGACAGAGAAATAGGAGCTAGGGCGATAGTTTCCCAACGGTGTACCACAGATCCCTGTGAGGAGTTTTTTTTTTATTGAAGTCTCTGAATCCATAAAGATTTATTATTGAATTAAGTTAGGTATTATTAAAGATTTTCTTAAAGAAAAGAAACTAATAATACAGTTCTCTAAAAGGATAAATTACAGAGGATTTGTAGGTTCCTTGATCTGAAATCCTAGGTTCTAACACATGGGGAAATGCACTAATAAAAATATTATCGATGCGAGGTATATTTTTAAAGCTACACACATATGAAGAGATAATTGTGTTATTATTAAGATTACTACTGTGCTATAGAAAAAGTGGGGGGAAAATAAAAGGTCACCAGGAATTATCTTGAGAGGCCCCTGGGAGGAGTAATGAGACCTTCTAAAGGTCTATCCATTAAACACAGAGTAAGAATCAGGGCAGAAGCTGATGGAGATATTCTCAGCATGAACTACAGACTAGATTGAGTCAACTGATCAGTTAACCTGAGAGGAAGCAGCAATAATTTTGAACTTCCTTTTTTCCTCTCCAGGGAGAAGTTAAATGTTCATTTGTACTAACATTACTCTCTCTATTACTTCCATTTGACTCTTCTAGGCTGTTATGGAAGCTTTTCTCTTTTTCCAAACCTTTACCTCCTTTTTTTAGTTGTTAAACTGTGATAAATTTGCTGGAAAACAAATAAGACAGACTTTAATATATAATGCACAGATAATGAATGATAAAGGGAATAGGAGTAATTCCTTCTTTTAGAGACAAATAACATAGCAGCCCAAGGAGATTGGGCTGGGGAATGAAGCCTCAAGGGATAAGGGAGGAAGGGAATGTTATTGATCACAGGTATCACAAAAGTACCCAGTGCTCCTAGGCCAATTTTTATTTTCACTAAATTTTTTTTAAAAAGATAGAGCCAGAAGGATCATATGTTAGGCAAAAGTCACTGCATATGTAACTTGAGGGGCCTGATTCAACAGACTTTTCTGATCTTTCTCTTTATTTTTTAATTTTGAAATTAGCCAACAGGAAATAAGATGAATATATTACATGCAAACGATAGAAAAAGGAAATTATAAATGAAACCAAACTGTGAATCTTCATTATGCAAAGCTTGCTTTTCTTTTAAAGTACATAATAAATTCAATATATTTGAAAAGTTAGGGGCAGCTGGGTAGCTCAGTGGAGTGAGAGTCAGGCCTAGAGACAGGAGGTCCTAGGTTCAAACCCAGCCTCAGCTACTTCCCAGCTGTGTGACCCTGGGCAAGTCACTTGACCCCCATTGCCCACCCTTACCAATCTTCCACCTATGAGACAATACACTGAAGTGCAGGGGATTAAAAAAAAAAGTTAGTTATCCTGCCTGTCTATTACAGACATATGCTCTTCTCTTCTATATAGATTTAAATGTGTAGTGACTCTTTTTTCTTACTTTTTCCCTTATTTTCATTTTCATAACACTATTTTCCCTTGCCTTCACCTCTCCTACTCAAAAAAATCAAAAGAAAGAAAGAGAAAATGCTTATATCAGATATATCTATTCAAAAACTAAAATCCCTATGTTGTTCCTTTTCAGAAATGTATCATTCTGGGCCTTCAGATCATCATTTTTCTGCCTACTTGAACTTTCAAAAAGCACAGGTGAAAGAAGGAAGTGAGGATACCATGCAAGCTAGGTAGAGGGCATCAATCACCCTATTACCATAATGATGCTACTGTAACAAACTAACTATTTTCCCATTTCTGAACTCACTGGTTCTGAATTTACCTCTAGTGATTAGAAAAGTATTTCCAAATATGAATTAGATCTCAAAGAGAATACAGAGAGTAGTTGTTGAGTTGGTTTCCCCATAATGAGGAAGGAGCATAATGAACCATCCACTCTGTCACAGGTAGGATTAAGAGATTCTCATAACTCTAGACAGATAAATTTGAATCCAATAACCTTAGCTTCATTAGGAGTGGTAAATACTGATTTTTCTAGATAAAGTTCAAATTCTGTATATTATTAAATTTATTTTACTTTCAAGGTCTAGAGTTCTCTAGCTCCATGATTCTTCCAAAGGGAAGAATTAGGAGACTGGGAAAGTTTGAACATGAAATGTTCAACATTTGAGAAAATTTCCTAGTGACTTACACTGTCTAAAAGTGGAATGCACTACCAAGCAAAGTAGAGAGGGGTTCTCATCAATGGAGCTCTTCAAAAATAGGATGACTGATGACTTATCAGAATTCAGGTATAGAGAAATTTTTTGTACTTAGAATTAGTACTAAAGAACCACTGAGATTCCCTCCAACTCCTAAAATCAAAAAATCGGTACTAATTCTATGATACTAAAGGCAATCTTTTTCATCCTCTCATTGAAATATGAAACTCCTCTTCAATACCCATGAAAAGTGGTCACACTCTCTATTTCACTATCTCCAATGAAGAAATACAAAGTTGGTCAATTAAATTCACTCCTAAACAAAAAACATAATTCTCGATAATTTGTTCCATTAATCAGTATACAAATGACTTCCCAAAATGTTAAACTGTATTTTCCAAGAAGATGGATATCCCTACAAAAGAAGGATCATAGTTTCCTCTATGTCTAGAAGGCTTTTTCCTTAGTCTGATCATAATTGTGGTTGTATTTCCTAGTGGATATGGAGCTGATATTGAAGTCAGGAAGTCTTCTTAAAGTTTCCTGACACATACCAGCTATGACAAGTTATGTAAACTCACTAATTTGGGAAACCCTCTAATACTACAATTTGCAGAGGAGATACAAACCTGTATCAGTAAAGGAAGTTTCCTTATCTGAGAGGTCCTTAAACAAACAAAATTACAGTTCTATTCTCCACCCCTATCCTGGTCTTATAGTACCTAGTAATTAAGCCCTCACACATGACTTCTATCATTTGAACCTTGACACAATGCACCAGCAATTCCCCGGCACACCTAACATTCACCACAGGATCTTCTTAATCCTCAGGCAACAAATGATGAGGTTCTATGTGGGTGGAATAAGCAAATAAAAATTAGCAAGTAACACTTCCAGCTCAGAGGAGGGAGTCATGATTAGAATAGCTCTAACCATGATAGCGATGCCTATTTCCAATATGATCTTGTGTATAAGTATGGTTTCGTAGTACAGGGGTTTGCAGATAGCCACATAGTCATCAAAGGCCATGGCTAGCATCACTCTTGTGTCAGTAGTAACAGTTCCATAGACAACATACATCTGGGCAAAGCAGGAAGTAAATGTGATGACACCATCACCTTACCAGAAGATGCTCAATATCTTGGGAGCTACTAAGTAGGTAGCCATGATGATGTCACAGCTGCCAGAGTGCACAGGAAGAGGTATATGGACTCATGTAGAGTACGGTCCACCCAGATCACAGTCAGAATCAAAATGTTCCCTACAATAGCCACATCATACATGAAGCTCAGTGGAGCTGCCAGCATGGGATGTGCCCCCTTCATTCCTAAAATACCCAAAAGGATGAATGAATTATCTCATATCTGGTTGTAAGGTGATGCCAATCTGACAAAGGAGAGTTCTATCCAAAGATAGAACCACAAAGCTCACGAGAGGACAGAGAACTCAGCTTAGGGCCTTGATGGCAAACCTATGACACATATGTCAGCATTGACACATGTAGCCATTTTCGATGACACAGGGCTGCATGTGGCAGCATACAGAGAAATATGAGGCCGCATGCAGACTTATGCTATTTTTTTCTCAAAGTGACACACCACCCAAGGTATGCTCGGTTTTTTGGTGAATTTTGACACACCAAGCTCAAAAGGTTGCCCATCACTGCCTTAGGGTATCTTTCCCCAATGCCATCTCCTACTTATAAGCTTAATTATTATTTGGCTCTTAATTTCTCTGCCAATTAGAAAATCCTTTGTCTTGAGAAGGTTAGAACAAAAAATGGCTAATTTTTAGTAGATAGGAAAGAAAAGTAAAAGATCAAGGGCAGTTGGATACTATTTGCTGATTTCAAGTCCCTAAGAGAGAACTAAACAACATCCTCAGGTACAGAAAAAATTGATGGACATGCCTTTTTTTTTTAAACCCTTACCTTCCATCTTGGAGTCAATACTGTATATTGGCTCCAAGGCAGAAGAGTGGTAAGGGCTAGGCAATGGGGGCTTGCCCAGGGTCACACAGATAGGAAATGTCTGAGGCCAGATTTGAACCTAGGACCTCCTGTCTCTAGGTCTGGCTCTCAATCCACTGAGCCACCCCGCTGTCCCCTGGACATGACTTTTATGACACTATGAGTGATTTGGAAGGATTGAAGAGCACAGGATAAGTGTTGTAGGAGTGAAGAAGGGCCAATGTGGTCTTAAGTTTCAAGAAAGGAATGAGAATGAAATCTGAAAATTATCAACCTGTGAACTTGACTTCAATTTCTGGAAAAATTCTGGCTTGCATTGGGTGAAGAACTCAGAGTGAAGGTCGGTGAATAGCTAGAATACAACCATTCTCAAAGAGTGATCTGTAGACCTTTAGACTTTCCTGAGACCCTAGAAAAAATACTCTAACCCACTACTGATTAGAGAAATGCAGATGAAAACAATTTTGAGACATCGTCTCACACCCATCAGATCAGTTAAAATGACAAATATTGGAAAGGATATGGGAAAATGGGGACACTAATACACTGTTGGTAGAACTGTGAACTAATCCAACCATTTTGGAAAGCAATATGGAATTATACCCAAAGAGTATAATACTTTATTCCCTCGGACCCAGGAGTACTGTTGCTGGGTCTGTTTCTAAAGAAGATCAGGAAAAAGGAAAGGAATCTTTATGTTCCAAAGTATTTATAGCAGCTTTCTTTGTGGTGGCAAAGAACTGGAAATCGAGGGGATTCTCATTTGTTAGGGAATAGCTAAACAAATTGTAGTATATGGCTTTGATGGAATAATACTGATGGAAAGAACTACATAGGATAATGAATGGCAAAATGAGTAGAACGAAGGCATCATACATAGCCATAGTTGTAAAGTTTCAAGAATAAATAGTGAATTTTACCTCTAAAAAATGAACTGAACAAAAGGAAACATGAAAGACATAATTTGTATTAGCATGTCTGTCACCCAGACGATATCTTCTATGCTGTGGGGAGAGAAGGAAGGAGTTGAGAAACTTGTAAATAAATTCTATAAAATCTATTAAAATAAAATAAATGTTTAAAAATTTTAAGAAGCTAACTTCTTATTCTCATTCAGACTTCTCATTTCCTCACTTTTGGCCCATAGAATGGGGAAAACAAAAAGTTAGTGGAAGGCACCCCCTAGTTACTCATTGGCTCAAAGTTCCAGGAGGCATGGCCTAGATCAGTGATTGCGAACCTATAGCATGAGTGCCAGAGGTGGCCCGAAGAGCACTTTCTTTGGGCATGCAGTCACCCCCCCCCCCCAGAGTTCATTACTAGAAAGGCAGAGGGCCTCAGCTGACCTACTCCCTTCCCCCTCTCTACCATACCTGATGACATGTTTTCAGATCCCCAGCTCTACACCTAGCAGCCCAATGGGAGCACACTGAGGATAAGGCAAGCACACAGAACTGAAGGAGAGCAGAGTGCCCAGGCCACTCTCCTCCCCCTCTCTACACAAGCTGAGGACAGTCGTCACTTCATTCATCACTCTGCCCAGCAGCCCAATGGGAGCGTGGGGTAAAGGGGGCCAGGGCACACCCTGCATTCAGTAGGGGGAGGGATCATCCTTTTGTATTCATTGAGTTACCTGCCTTTGTTTCCAGTTTCAGGAAAACCCTTGTAATGTGAAAGGGCTACAGCAGTCATTTATTGGACATAGGACTGGCTCTCAGTGAAAATGACAACTCTACTTAAATATTTGCCTATTTAATGCCATAGCAATCGAACTACCCAAAAATTATTTCATAGAACTAGAAAAAAGTAGCAAAGTTCATTTGGAAGAACAAAAGAATCCTCGCCTCTCGCCCTAGGCAGGCACTGCTCCACCCCCACCACCCCACTCCACGGCCCGCGGTCTCCGTGAGAACTGAAAGGCCGGCAGGTTTCTCCGGGTCCTGGATCATTGGCTCCGAGTTTCAGAGGGCGTGGCCTGGACCCTTATACCTGGTGCTGCCGGCCCCTAGAGCTGGCCGCTTCACTTTCCCCTTCTCTTTCCTCTAGTATCACTTAGTCCCTGGCCTGGTCCCAATCTAAAAGAGAGTCGGAAAGAGCCTGGAGCTTGGGCTGGGGGAAGGGAGTACGGAAGGATAAGGCAGGTGGTGAAAAAAGGTGATTTTTGAAGACAAAGACACCGGGAGAACAGCTAGCCTCAAGGACTCTTCCTGTCACAGAAGAGGAAAATGAAGTCCGGGAGATTCTGGTGGCGTGGCTCAGGTTCCTTAGGAGGGAAATGTCAGAGCCCAGAGGAGAGCCGAACCAGAGCCTGGGGAAGAGCTTCTTCTCCGCAAGAGCGTCAGCTGCAGGCTTGTTCGACGCTGGAGGAACTGAAGAAATTTAAGATTTATCTGCAGAACCATACCCCTGGGCCGGGCATCCTCCGGGGCCGCTTGGATGGTGCTGATCTCACAGAAATGCGGAACTCCTGGTCCGTTTTCATGGAGGCCTGGGAGCTGCCTTTGAACATCTGTAAGACGAGTCTGAGGGAGCTAAACGAGCGAGCGGAGCTGAAGGATTGCAAGGTAAAGGCTCTCTCTTGGTATTCCCTCTCCTACTTCCACGCTTCCAACGGCCTGACCCCTTCCCTATCTTCTTCCTTTTCTCTCTTCCTCCCTTCATCATTTGACAATGATTTCTCCAGTGACGGGAGATGATGAAAACGCAATGAATATTATTTGGAGGAATTTGAAGCGTAAAGTGCTGGGGAATCACCCAGAAGAGTGGGAGGAGCATCGACCAAGAGAAGTGATTTCATGGTAAATGGGGAAGAAAGACCGGGGACCCGGACAGACTACGTGACTAAGAATGAGCGAAAATTTCAACCAAGGAGCAATACTATCCTCCCCAAACACCAAAATTGACATATTTAAGAGTGAGGGGCAAAAGAGTGCCTAAGTGCCTCAGAGGGTAGAGAGCCACACCTGGTGATGGGGAAGGTGCCGGTTCAAATGTAACCTTAGACACTTAAGCCCATTTACCTAGCCCTTACCATACCACTCTTCTGCCTTGGAAAAGATACTTGATACGGATTCTAAAACAGAGGGTAAAACTTAAAAAAAAAAAAAAAAAGAGTGAGGGACAATAGAAATAAAAGGGATGGAATGAGGGGTAACAAGATTTACAGGACAATAATAGACATCAGAAGGAAGAAACATTTTTCCATCTACTCTTTTTTTCCTTATTCAAATATATTTTATTTTCCCAATTATGGGTAATGACAATTTTCAACATACGTTTTTCCGAAATTATAAGATACAAATTGCCTCCCTCCTTCCCTTCCTCCATCCTCCTTCCCTTCCTCCATCCCCCTTCCCAGAGATGGTAAGCAATTTGTTTTGTGGTTTTTTTAAGAATATTTTTCCATGGTTACATGATTCATGTTCTTTCCCTCCCCTCAAACACCCCCCCCCCCAGCCAGAGCAATTCCACTGGGTTTTACATGTATCTTTGATCAAGATCTATTTCCATATTATTGATAGTTGCACTGGGGTGGTTGTTTAGAGTCTACATCCCAAATCATATCCCCATCAACCCATGTGTTCAAACAGTTGTTTTTCTTCTGTGTTTCTACTCCCACCGTTCTTACTCTGAATGTGGATAGCGCTCTTTCTCATAAGATCCTAAGAATTGTTCTGAATCATTGCATTGCTGCTAGTAGAAAAGTCCATTAAGTTGGATTGTAGATGGTAAGCAATTTAATCTGAGTTAAACATGTATTATCATGCAAACCATACTTCCATAGTGGTCATTGTTGTAAGAGAATACATTCATAAAACCAAAACCCCAAAATAAAAACATAAACTATTGTGAAAAAATTCTTGCTTTGTTCTGCATCTTGACTCCAACAGTTCTTTCTCTGGAGGTGGAGAGCATTCTGACATAAATCCTTCAGAATTCTCCTAGACCAGCTTTGGAGAACTATTGGCACACATGAGGAGAGGGGGAAATGCTCCAGTCCCCCTCTTCCCAGCTGAGAACATTTTTTGCATGTCCCACCCCTCTGTCCAACCACCCAAAGTGAGCACTTCCTCCCCTCCCCTCTTTGGGGGTAATGGAAGGGGCTCACTGGCAATTTGAAATTGCAGTTTGGACAGGTGAACTCAAAAAGTTCCCCCCCACTTTTATATTTCTGAGAGTAGCTAAGTCTTTCATAGTTGATTGACATACAGTATTGTTGTTACTCAGTACAATATTCTTCCAATTCTGCTTATTTCACCTTGTATCAGTTCATATAGATCTTTTCAACTTTTTCTAAAATCATTCTGTATTCCATCACCAACTTAAACCACAATTTATTCAGCCATTCCCTAACTGAAGGACATCACCTCAATTTCCAATTCTTTGCCACCACAAAAAGACCTACCATGAATATTTTTGTACAAGGAGGTCTCCTCCCCCTTTTTTTTTTTTAAACCCTTGTACTTCGGTGTATTGTCTCATAGGTGGAAGATTGGTAAGGGTGGGCAATGGGGGTCAAGTGACTTGCCCAGGGTCACACAGCTGGGAAGTGGCTGAGGCCGGGTTTGAACCTAGGACCTCCTGTCTCTAGGCCTGACTCTTACTCCACTGAGCTACCCAGCTGCCCCTCCTCCCCTTTTTTTATAATCTCTTTGGGTTACAGACCTAGTAGCCTTATTATAAGATCAAAGAGTATGCACAATTTTATTGCCATTTGGGCATAGTTGCAATTGGCCTTCAGAATGGTTGAATTAGGTCACAATATGTATTAGTATCCCCATTTTGCCATGTCCATTCAAACATTTATCACTTTCCTTTACTATCATATTAGCCAGTCTGATAGGTATGAGAGGGTACTTCTCTGTTTTTCTAATTTGCATTTCTCTAATCCAGAATAATTTAGAACATTTTTTCATATAATTATTGATGGTTTTGATTTCTTCGTCTGAAAATTGTTCATATCCTTTGACCATTTGTCAATTGGGGAATAATTTACATTCTCATAAATTTGACTTAGGTCTCTATAAATTTGAAAAATTAGAGCTTTATCAGAGAAATTTGCTAGAAAAAACCCTTTCCCAGTTTGTTGTCTCCCTTCTAATCTCGTTTACATTGGTGTTGTTTGTACAAAAGCTTTCCAATTTAATGTAATCAAAATTATTCATTTTACATCTTAGAATGTTCTCCGTCTCTTCTTTGGTCATAAATTCTTCCCTTCTCCATAGATCTGCCAGGTAAACTATTCCATATTACCCTAATTTACTTTGGGTATCACTCTATATCTAAATCATATACTCATTTTGACCTTATCATAGTATCTCACACTTTAGTGTAAGATATTGGTCTAGATCTGGTTTCTACCATGCTATTTTCCAGTTTTCTTCAAATAGTGAGTTCTTACCCCAAAAGCTGAGGTCTCTGAGTTTATCAAACACTAGGGTACTAAAGTCATTTATCCCTATATATTATATATCTAATCTATTCCATTTGTCTACCATTCTATTTCTTAGCCAGTACAAGATTATTTTGATGATACTGCTTAATAGTAAGGAAGATACTTTTTTGTGATTTTTTAAAGGCCCACTGTGTATATTTAGCATACTAATCAAACAATCGATTTGTCAAAGCTGCAGGCTAAAAAAATAAACCCATAAAATCAACAGCATTTCTGTATAATAATAACAAAATCCAAAATCCAATAATTGAAAAAGAAATCTCATTAAAAATAATCACAAAATGCATGAAATATTTGGAGATGAGGCTACTAAAGTCCACAAATAACTTGTATAGATTCATAAGGAAAGTGCTCCTTTAAAGAAATAAAAATGAGGGGCACCTGGGTGGCTCAGTAGATTGAAAGCCAGGACCAGAGACAGGAATTCCTGGGTTCAACTCTGACCTCAGCTTCCTAGCGGTGTAACCCTGGGCATGTCACTAACCCCCATTGCCTAGCACTTACCACTCTTCTGCCTTAGAACCAATATACAGTATTAATTCTAAAATGGAAGGTAAGGGTTAAAAAAAATAAAAAGAAATAAAGATGAACTTTAATATCTGAAGGTGCTTGTAGATGGACTATGTACTCCATTTTCACATCTACTTCTTAGAAATTCTAGTTTGCTTCAGGTCCTACATGAAGCCTTTCCTGAACTACTCAGCTTCTAGGGCTTCTCCCATACCAAAATTACTTTGTATTCACTTTGTAGAGATTTTATATTGACAAGTTATTCTCCTCTATTTTATTTTGTTTGTATTCCCTAGTATCTAGCCCAGTGCTTGGCACATGATAAGTGTCTAATAGATATTCAATAATTGATTGCTGACTTTTTAAGATAAGAAGATCCCATTGGGACACTGTAATATAGAGATAGCAGCATGGAATCCCTGCAAAAATACAGGGTCGGCCTCACCCAGAATTCCAGGGGAGCCACCCTGGAGAACTTTGGGTGAGGGGACAGTTGAGAAGGGTTTAGACAGTTGCTTTCTGGGGGTTGAGGTGAGCGGATCACTGCTTAGTGCTCCTGACTTGGGGGGGTTCACCTGAGTGGCCATTGTGGCAAAAGCCATCGTGATTTTTACTCAGGAATTAGCCTGTTTAATAGGGTTAGTCCTTATCAACATCAATACAACGATTATTTAGTGATTTAGAGATTAGATATATTCACTATTAGCAAGAGAGCCAGTTTAGCCAAGTGCCTTCACCCCCTCCTGAGGGGAGGAAGGGCAGCTTCAATCTAATAGATAAGGGTTACCTTTCCCTCATCCTAAACCTAATTACCCCCTCTAGCTTTTCCCTTTCCTTCTTAATAAAAGCTTTACCTACAATATCTGTGCCTGGGAATTATTTGGGGATAATCACAACTCATAGTTACCATCCTAGCTTGAATCCTCTCAGCTGCCAGTTTTAAGAAGATCAGATCCATCTCAGTCCTCAACATAGATAACTAGCTTCTACTTATTCCTCTATCAGACCTGTGAGGAATATAAGTTAAAGAAAAGGGGAACATCATTAGAGTTCTGCCTCAACAGACCTTGCTAGAAGTACCTCAGATTGTCTCCATTTTCCAACTGAAACCTCAACTGCTTGGGGGAAGGGGTTTGAGAGCCAGGAGTGTCTAACCCCCTCCTTTCTCACTGAAGCCTGTCAGACAGTGTCAGTGAAAAGAAGTGACTTGAAGGTTACTGGCCCTGGAATAATTATCTGCTTCCCCAAAATATCTGTTATTATCAACATAACAACACATGATATAGATCTAAAATAAGGAGAGAAGGTGACCTTTATGTTTTCTTCTCACAATCAAGATGGAAGGAGTAGAGTTTAGTAACTGTTCCCTGTTACTGGAGCAGAAGAGCATTTGGGCCATGAAGAAAGTTTGTTGGAGGAAAGAGAATATTCAGGAGGTGCCAATAGGTAGGGGAAGAATTAAAGAGAAGTATAAATGGTTAATCTGGGAGAATAAAAGTAATGTAAGAAATTTCAGCTGTGGTTGAGGAAAGGAAAAAGGTTGGAGGGGACCAGTGGAGAAAGGAGGAGGTGAAATTAAATGGGCCAAGGTTTGATTGGTTATATCTCAGCACAAGGAAAATGTCCCAGAAAGAAAATTATTAAGACTGCCAAATTTAGAACAATTCTCTGTAGTCTATGCTGAGTCCATAGCAGGGGTGAAGTTCCTTTGATTTTTAAAACAAGTGTTAATTAGCAAGAAGTCAATCAGATAGCATGCACAATAGCAGGGATGAGAAAGAATCTGGTTCCATACAATAACCTTACAGAGTCGTTATGGAAAGGTTATCCTGTAGGTATGCAGAGAACTTGAGACTGCCCCATGCCCTCTGAGTACCTCTGCCCAATCCCATCTAGGATTTGATTCTTAGGTACTTTCAATCTGGGAGAAGAGAAACAACAGGAAAGAGCAAGAATTGTCAGTGAAAGTTCTAAAGTGGATACGATGAGGTAGGTTCTTTGAAACAGTAATATGTTATTTATGACCCCATTTCAGGATTCTCAGATTTGCTCAGTGTTGCCAGGAAACCCTGAAGTTAAACCATAAGCTATGCTCGTCAACTGTTTAAGAACCCTGGTGGGTGTCGAATAGCTTTGCCTTCTTGATGATGTGTCTCCAGTTTGAAAATCTGGAATTAGTCATTAAAAAATTTAAAATTGCCCATTAATTCACTTAAACTAGAAATAGAAGAACCAACAAGATAACAACATTAATCCAAGCATCTACTTAGCTGGTGACAAAAGGGCTCTGGATCCTCTTCCTTCCTCTATCTGGGCAGTACAGAAGAATCCTCCTACTCCCTTGAGACCCAGATTAAGTGCCCCCCTTCTAAGAAATCTTCTGTAACCCATCAGTCTCTTTTTCTTTCTGCCCAGTGTTTAGCATTGTAGAATGAATATAGGTCAGAAGAATCAAGATATTCCCTTTAGAAACAAATTTTTTGAGGTAGCTAAGTAGCAAAGTGGATAAAGCACCAGGCCTTGGAGATGAAAGGATGTGGATTTAAATCTGATATTAGATACCTCCTATTTATGTGACCCTGGGCAAGTCACTTAACTCCTATTGCTTAGCCCTTGCCTTTCTTTCATCTTAGAATTGATTCTAAGGGAAGGAAGGAAGAAAGAAAGAGAATGAAAGAAGGAAAGTTAAGTTAAATGCTTTTCTGAGTCCCTCTAAGGCTATATCCATTTATATTGCAGATACTCCAGAAGAATCGAGAAGGAAAATGATTACAAGAAGCAAGAAAAAGAACCAAGACATGAAAGATTTGTAGATGATGACAAGACTGGCTGTGGATAAAATAAGTTGTTTGTTTTTCCATCTATCACCCTGGACCTCAGATAATCTATTAATGGGACCCAGTTCATAAAATTTAAGGAGATATGCCACAGGAACCTAGGCCACTTCCCCAAACATTTAGTAAATTGAAGTCTTTGGATCATAGTAGACAATATACTTTTATATGAGGGCAAGATAAAAAAATACTGGCAGTGTTTCTGTTAGTAAGAATGAAATGATCAGGCCAATACTGTATTGATACTTAATGGTAACAGAGAACTGCTGAAGCTCATTGATGAGAGGAATGATCTGATCAGACCAGTGCTTTAGCAATAACACTTTTGTAGTAGTATGGTAAATGGAGAGGGAATACATTTGAAGTGAGATGCTAAGAGGCTAATATAATAGTCATGAGAGAAGTAATGAGGGACTAATTTCAATTCCTTTTCCCTGACAACTGAAACAAGAACTTCCCAAGTTCAGTGAATTTAAAAATGAGGAAATCTGCTCCATTTCTCCTTCTCAGTTCACTTTATTTATCAACCAATATCTCTATAGGCGAATCATTATATTGAAGCCCTGCATGTGAAATAGGAAGGGGAAAGGGAAACATACTCAAAGAGATTTCAGTGTTGAAAGAAGATTTGCAAAAGAATATCCCTTACAGGGGCAGGTACATGGTTCATTGGATGGAGATCCAGATCTTAAGACAGTCAACTAAAATCCCACCTTCTGCAAGAAGCTTTTCTCATTGCCCCCATGTTAGAGTTCTTCTGCTGAGATTATCTCCAATTGCTGCTGGCAATATCTTTTTGTACTTAACTCTTTACTTTTTGTTTCCCCTTTTAGATTGTGATCTTTTTAATTTTATTTTTATGCAAAACATACTTCCATATTAACCATTATTGTAAGAGCACACTCATGCATAATCAAATTCCCAAAATAAAACCATAGATACACTGATATGAACAATAGTAGGTTTTGATCCACATCTACCTGATTCCAACAGTTCTTTCTCTGGAGATAGAGAGCATCCCCTGTGATAAGTCTTTCAGAATTATCTCTGATCATTGCATTGCTGAGAGTAGCCAAGTTTTCACAGTTGATCATCATATAATATTGCTGTTACTGTGTACAGTATTCTTGGAGTTCTGCTTATTTCACACTACATTAGTTCCTGCAGGTCTTTACAGCTTTTTCTGAAATCATCTTGCTTATCATTTCTTATAGCACAATAGTATTCCATTACCAATATGTACTACAGTTTATTCAGCCATTCCCCAATTGATGGACATCCCCTCAATTTCCAGTTCTTTGTCACCACAAAAAGAGCTGGATTCAGACCCAGTAGTGCAATTACACAACCAAAGGCAATGCACAGTTTTATAGCTCTTTAGCCATAGTTCCAAATGGCCCTCCAGAATAATTGGATGAGTTAAATTGTGGCCTTCCTGTAAACAGGAATTGTTTTTGCCTTTCTTAATATTACAACCTTTAGCAAACTAACTGTGGCATAGAGCAGACATTTAATAGATATTTGTGGAGTGGAATTGTTGACCTGAGTGACACAACATAAAGTAAGCAGTGTCAGGTAGGAAGTACTGGATGAATTTGAGGAAGCTCAGAGGAAGTAAAAAAGGACAGATAGGAAGATATTGAATTCCAGGCTGAGCTTAGACTCTACCCTATGGGTCAGGTGGAGATGCTGAAGGCTTTTGAGCAGGGCTAAGATGTTGTCAAGGCTATGGTAAGCTGAGGTGGAGGCAGAGCTTCTTCTTCTTGCACCTTAGAAGGTATAAATAAGATGAAGGCAGAGCCAATGTAGCACTTCACCTCCAAAGGGACTCTTGGAGCAATGGTGCCAAACCATTACCTCAGGAACTCTTCCCAGAGATGCCTCAGCATATTTAATCTTGAACATCTCTGCTCTGTGTTTCTTATGACTTTATATGAAAGAAATAAGTACAGAGAATGAATGAGAGAGAAATTCCAACTCCTAAGGGACAGGAACTCTCGTCCTGAGGAGCATGAGCTCTTTTACCACAGATTCACACAGCTGCTGCTAAGTTCCTAGTCAATGGATGGATACATGTTAAGATCATAGAAGAATAAGGACAACCTACAGAGCTGTCATTATTGGATCCCAATCAAAACACAGGTACCCAGCCACAAACTGTTGTGCTACAGGGGGCTACTGGTTTGGAAAAACCACCCTATCCAGCAAGCTGATAATGGACTGGGCAGAGGAAAGACTGTACCAGAACAGATTCTCCTGTGTTTTCTGTCTCAGTTGTAGAGAACTGAACCCATCAGGAGACAGAGAAATCAGTTTTTCTGAATTTATTGCCACACAGGTTCCCATGACAGAGATCATGTCCCAGCCAAAGACTCCTGTACATCACTGATGATTTAGATGAACTGAAATTCCCTTTTAAAGCACAGATATGATCTCTGTAAAGACTGGAAACTGCAGAAGGCAGCGCCCATCCTGCTGAGCAGCTTACTAAGGAAAACCAGGGTCTCTGAAACTTCTTTGCTGCTCACTAAAAGACCCACTGCTCTGGAGAAATTTAGTCCTTTCTTAGAAAATTCACATCATGTACAGATTCTGGGTTTCTCTGTGAAGCATAGGAAGGAATATTTCTGCAGATTATTCAGAGATAAAAATCTAGCTGAAAAAGCCTTTAATTTAGTAAAAGGCCACTGCACACTATTCACCATGTGTTCTGTTCCCCTAATTAACTGGATTGTCTGTACTTGCCCGAAACAACAGATGGAGAGAGGACTAGATCCCATCCAGTCTCTGAAAACCAGACTGCCCTATTCATGTGTCATCTTTCCAATTTAATGACATCTGATGATCAGATTTTTGTACCTCAGCACTTGGAGGGGCCTTTGTCATTTGGCTATTAGGGAATCTGGAAGAGGTAACTGCTGTTTGAAAGGCGTCTGAGAAGGCATGATCTAGAGGCAGCTGATAATGTCTGCCTTCTTAGACATGAACATTTTTCAGAAAGACAATGACTGTGAAAATGACTACAGCTTCATTCACTTGAGTTACCAAGAGTTTTTTGCTGCCTTTTTCTTTGTGATGAATATAGCTAAAAAAAGAAGGGGTGGGGAGACCTGACTCCTCCATTCCTGATGTCAAGCAACTACTGAAAGAATGTTAGTGGCCTGATGCCTGCTTTGTGGCCCTAGTAGTGCAATTTTTCTTTGGCTTCCTAAATGCAGAGACAGGAAGGGAAGTGGAGAAGAAATTCAGATGTAGAACTTCTCCAGAAATGAAGTCCCAATTACTGGAGTGGGTAGGGAAACTAATCACAATTCATTTCTTATCAGAATTATTTCCCAGAATGGTTTTATCATTTATATGAGACTCAAGATCCTGAGTTTACAGCAGAGGCACTGGTTATTGTCCAAGAAATCAACATAAAAGCGCTCCATTGGTATAATGCCCTGATTACAGCTTTCTACATAAAGCATTGTCTGATGGCACAAAAAGTTTCCATGTGAGTATCTTCATTTCTTATGTCTTAAAGATTTTATTAGCCTCTTTGTAGACAAATTTAAGTATGGGTCTTTGCTATAAGGGATCCTACTGTTTACCTTCAGCTCTGGAGATGTGATCAGTCCAGATTCTCAACCTGGCTTTTCTTTGTTTGGGGACACAGAGTTTGGGGACCAAAGCATCAAACTGCAAGTATTGCTGCACCTTATCATTCCTTGTGATTATGCAGAAAACTACAGTGATGTTCTTTTCCACCATTTATGTGTTAACCCTACTAAATGCACATAAATTTAAATTAGTGCTATTATACTTGTGTTCAGTAGCCTGGATCTTTATGCCAGAAAAAGAAAAGGATAAAACCTATGCACAGATTCCCATATCCAACTGAGATTAATTAAGGAATATTCTGTTCAGGCAACTTAGGTCCTAGAGAGTGGTGAGAACAGGGGACAGGAGGGGAAGAGTAAGGACGGTGTCATACAAATTTCCTGATCTATGTCCAGCAACTTTCCATTTTTGCACAGGAATAATTGCTTCTCTGGTGTGTGTTACAGATGCTCATTCTCTTTTTAGGACCCCTCAGGCAGTGAATGGTGAGGGAGCAAACAGTATTGTGGTGCTTTGGAATCTTTAAGACCCACCCTAGTTGAAAGGACAAAGCAGTCAACAGGGAAGAAAGGGAAAGTAAGCCTCATCCCATGGCTAACTTTGAACCTGTTGTTGATAGGAGCCTGTTCTTCTTTTCCTTAGAAGGATTCTAAGACAATCTCCCATGCACTGGTGATCGTAAAAGACAAAGCGGCTCATGCTAGTTCATGGCAGAATTTTTGATAAACTTTCAAACCCATTAGCCAGACTCCAGTCTCTAAAACCTGCCTTACAGGTGGAGGAAATAGGCAAACATTCACTCAGAACTTTTTAGTTTAGTATTTCACAATTGAAGTCTTTTGCATATATGAGACTAGTCAGCAAGAAAGTTTTTTTAATGCTATAATAAGCACTTCTACTGTGTAATCTTGTAGACGTATTTGAAGGCGTTTCCAAAAATGAAAAAACAAAAACAAAAACCTTTGCCAGCATTAGCCTCTGCCAGGCAACTTCATTAGAGGGAGTTAGATAGCACAGTGTGGAAAGACATCTACACCAGTCATGAAGATCTGAATTGAAACATGTCCTCAGATACTTCATAGCCTTGGGGACTAGCCCCTTAATACCTACCTAAGAGTCCTTGTCTGCAAAATGCATATAAAAGCACCTACCTTCCAGGGTCATGAAGACAAAATGAGATAATATTTGTAAAGTGCTTTGAAATATTATAGAACTCCATAAGTGCTATTTATTTATAATAACAGCAAAGGGAAAAGAAATAACTCCTATTGTTTCCAAAGCAAATGGTACAGTGAAGTATGTTAAGAATTATGGAGGCTGCTTTGTAAGCGTTTCAGAGTTAGAAATGCAAGAAGAGCTTTTCCATAAAGATGGAACTGTATGTCCTTCCTGAGCTTTGGATTGGAAGGAAAGTTAAGGGTACTGGTTGAGACAGGGCTCTTGTCTTTGAGTTTAAATTACTTAATGTCAAATCCAGTACTTTGTCCAACAAGTTATGGAGGAATGAGAAATCTGGAGAACTACAGAGGTTAAATCTTAGTCATTTACAGTTTGCAATTTGTCACAGAGTGGAGTCAGGCTCCACATGACCAAAGAGAGTCAAGATATGGGAAGTAACAGAGACAAGACTAGAGCAAGAATACCCTGCATATATTGGTGCAGATTGGAGAACAATATATCTGTAGGTGAGACGAATACAATAATGACCCAGCTAAATAACTGGGGTGGATTCTCAGTTTTACCCCTACTAACAATGTGACCTTCGGTAATTAATCTCTTCTCATGTCATTTTTCTTTTCAAAGGAATGTTTTAAATTCTTCTCCTATTGAAATGTTTATATTTTTTCATTAATAATTTGGTTTTGATTTGTATAATATGTCACCTTCAGTTGAATCTTGAACTCTTGTACTTTAGGTCAAATTATTCCACTCCTTTCTGCATTTTCAATGAGTCCTAAAGACACTTGTGTTATTCAAATTTCATTTCTTTTATATTTCAAGGTATTTGTCTTGGCAATTTGCAGATTTTGTTTTTTTGTCTTTGCAATTGTTTAATTTAGCAAATTTACATCTTGAAGTTTTCATAAGGGTTTTTCCTAAAAGTGAACTATAAATTTTTTATTGGCACTTTGTTTTCTGTAATCTGAACTAGACAGTTTTCTTATATTATTCACTTCATTTTCATATTTAGAAGTTTTGATTTCTTTTATTTTAGGAATTCTAAAAACCTTCAGTTTTCTATACTCATCATATCTTTCAAATCAGAACATTTCACTTGTATGTAAATCATGTGTTCTTTTATTAATGTTTTTGCTTTTTAATTCTCTTCTTCCAGATTATTGTCCATTTCTCTAAAATTGTATTGCTAACCAATTGTTCCCTCTTTCATTTCTCTAAAGAAACTCATCACTGGATTCAAGTTTTCTTTTCTACCAATTATTTCTGCTGTGTAAAGTGTAAATTTTTCTTTAATAATTAAATTCAAGCCTACTTAGACTCATTTTGATTTCCTGGTGCCCTTCATTTCTAGACTTAATATCTTCTTGTTGATTTATCTGATTCTGCTCAAGTTTTCTATGTTTTTTCCTGTTAAGGTTTCAGTTTTCTCCCTTTATGAATTTCTAACTGCTTCACCTTTGATAGTGGATTACGTATATTAGCCATCTACTGTGTGCAGAGCTTTGTGCTAGACTCTGGGAGATACAAAGAAAAAGGCTCACAAACAAATTGAATTCTATCCTTTCAGTGGACATAGGGTTCTTTATACATTACTCTTCTCCAAATATTGGGTCATATCATATCTAAGGCTAGAATAAATCATTCCTTGTGACACCCAGCTCCCAATGGAATCAGAGTAGAACAAACACTTAGGATGCCTCAGAAGGGGAAACTAACCAATAATGAAGCTTAAGCAATGGTTGGGAAAGTTTAGAAAAATCATATTACTCTTTCATCTTGGTCAAGGTGGACTGGCTGAATATATTCACATGAACCTTAGTAATTTAATTAATTTTTTTAGCACTAGCTCAAGATGTCATCTCCTCTCTACTGAGAACCTTGAGGATTTATGGTCCATCCCATTTTTCCAAGGGCAGTTACCCATTAGAAATTCCTCAATTTTAGTGCCCTAGACAGGACTCTGGGAATAATTGGACTTCTTATTCTGAAAAATTGAGTCTACCACTATAAATTCTATGCTTCTTTGCATGGCATCTTTGCATGGAGATCTTTCCTCTCATTAGGAATGCTTGGACATCTTCTGTTTTATTAAATGCCCATACTTTCTGCTAAAAGTATATAATCAGTTTTGATGAGTAGGTGATTCCTGAATATCATATTCCAAGCCATGTGGTCCTTTAGTGTGGAAGCCGCCAGGTCCTGTATAATCCTGACTGAGGTTCCCTGATATCTAAAGTGTTTTTTATGGCCACTTGCATTATTTTCTCCTTGGCCTGAGAGCTCTTGAATTTGGCTATAACATTCCTGAGAGTTGTTTTGGGGGAATCTTATGTAGGGGGTTATCTGTAGATTCTTTCAGTTTCTATTTTGCCCTCTTGTTCAAGAATATCATGGAAAGTTTCTTGGATAATTTCTTGTAATATGATGTCTAGGCTTTTCTTTTGTTCCAGGAAAGTTGGGTTCTACTCCTGGAAATTTTCTTGGACTACCTTAAAGTTATGATCAAAAAAAAGAGTTTAAACAGTAAAATTAACGGAATTATTAAAGAAAATTGCTCTGAAGTTTTTAGAATTCAAAGTAGAACTTAAAAAGAATTTATTGATTACCACCTTTAAGAGATCCCAACAAGAAAACTCACAGGAACATTATAGCTAAATTTTTAACTCCCAGATTAAGGAGAAAATACTGCAAGCGACTAGAAAGAAACAGTTTAAATACTGTGGAACATCAGGTTAAGACAAGGTTCAGCAGCTTCTACATTTTAAAAAGATGAAGGGCAGAGAATACAATCTTTCAAAGAACAAAGGAGCTGAGTTTATAACCAAAAATAACCTACCCAGAAAAACTGAGTAATTACAAGGAGGGAAATGGTCATTTAACAAAATGAAAGACTTTCAAATATCATTGAAGGAAAAGACCAGAATTGAATGGCAATTTTTATCTAAAAAAAATGAGAAGCAGCATAAAATAACATGAAAGACCAATTATAAAGGACTTAATAAGATCAAACTGTTTGTTTCTCCTATGGAAAATGGCATACTTAAACCATAATGATAATATTATGAATTGAGTCAAAAAAATTCAAAGGAAGATGCTAACAATAATTATGGGGAAAAAATTATTGAAAAGCTTGAAAATGAAAATGCACAGTGAAAATGAAAAAAGAGTAGAAGAAATTGAATTCTGAAGCATTTCTGATTTTAAAAAATGAGTTCCACTTGTAGAGAAAGAACCAATGGAGTCTGAATATGGATCAAAGCATACTTTTTAAACTTTAATTTTCTTAGGGGGTTTTTTTGGTCTGTTTTCTTTCACAATACATTTTGCACAACTGCACAAGTATAATCTATGTCAAATTGCTTGCCTTCTCAAAAAAAAGAGTAAAAGGAGACAGAGAGGTAAAGAATTTGGAGGTCAAATTTTTTAATGACTTTTTAAAAATTCTGTTTACATGTAGTTAGAAAAATTTTTTTTAAATTTTTAATGAGTGGGGAAATACCATAAAGCACTAAGCATTAGAAAAATGAAAATTAATGCAATTTCCAGGTCCTGCCTCATACCTTTCAGATTCACAAAGATGACCAAAGAGTAAAATAATAAAAGTTGAAGGGGTTTGGAGAGATAGATATGCCAGTACACTTTTGGTGGAGCTGGGATTTGGTCCAGTCATTCTAGAAAACAATTTGGAACTATGCCCAGAAAGTTACCTAAATGTTTATATTCTTTTGGGAGCCAAGATGGCTCAGTAGAGGCAGGGAAGGTTCAAACCTCTCTGAGAATTCTCTCCTATCAACCTTAAAATAATGTTTCAAAACAAATAATGGAGTGACAGAACCTATAAGCGGTTAGAGTAAAGTAAGTTTCCATCAGAAAACAACTTGAAAAGCAGGCAGAGAGGGTCCGTTTTACTAGGTTGAGTAAAGAGTGCAAGTCTACAGTAAGGCCACACAGCCTGCAGCAAGGGATCACTAAGGAATACCTATGAAAGCTAACAGCAAGCCTCACCCCATCTTACATCTACTATTCCACATCTTGAACCTGGTCTCAAGCCAACTTCAAAACCTCAAGACCCTGCCTAAGCCAAAAGAAGAACACCCCATATCCACCCTTTGAAGTTCCAAGCCCTAGTGCAAGGCAGTCTTCAGCATGGCTGTTTGGTGTAAGCTCAGAGTAAAACCAAGCTGAAATCCCATGCCCCAGCACAAGGAAGTCAGACGTGTGCTTAGCTGGTTCAAGCCCAAAGGGAGGCCCCAAACCCTTGACCAAGCCTGAGACAAGGCCCTGAGCCCCAGCACAAGATATCTCACAGTTCCCTGAGCCTTGCAAGCCATCAGCAGTCTCTGGGAAAAAGTGAATCAGCAGTGGGAGTGCCTCAGTGCCCATGATGCAACCTTGGAAGAACTGAAACTTGTAAAAACCCAAAACTAGAGCTAAGAGTAGCAGCAAAGAAAAAGCTGAATTTAAGAGAGTGCCTCCTCTACCATGAAAAAAAGAACCCACCTTTAAGATAAAGTGAAAGTCAAGGAAAGGGCTGGGAAAATGAGCAAACAAAAAGACACACCTACCCAGAAAAAATTATTATGCAGACAAAGAAGAACAAAATACAGGCCCAGAAGGAGGCAGCAAGATCAAAGAAAAATTCAAAGACATATGCATTGGTCTTAAGCTCTGGAAGAGCTCAAAAAGGATTTTCAAAAATCAACTAAAAGAGGCAAAGGGAAAATGAGGAAGAGAAATGAAAGTGATGGGTTCCTCAGTCAGTCTATCAGGAGACCTGAGACCCTTAGCAAGGAAAACCTGTTTTGTCATATCCCTTAAAGTAATACCCTGCATACCGCTGCTCCAACTTCCCAACCCCAGTATATACCAGATGGTGTGGATTTATAACGCTGGCTCCAACCTGTTCTGGGAGCCCTGAGGAGTTAATTTGGGGTACAAAGAAATAATATGAAACTCATGGAGCTCCAGGAGTCTCCAGAGACAACCTGGTCCACTCCACAGGAATTACCCAATGGAATAACTACTACACAGATAACCATTCCAGATAGGCAAGAGAAGTAAGATGATATATTGGAAAGGTGTCTGACTATGGATTTTAAGGAAATGTTTTTTTTTAATTTTCTCTCTATCCCTAGTCATCTGTGGCAGTTAAAAAGGTTGCCTTTTTCAGCTCTTTTCTGCCCCTTTTGTAAACCACAGGTGAGTAAGTGCCATACTCAGTAACACATAAGAACTTGGAATGCTTAATCTTGGAGCCATCTGTATGGACCAGGCTTGGGGGTTGCCTAACCATGTGGAATTTTTCAAGAAGTGTTCTGTTGACAACAACCTCATTTAAAGAAGCAAACTAAGGAAACAAAAGGCTGTAAACATTTCTTATTGTTTTGCATGGTTTTCTTTTAAAGATTGGTGTAAGAATGTTGACTTCTTATACTTGAGATGAAACATCAGAATAAAAGTTAAATTTAAAAAATAAAATAAAAAAGTTGCCTTTTGGGGGCCCCAGTTTCCTCCTTTGGAAATTGTGTATGATGATATTTGTACTATCTATATCATAAGGTAAATGAGAATCACTTTCTATACATTTTTTAAACCCTTAACTTCTGTGTATTGACTTATAGGTGGAAGAGTGGTAAGGGTAGGCAATGGGAGTCATGTGACTTGCCCAGGGTCACACAGCTGGGAAGTGTCTGAGGCCGGATTTGAACCTAGGACCTCCCGTCTCTAGATCTGGCTCTCAATCCACTGAGCTACCCAGCTGCCCCGCTTTCTATACATTTTAAGAACAATATGCTTCCAGCTGCCACAAACATTCACAGTCCTAGAAGAACAACTATGGTTTCATACAGAAATTGCAATAAAATATAAAACTCAAAACATAGGCTGGTGTGTTTGTCTCTAGAAAGAAGAATGCCTTGATAGCAGTTCAAATGGAAAAGAGAATCCTTAAATATAGATGAAGATGGAGAGGCCAAGTGGTACAATTGAAAATGCCAATGTATGGTGTGCTAGTCCTGCTGCCAGAGTTGAGGATAAGAGGACAAATGCAAGTGTTTGCTGCAGTACTAAATGAGAAATGCCAAAAGACTAAGGGAGAGTCTTCAGCACCATAGACAGCACAGGTACAAGCATATAAACTGTAAGAAAGCATCTATGGGCTTCTAGTGAAATACCAGTGTTAAAAAATATAATAATGACAGCATTATCTTCACATTTCATATTCAAAGTCTTCTAGAATGACCCACATCAACGTATGATAAGGCAACATAATATAATTGAAAAAGCAGTGGAATTTGAATCAGAACTGGATTCAAGTCCTGGATCTCCAATTTACTTACTGTGAAATGATAAATAAGTCATTTAATTCTCTGAGGAAGTGACTCATTTTTTTCTTTTTTTGATTTTTATTTTTTTAAAGATTACATATCAGTACAATTTTTAGTATTAAATTTTCTGATATTTTGCAATCTACGTTCACTCCCTCCCACCCAACCCTGCTCCCTCCCCAAAGACAAATAATATGACATAGGTTATACATATTGATCATATAATGTATATTTCCATGTTCATTATGTTCTGAAACAAGACACATATTGCTTACACTAGAAAAATAAATGGAGGAAATAAAAATGAAAAATGGTATGTTTCAATCTGCATCCAGACTCCATCTGCTTCTTTTATGATGGTGGGCATCTTTTTATATCATGAATCCCTTGAAGTTGTCCTGGATCCATGTCTTGTTGATAATATTTAAGTTATTCACAGATGATCATCATACATTTTTGTTGTGATCATATACAACATTCTCCTGGTTCTGCTCACTTCATTTTATATAACTACTTATAAGCCTTTCCAGGTTTTTTGTGAACATCTTGTTTATCATTTCTTACAGCACAATAGAATTTCATTACAGTCATATACCATGATTAATTCAGCCATTCCCCAATCAATGGTCATCCCTTCAACTTCCATTTGTCACAGCAAAAAGAGCCTCTACAAATATTTTATAACACGTTTCTTTTCCTTTTTTCCTTGATTATCTTAGGAAATAAACTGAATAATAGTATTGCTGAGTCAACAAGCATATATAGTTTTAGGACTCTTTGAGTGTAATTCCAGATTTCTCTCCAAAATGACTGCTAAGTTCACTGTTCCACCAAGGATGCATTAGTTTACTTATTTTAACACATCCCCACCAACATTTACTTTTATTTTTAATTTGGTTTCATTTGGCCTCCTTCCCAAATCACCTTTGGGAACTTTTCACTTCCTTCTTCCTCCCCTTTCCTCCTCTCCTCTCTTCCCTTCTGCCTCTTCTCCCCTTCTCTTCTTTCCCTACTTTTTCATAGCCATTCTCTCTCTCCCCTCCCACCCTTCTTTCATCCATCTTTTTTTCCTTCCTCCATTCCATGGCCTAGACCAGTGGTTCCCAAACTTTTTTTGGCCTACCACCCCCTTTCCAGAAAAAAATATTATTTAGTGACCCTGGAAATTAATTTTTTTAATTGTAATAGCAATTCATTTTAAATAAATAAATTTTTAATTTTAATAGCAATTAAATTTTAATTAATTAATTAATTTTAATAAGGAAAGATAAATGCACCTGTGGCCATCACCACTCCCATGAATCACTGCAGCACCCACCAGGGGGCAGTGGCACCCACTTTGGGAATTACTGGCCTAGACAATGCAATAGTGGAGATGTCAGAGGAGGGTACAGAGACTGCTGAGGAGGACATCATGGAGCTACACCAGGATATATTCTCCAGAATAGCTATGTGCCTGATAGGCAAGCTGACATCACACTATGGAGGTAATCCTGCATCCCTGAGGGGTTGTGACACTAGAATAAAAGTTCCACTGGGTAGGAGCAAGCCAGAAAAACTTGTTTTGGAAAGAGTAGGGCCCTGGCAACAGACTGTATCTGCTATCTAAGAACCAATCTAGCAAAATATGATCCTGGTAATACATGTTAACTGAGAAGAAGATGAACTAAAGTGATCAAATTAAAAACTGAAAGGAACATGGAGAAACAGACCTAATATTAAAATGCTAAAGAAGCTATGAATTTTTCTTTTTCAGTAAATAAGTTAGAATTCTACATTAAGACCTGCAAAGTAGTTCAAACTCATTGTCCAAGAGATCCTATTAGTAGGGATAGGGCCTAAGGACTTTATTAGAAAGTGTAGTGCAAATAGGATTCTAAACCCTTCCTCAACTGTCAGAGACACTGCAGCAAGGCTTTGCAGGGCTGATATGCATCCTATTTGCACTACAAAAAATAAAAAGCTATATGTGTATTAAAATATTCAGGAAAACTTTGTTTATTATGACAAAAAATGAAATAAAATGTATGCAATGAATGAGAGAAATGGCTAAATAGACTGTGATATTTGAATATAATGGACTGTATTATGTTATCAAAACAACAAACATTGGAACGATAAGGAAAATAACGAAGATGTACAGAGAGATGGAAAGAGAATAAGAATAATATATGCCATGTTTACATTCTTAAAATAACAGCCACAAGAGAAAAAAGTATCTAAGTAAAACAAATACAAAGGCAACTCAAAAGGAGAAGATGTTTTTATTAGCACAAATATGTAATTTACATTTTTTAAAACAATATGGAGTTCATCTTTTTTTAGGAATTTGTTAGTTAAATGTTTTTTATGATGGTGGTTGTTACTAAGTATGTAGTTTTTTTTTATTTTTAAGTTTAGGTGACTTCACCATTCATCTAGTCATAATCTTGGTAACAGAGATAAGCAGTGTTGTATATTAGATGTGGAACTGACACTGAAGCCTAGAATTACAGGGTTTAAGGTCTGCCTCTCACAAATACCAGTTGTGTAACCCTGGGACAAATCATAAAACCACTCAACACTTCTGGAAACTTGCTAAGACCTTTAAGTTAAGAGAACATATGAGCCAATATGACTAACTGAAAATTCCCTTATCTCAGAGTTGCTTATAGAAACAGAATTACAGTTATAGCCCCCATCTCTATCTTGGTCTTATAATTTCTAGTAATTAAGCACTCATACATGCTTTCTACATTTTGAACCTTGACATAATGCACCACCCATTCCTAACACACCTAACACTCGAGCCAATATCTGTTTGGTTCTCAGGCCATAGATGAGAGGGTTCAAAGTGGGTGGAATGATCAAATAAAAATCAGCAAGGAGCACCTGGGTGCACAGAGGCACCACATCCTGCCCAAACCACTCCACATAGTGAGATATCATGCCAGGAAGATAGTAGAGCACCATGACCCCTACATGGGAGCCACATGTGCTGAGAGCCTTAAGTCTGGCATTCCTAGAAGAAAGTCTAAATACTGCCTGCAGAATCAGGCTATAGGAGGTGGCAATAAAGGACACGTCAGAACCCACAATGATAGAGGAACCAATCAGACTATAAAGGCTGCTGGGCATGTAATCAGCACATGCCAACTTGGCTACAGCCATATGCTCACAGTAGGAATGGGGAACCATGTCAGAGCCCCAGAATGGCAGCTGGATCACCATCCAGCTCAGTGGAGTCATGAACAGAAAAGCTCTCACCATGATAGCCGTGCCTATCCCCAGCATCATCTTGGGTGTGAGGATGGTCTGGTAATGCAGAGGTTTGCAGATGGCCACATAGCGATCAAAGGCCATAGCAAGCAATAGCCCAGTCTCAACAGCTGTGGCTGCATGAACCACATACATCTGGGCAAAGCAGGCACTGAATGTGATGACACCATCACCTGACCAGAAGATGCTCAACATCTTGGGAGCCACAGAGGTGGCCATGATGATGTCAACAGCTGCCAGAACACACAGAAAATAGTACATGGGCTCATGAAGAGTAGGGTCAACCCAGATCACAGTCAGAATCAGAGTGTTTCCTATAAGAGCCACAGCATACATGAAGCTCAGTGGAGCTGCCAGCCAAGGGTGTACCNAATTAATAGGAAAGATAAATGCACCTGTGGCCATCACCTCTCCCCTGAATCACTGCAGCACCCACCAAGGGGTGATGCTGCCCACTGTGGGTATCACTGTTATAGATCCTAGGTCCTTTGGATATTATGACTCACAATGGACAATAAGATAACAGAATCTTATAATATGAAGGGAAGTAGATGATCAAGTCTAAATCTTCATTACACAAATACTCTTTATCATCATAATACCAAATATTCAATCACTCATGATGTGTTGGAATAAACCAGGAAAGGAATACAATTTCTAAAGCAACACCAGGATGCTTTAAGGATTTGACTATCATTGTCTAACCCCCTATTACAAAAGCATTTATTAAAGAAAATAGTCAATTATATCCACAAATCCTGGTGGAAGGCTTCCAAGCACTGTGAAATATAGCGCTTGACTTTGAATGGTTGTGACCTAAGTCATAAACTCCTTTGTCTTCTTTAATAGTACATGTAGGTTTTATCTATAAAATAAATCAAGTAGTTTATTTTGTCTGGTTTTTCTGAGGCATCCTTTAAGACTTAGTTGTTTTCTTTTTTTCACTTTGCATTGCATTTGGCTTCCACATAAAACAATCGTTTTCATTTCTAATATTCAAGTCTTACTATGTTTCTCTACCAAGAAAATCTACAACTGAAATGTAAATAAATAAATGAATAAAGGAATATGCACATCAGAGAGAATATGTGCAGGTGTAGAAAACAGTAATCAATAAATAAGAAGATAAAAGATGGAAATGAGGAAATGCTGAGTGAATTTCTTTTCATCAGGATTAGAAATAATTGGTATCCAATGCAAGAATTTCTTATTGTTTTGTGGGGTAAGGGTTCAATTGGTAGGATAGAGGAAAACTCCAGGGTTTCATTAATATGAACATTAATGTAGATACACAATGTGTCTATAACTTTTAGACTGACAGAGTTGGCTAGGACATACAGAGATAAAAAATTATTTAAATGGTAAGAATCAAGTGAAAAATTTGAACTCAGCTTTTAACCACAAAACAAAATTACTTCTCCTAAGAGACTTATAAATGAAGGAAATCTTAAGTATGCATTCAAAGGAAGTGTATCTTCATAGTTCCATGAAAGAGAAAAAAGCATTTTCACAATTCATTTCCTTTATTCCGAGATGAAAACTTTCAGGTTCCTTGAGCTACCCATGTGTATTAAAAAGTAATACTAATAACTGGTTGTCTCCCAAATGGAAGATAGCCTTGTGGGTAAAGTTTTGCATTATTTTTCTATTTCATTTTGGTTTTCCAGATTTATTTATTATTTTTCAGTTTATTTTGTTTTTATTTGATTATGCTTTATTTTTCTGAATTAATAAAATTATTTTTTAACTTTTTAAATAATATTGAATATCAAATTTTCTATCTCTTTCCCCATCTGTACCCTTCCCCCTAAATGAGATAATGAGCAATCTGGTATGGATTTTAAGTATGCAATCATGCAAAACATTTCTACATATTAGTCTTCTTGTGGAAGAAAATTTGAACAAAAAAATCAAAAAAGACAGTGAAGTAAAGATTGCTTTGGTCTGGACACAAAAATCCATCAGTTCTTTCTTTGGAGGTAGATGGCATTTTTCATCATGGGTCTTTTTAGATTATGCTATAGCGATCATTGTATTTCTGAGAATAGCTAAGTTATTCACAGTTATTCATTGTATAATATTGCTATTATTGTACAAAATGTTCTCCTGGTTCTGCTTACTTCACTCTGTACCATTTACTGCAATTTTTTCTAGATTTTTCAGAAATCATTCTGCTGATCATTTTTTATAGCACAATACAATCATATACAATTCCCCAATTGATAAGCATCCCCTGACTTTACAGTTCTTTGCCACCACAAAAAGAACTTCTATGAATATTTTTGTATTTATGGATCCTTTTCCTTTTTGTTTTTTATTTCTTTGGAAAATAGATAGAGTAATGGTAGTGCTGGATAAAAGGGTAAAAGGTTTTATAGCCCTTTGGACATAGTTTCAAATTCCTCTCTAGAATGGTTAAATCATCCCCAGCAGTGCCTTTTTGGCTCCATCATGTGACATTTTCCTTTCTTGGTTATAAAAGGTAATATGATAGATATGAGGATGTACCTCACAGTTATTTTATTATTTTTTTTGCCTTTAAAAAATTTTTATTTTTTAGAAAACTATCATGGTTACCTGATTCATGTTCTTACTTTCCCCTTCACCTCACGACACCCCCACCCCCATAGCCGATGCACATTTCCACTGGTTTTAACATGTGTCATCTATGAAGACCCATTTCCACATTATTGATAGTTGCATTGGTGTGGTCATTTTGGATCTATATCCCCAATCATGTTTGTATCAACCCATGTGTTCAAGTAGTTGTTTTTCTTCTGTGTTTCCTCTCCTGTAGTTCTTCCTCTGAAGGTGGGTAGCATTCTCTTCTGTAAGTCCCTCAGAATTGTCCTGGATCATTGCATTGCTGCTAGTACAGAAGTCCATTACATTTGATTTTACCACAGTGTATCAGTTTCTGTTTACAATGTTCTTCAGGCTCTGCTCCTTTCACTGTGCATTAATTCCTGGAGGTCTTTCCAGTTCACATGGAATTCCTCCAGTTTATTATTCCTTTGAGCACAATAGTATTCCATCACCAGAATATACCACAATTTGTTCAGCCATTCCCCAAATCAAGTGCATACCCTCATTTTAAAACCTGGAAAATTTACGTGAACTGAAGTAGAGTGAAATAAGCAGAACCAGGAGAACATTGTACATAGTAACAGGAACAATGTACAGTAAACAACTGTGAATAACTTAGTTATTCTCAGCAATACAATTATCCAAAATAATCCCAAAGGACTTATGATAAAAATGCCATTTGTTTCCAGAGGAAGAACTGATGGAGTCTGAATGCAGATGAAAGCAAACTTTTTTCACTTTCTTAAAAATTTTTTTTTGCTTGAGTTCCTTTCACAAAAAGATTCTTTTGAAAAAATATTTGACATGATTATACATGTAAAATCTATCTGAGATTCCTTGCCATTTCAGCAGGAGAAGGTGGGAGAGGAAAGGAGAGAATTTGAGACCCAAAATTCTTTTAAAAAGTTTGGAAATGTATTACATGTAATTGGAGGAAAATTGAATGAAGTTTAAAAACAGAAAAAATTCATACTTTTCCTTTATGAAAGACAAACCAAAAAAATTTACCTAGGTTTTCTAGATTTCAAGGGCCCAGCATCCCTACATCCTTTGATGTGGAAGGAATAACTATTAAAATACAAACCACTATGTTTATCATTCAAAGCCCTTCAATACCAGTTTTGGCCTATATTCTCAGAATAACTTAATATTCTTTCCCCTCATACACTCTCAAGTTACATCCATGTTGTCTTATTTGTTTCTTTTTTACACAACTTTCTATCTCCTTTCTTGGTGTTCACCATTGTTGGAATGTTTTCATTACACTACACAAAATTCTGCCTTAGTTAGAAGTGTTATTTGTTAGAAGACACCTTTTCTGATCCTTGTAGTTGTTAGTATTTTCCCAAAAAATTACTGCATTTTTTATGTTTTTTTCCAGTAGGAGTAGGCTCTTCGAAGTCAGTAACCACTTAAAATTTTATAGTGCCTTTTACTGTACTTGGCATATACAGATGCTTAAAATAATTGTTGAATTCAGAAGGCTGCTATTGACTTCACAAAGCTTACATAGTCATTAAAGTGTCAAAATGAGAATTCTAACCCAGATTGTCTGATCAAAGCTAGAACTAAGGTGGGAGCCATCAGGAAATTGTCCCAGGACAACAAAATTTAGAGGACACTTAAAGCACTTGTATTTTTTTGGAAACAACTGAGCTTACCACCTAGGCAGTAAGAAAGAATATTTAAAATAAGTTGCCAGGTGGCATGTTTCTTCCATAGTGGCTGTCAACCCTATTCTCTCTCTCTTCCTTCTTTAGATTGGCCTCTTCAGTCTCTTGGTGTCCAGGGTGTAATGATCATAACAGTTTTTGGCATAGCCAGCTTAGTTTGAACCATCTTCTTATAGGACAACATCAAAATGGAAATTTGGAGGATGATTTTCATATTCCTTAGTAGTTCTATAATGTTTTACACAGTATGGGTGGTTGCATGCAGACTTTGGCTTATTATTATTCCAACTTATTTATTGGGTTTGGTTGAATTCTATGATAACTATAAATGGTTTGCTATAGCCATGGCAGACATAATAGCATACCTACATACAGTAGGGGCAATGATAGTGTCACTCTGTCAAGGAATTTGGGCAATTAGAACGATCATAAGCCATCTCCAAGGAACTCCTACTGATACCCAGCAGATCATTTCAGCCTTAAAAGAACAAATTCGTGAACTAGGTGAAATTAATAGAAAGCTGAGAGAGGGTCAAGATCTAGATGCAAAAACAATCATGCAGTTGGAGATAACTGATAGTGAGCAAAAGGAACCAACTAAAGAAAATCCAGATAAAGCTAAGGAAGAGAGCAATGATGTAGCTTGGAAGAATGAAAAAGGGGCTGAAGCTGCAGTAACTATACTACCTGTTTGTGATTGGACAGTTTATCAAAATGATGCTGGAATTCTGCATGTAAAGGGGTACAAGCCTTTCAATGGAAATGATTTAGAGATCCTCAGGAGAATATTTCCAAAATTCTATATCTATCCACGGAAAAATATAAAAGAACTAAAAAGAGCTTGGAAACTTTATACTCCATCATTTGAAGACACGGAATTTCTTTTAGCTGAATTCTATTCCCCAAATAAAAAAGATAAATTTATCACAGAGACCAGAACAAATCCCAATCTTACTTCGTGGCCAACTGAATAGTTCTCCAGCAAATATGAACTATCTGCTCCATTGTCAGGACAATTTGATAGAGGCAATGAGATTACATGCCAAATACCCTAATCAATGGTCTAAATTTGAGAAACTTACACAAGGGGTTGATGAACATCCTACTTTATACCTTGACCAACTCATGGAAGCTGCTGAAACAATGCTCGGGTTACATGATGTTCAATCGGAAGACACAGTTCAGCACATAAGGAGGCAGTTTGTGAAGGGTTGTGCTGTCCCTATCCAAACATACTTTCATCTGCATTGTCCAAAATGGGAACAACTATCCACTGAGGACATGAGACAGACAGTTTCTTATGTGCATGATTCTAAGGACATTAAACCATCCAAATCTACTGACAGTGATAAGGATTCTGTAATAGCTGAGTTGAAGAGACAATTAAAGGAGGCAAAGAAGCAAAAAGATGTTGAAGAAATAAAAAACTTGCTTTGCAAACTCAGAAGTTCCAGAGCAGGTCTAGATACTACTACTACTACTACTACTACTACTACAACAACAACAACAACAACAACAACAACAACAACAACAACAACAAATGTTTTTTTGTGTGGTCAGATGGGTCATCTAGTAAAGACATGTAGGTACAAGGCACAAATCAATTTTAATAAGCCCCCTACATATGCTAACAACAACAATAGCAGAAGGATAGCTAACAACAAATGGCAAAATAATAGAAATACCAACACAAGTGAACATAACAAGTGCTATGACCATCACTGCATGAATACAGAAACACCTAGCTTAGCAAAAATGGAACATTATATATTGCAAGGAGCAAGGCTGAAGGCTTCAATATGAACCATAGATGAATTAACACCAGTGCCAAAAGGAGAAAAGATAGATAAAGAAAGACTGCTGAGTGAAAAGAGAAATAAAGGACTTGGTACCAAAGATGTTCAAATTTTGCTACTAGGAATTACTGGGGATGAGACTACAGAAGACAGTCAAATGAAAAGAGACATTCTTGAAATGAAAGAGTCTATGGGAAAACAGATAAATGCAGGAAAATTAGTCAAAACTTATGTCCATTGCAAGCATGTATGGACATGAGACTACAAGACTTTAATGGAGAAAGGACTGGTCATGGCATGGATTTGCATGAGCCAGATCAAAGAATCAAGTCATCATCACTGCTTCAGGAATCTATTCCATGCTTACTTGCATTAGAAGACTTGGATAGAGAAACAAACTACAATCTAGTAGGGTCAATGAATATCACTCAAAGTACATAATTTAACAGCTTTAGAAGGTTGATAGCTGAGCTGTTCTAGAAAGTCCCACTGGCCTTATTTGGTCTGCTTTGGTGGACACTGCCTGCCTCTAGATGAATTAAATTGAAGCTTGAATGAAGATATTTAGGTGGATAAATCTTCGATAATAATTTTATGGATGCTGATAATTGACCCTAAAGTTCAATAGTAATCCTGTAACTTTTAGGTATGCTGGTTGATACTTGGCTAGACCAATCAATTTTAGAGAGAAAGGTTTGACTCCAACCACCCTGGATCCCCAGTTCCAGAATGAGTCCCTTCTCTCTCTCCCTTATATAGGGCACAGGCCAACAAACAATTGGTCTCATGCCCTAGCATGGCATCAGGAATCCCCCAAGATTCCAAGTGTCCAACTGGAA
This sequence comes from Gracilinanus agilis, assembly GCF_016433145.1. Taxonomy (NCBI): domain Eukaryota; kingdom Metazoa; phylum Chordata; class Mammalia; order Didelphimorphia; family Didelphidae; genus Gracilinanus; species Gracilinanus agilis. Next base: position 90,846,694 of record NC_058132.1, read on the forward strand.
ATCCTGGCCAAAGGCATGGCTTCTTGTAAATCTTTGCAAAACTTAACTTACAAGGGTTTCTACCCAGGGATGCCACTATCTACAGTGTTTCTATCTCTTCTCCATCCCAAATTAATCAACTTGAAGTCCAGAATTTCTAGTTACACTTCTGCTTCTACTTCTAGTATTAATCGTTGAAAAAGTGTTGGCCTTGTAATCAGAGGATCTAGGCTGCCTAAAGACACTGTCTCTGAGACCTAGGACAATTTATTTAATCTCTCTCTCTGGATTCTGATTTTCTCATCTATCAAAGGAAGTGGGTGGTCTCAGTGGATTCTGAGGTTCTGCCTCTTTGCCTATGGATCTATGAGGAGATAGGTAATGTTGTTTGTCTCAGGATGAGAATGACTACTCGCGTTTTTACAGTGCTTTAGATTGACAAAGCACCTTTATCTTAGCAACCATGTGAGGTGAGTAGCCAGAATAGTTTGATCCTCATTTTAAAGGAGAGGAAATGAGCCTAGAAAGGGAAAGTATCTTCTCTAGGCTGATCTCCCTGGGTAGTGGTATAATCTAAGGTTGCAATAAAATCAAGGACCTCTGGCTCCACAGCCAGTATCTTTTCTCCTCTACTATCTGCTTCCCCTCATATCCCATTCTCTACAGCTTACCAGCTCAGGCTGGTGATTGCAGAGAAGATGATAGTCTCCTAAGGGAACTCTAGGACTGCAAGTTTCCAGAACAAGGAGGAGCCTGGGTTATAAATCCTCCTCACCCAAAGAGGGGGCAGTTCAGATGTTCCTTTTGCCCTTTCAGAAAAAGGAGGACCTGGAGACTTCCTAAGGACAGGTAAGTCCTGGGGTGTGAAGGATAGAATTTAAGATAGGTGTCTCTCTGAAGACATGGGACAAAATTAATTTTCTCTGCTCAAGAGTTCAGAAGCTCAGGCTCTCAGACAGGGAGAATCTCAAGGTTTCAGATAGTCAGATCCAGAACATCTCCCCTTTTCTAGCCCAGGGGCTCTGGATCTCAGACATATGGCTCAAGGATATCTCTCCCTTATCTAGTCACCAGCACTCATCATCCCCAGGGGCAGATAGAATACCTGGGTATTCTCCCCATCTCTGCCAGGGGTCACTTCTGCCCCTTCCCCCATTCATTTAGGGACTTTTCCTTCTTCAAGAACTTAGATTGCTCTTTATTGATTAGGGAATGCCTTCTTGCCCACTTAGGGTCTCTGGACCCTAGACAGGCTCACTAGAGACCCTCCCAGGCATATTTTCAACTGAACTTGATCTCTTAGTAGAGAGATCACCTGAGTTTTAAAAAGGAAGGTGATAATGGTCAAAGTATATGCTTGTGTCTTTTCCTCAATCCTTTTTTCCAGGGACCTCTCTCCTACTATTAAACCTATAAACCAAGACACCTCGTCCTCTGTTGTTTCTCCAGACCAGTGAGTTCCTTGAAGTTCTTTATAGGAAAGAATATCAAAGTTAGAACATACATATGAAATCATCTAAGGTAACATCCTGTCCACTAAGTAATCACCTCCACAGCATCCTTGTGAGGTGGTTGTCTAACTAACAGTTTTTATACACCTACTATGTGCAGGGGCCTTTGTTTGGCAGGGATAATAAGGTAAAAAAATCTCATATACAGTTTCATTCCTTTAATGTAGTGCTTAGAACTGAACAAACTTCTCCAGATGTTCTGTACCCAGGGAAGAACAAAATCAGGATGATCAATTATATATTTCCCAGAATGTACATTTCTCTCAATGTAGCCCAAGGGGACATTAGCTTTTTCAGATACCAGCATATTTTGAACTCACATTGAGTCTGAAATTCATTAATGTGCCCAGATTCTTTTTCAGGAAAATTCTAACCATATCTCTCTCCATATTGTACTGGGTGTCAAAAAAGTCTTAGTTCAATCCTAAGCTCATTTATCACTGTACTAAGACTTTTGGGATACTCTGTATTTGTGAAGTCTAGTTTAAAAAAATCCAAATGTAAGGCATGAACTTTAACCCTATGAAATTCCATCTTTTTAGATTCTTACCGATGTTTTCATCAATGCCTTTCAAGTAAAAAAGCCTAAGTAACCTAGTTGTTTAGGATCTATCAAAAGAAGAAATAGTTATTCCATTTGCTTTTACTAAAGACTATGATTTCTCCTTTTTTGTCTATATCTGCAGTTCTCATATATTTCTCTATATTTTTTTCTCAGGATTGCTTTACATTCTTAAAAATTATTGAGGACTCCAAAGAGTCTTTGTTTATGAGGGTCACCATATTAGAAATTAAGCTGGTAAGTTAAAAATGCTGATGAACTAAAACCATTAACAAACCCATTCATTATAGGTTAGTGTCTATGAATAAAAATAATAAGATTGTCCAAAGCAAACAAAAATAGTGAGGTGAATTGCATTGTTTTACATATTTCAACATATCTCTAGTGTCTAACTTGGCAGAAGATAACTGGATTTTCATATATGATTCTAAAATTCAATATTTTGTGTTATATTTTTGAAGGACATGAAGAAAATCTGGTACCACATATACATTGTTGGAAAGGAAAGGATATTTTAATATGCAAATAGCATCTTAATGCTTTAATATGAATATCATTTTTTTTAAACCCTTCTACTTAGGTGTATTGTCTCATAGGTGGAAGAGTGGTAAGGGTGGGCAATGGGGGTCAAGTGACTTGCCCAGGGTCACACAGCTGGGAAGTGGCTGAGGCCGGGTTTGAACCTAGGACCTCCTGTCTCTAGGCCTGACTCTCACTCCACTGAGCTACCCAGCTGCCCCCTTTATCAAAATAATATGAATATCATTTTGATAATGCAAAGATCTCAGCAACTCTCAGAGCTCCATAGATCACACTTTGAGAACTGCTTTTTTCTAGCTGTTCACTGACTCCCTTTTCACACAATACAAACTGGAATTTTTCCAGGAATTGAAGTGAAACTCACAGGATTATAGTTTTCATATTTCATTCTTTTTCCTTTTTTTGAAAGAAAGAACACATTGGCCTTGATTCACTCCTTCAGAACCTCTCTTCTATTCAGCAATCTCCCTAATCCCTGACATTGGGACAAAAGTTATTTCTAGGAATTATTTCAGTCCCTAATGATATCATTCAGCTCATCCTAGGGACCCGAAATCAACAAATTTGTACCCGATCGCTCTTTATCATTTTACTTTTCTTGGAAATCTGCTAACAGTTAGCCATTTTGGTTCTAATCTTCCCAAGTTCAAGGATTTTCTTGTTGACAGTGAAATTAAGATCCAAATAATAATTGTCCTCTAGTGAAAGGGGTCCTTGGGTAATTAGGAGCCTAAGCTGGACTCTGCCTTCCTAAGAGCATTCTGGTTTCATCCACAGGAAAGAAGCCTCCCTTGTCATGATGGCATCACTTTGCAACCAGACATCAGAAAATTCTTTCATCTTAATGGGTATCCCCGGACTGGATTGGGTACACCCTTGGCTGGCAGCTCCACTGAGCTTCATGTATGCTGTGGCTCTTATAGGAAACACTCTGATTCTGACTGTGATCTGGGTTGACCCTACTCTTCATGAGCCCATGTACTATTTTCTGTGTGTTCTGGCAGCTGTTGACATCATCATGGCCACCTCTGTGGCTCCCAAGATGTTGAGCATCTTCTGGTCAGGTGATGGTGTCATCACATTCAGTGCCTGCTTTGCCCAGATGTATGTGGTTCATGCAGCCACAGCTGTTGAGACTGGGCTATTGCTTGCTATGGCCTTTGATCGCTATGTGGCCATCTGCAAACCTCTGCATTACCAGACCATCCTCACACCCAAGATGATGCTGGGGATAGGCACGGCTATCATGGTGAGAGCTTTTCTGTTCATGACTCCACTGAGCTGGATGGTGATCCAGCTGCCATTCTGGGGCTCCCACGTGGTTCCCCATTCCTACTGTGAGCACATGGCTGTAGCCAAGTTGGCATGTGCTGACTACACGCCTAGCAGCCTTTATAGTCTGATTGGTTCCTGTATCATTGTGGGTTCTGACGTGTCCTTTATTGCCACCTCCTATAGCCTGATTCTGCAGGCAGTATTTAGACTTTCTTCTAGGAATGCCAGACTTAAGGCTCTCAGCACATGTGGCTCCCATGTAGGGGTCATGGTGCTCTACTATCTTCCTGGCATGATATCTCACTATGTGGAGTGGTTAGGGCAAGATGTGGTGCCTCTGTGCACCCAGGTGCTCCTTGCTGATTTTTATTTGATCATTCCACCCACTTTGAACCCTCTCATCTATGGCCTGAGAACCAAACAGATATTGGCTCGAGTGTTAGGTGTGTTAGGAATGGGTGGTGCATTATGTCAAGGTTCAAAATGTAGAAAGCATGTATGAGTGCTTAATTACTAGAAATTATAAGTCCAAGATAGACATGGGGGCTGTAGTAATTCTGTTTCTATAAGCAAGTCTGAGAAATATGAAATTTTCTGTTACTCATCCTGGCTTATATCTCCTCTGAACTTGCAGTCTTAGCAAGTTTCCCAAAGTGTGAAACAATTTTATGATTTGTCTCAGGGTTACAGAATTGGTATATGTGAGATGCAGACCTTAAACCCTATAATTCTAGGCTTCAGTGTCAATTCCATATCTTTTATACAACACTGCTTATCTCTGTTACCAAGATTATGACTAGATGAATGGTCAAGTCTCCTAAACTTAAAAATTAAAAAAAAATTATATAATCAGTAATAATCCCCACCATAAAAAACATTGAACTAAATAAATTACTAAAAAGGATGAACTCTTCATTGTTTGGAAAAAAAGTAAATTACATATCTATCCTAATAAATATTCTCTCTATGCTAATAAATATAGCCTCTCCTTTAGAGTTCCCTTTTGAGTTGTTTTACTTGGAAACTTTTTTCTCTAATGGGTGTTATTTTTAAAAATGTAAACATGGCATATAGTAATCTTGTTGTATAAAGGACCTGAAGCTTAGAGCAGTGTTTCCTTCACCACAGTTACAGAGCTGAACTTTCATGGAAGAGAAAAGGTGTGAAAAGGGAATTCTTTGTTCTCTTTGTCTATTCTGAATTTACAATTGTGAAAGGGAATCCTTTATTCCCTTTGTTTATTTTGAGTTAACATTTGGTTATCAATAACTTAAGTACCCCCCCCCCCCACTTAGTATCTCACTAGATTTTGAAGACAGGATTAACTCTCAATTGTCTACTTTTAAATTGAATCAACAAAAGCTGGAACACCCTACTTAGGACTAGGTGGAGGACCTTGGCCACTCTTTTAATTCAATCAGCCAGGAAATGCGAATCCACATCTGAAAGGAAAAGGTTGACAATAACAAGAAAAGAAACTCAACATAAAGTTCTTTTGGTGACACAGAAGAACAAAACACAAGCTCAAAAGCAACAAAGTCAATGCTGCTGCATAGAAAACCTCCAAGAAAAATAAGAATTAGCCTTAAATTAAAAAAACAATTAATGGAGGAGCTCAAAAAAAGATTTAAAAATCTGATAAGAGCAAGAAGAAAAATTGGGAAAAGAAATGAGAATGATATAGGAAAATCATAAAACAGGGTCAATAGCTTGGTAAAGGAGGCATAAAAAATATTGAAGAAATTAATACTTTAAAAAACAGAATTGGCCAACTAATAAAAGAGGCACAAAAATACACCCAATAGAAGAACTTTCTAAAATGCAGAATGGACCAAATGGAAGTAAGATATACAGAAATTCACTGAGAACTTCTTAAAATGAAGAATTGGCTATATAGAGAAAAGAGGTACAGAAATTTACTGAGAAAAACAAATCTTTAAGAATTAGAATTGGTCAAATGTCAAAGGAACTACAAAAGCTCACTCATGAAAATCATGCCTTAACATTTAGAATTGGGCAAGTTAAAGCTAATGACTCCAGGAGGCATCAAGATACAATCAAGGGGCAGCTAGGTAGCTCAGTGGATTGAGAGTCAGGCCTAGACATGGGAGGTCCTAGGTTCAAATCTGGCCTCAGACACTTCCCAGCTATGTGACCCTGGGCAAGTCACTTGACCCCCATTGCCCACCCTTGCCACTCTTCCACCTAGGAGCCAATACACAGAAGTTAATGGTTTAAAAAAAATAAAAAAAAGATACAATCAAAGTCAAAACATGAAAAAATAGAAGAAAATGTGAAATATCTCATAGGAAAAATAACTGACCTGGAAAATAAATCTAGGAGAGATAATCTAAGAAATAGTAAACTACTTAAAAGTCAAGATCAAAAAAAGAGGTTAAATGTCTTCACAAAATTCTCAAGTAAAACTTCCCTGATAGTCTAGAACCAGAGGATAAAACAGAAATTGAAAGAATCCACCAATCACCATCTTAAAGAGATCCCAAAAGGATAACTTCCAGGAATATTATAGTTAATTCCAGAACTCTCAGGTCAAGGAGAAAATATTGCAAGTAGTCAAAAAGAAACAATTTAAATATTGTGGAGCCATAATAAGGATAACAGATTTACCAGCTTTCACATTAAAGGATTGGAGGGTCTGGAATATGATATTACAAAGGACAAAGAACTAGGACTTCAACCAAGAATCATTTACCCAGTGAAACTGAGCATAATCCTTCAGGGGAAAAATGGGTATTCAATTAAACAGAGGAATTTCAAACATTCTTGATAAAAAGACCAGAGTTGAATGGAAAATTTGATTCTCAACAGACTTAAGAGAATCATAAAAAGGTAAACAGGAAAGAGGAATCAAAAGACATCCAATAAAACTAAACTGTTTACATACCTACATGGGAAGGTGATTCTTGTAACTCCAAAGAGTTTTATCATTATCATTTATCAGCAGTTAGAGGGAGTAAATAGACAGACCACAAGGATGTGACTTGAATATGATGGGATGATATTTAAAAAATAAAATAAAATTAATGCATAAGAAAGAGGAATGCATTGGGAGAAAGGGGAAGGGAAAAATAGAAGGAGATAAATTATCACACATAGAAGAGACATGAAATAACTTTTTCAGTGTAGGAGAAGATGGGAGTGGTAGAAAGGAGAGTATGTTAGTTTTACTTTCATTGAAATTGACTCATTGAGGGAAGAACATATACATTCAATTGGATATAGAAATCTAGTTTCCACTATAAGGTAGATGGGCTGATAGAAATGAGGGTAGACTGGGGGATGTGGTGGTCAGAAACTAAAAAAGGGGAAATAAGATGAATAGTAATCATATTTGTGAAAAACATTTTTACAAGTCTCTCCAATAAAGACCTCATTTCTCAAATATGTAGAAAAATGAGTTAAATGTATAAGATTATGAATCATTCTCAATTGATAAATGGTAAAGGATATGAACACACAGTTCTCAGACAAAGTAATTAAAAGTCCATAGTCATGTGAAAAATGCTCTAAATCATTTAATTAGAGAAGTGGAAATTAAAGCAACACTGAGATTCTGTCCCACACCTATCAGATTGGCTGCTCTTTATGACAGAAAAGGAAAATGACAAAACTTAGAGGGAATATGTGAAAACTGAGACACTAATGCACTGTTGTGGGAATTGTGAACTGATTTAACCATGCTGGAGAGCAATTTGGACCTATGCTCAAAGGGTTACAAAACAAAATATACAAACTTTGACCCAGCAATACCATTACTAAGTTTATATCCCAAAGAGATAAAAAACAAAAGGGGGAAGAACCTATATTTACAACAATATCTAAAGCAGCTCTTTTTGTTAGAGCAATGAATTCAAAAGAGAGGGAATATATATCAATTGGGGAATGTCTGAATAAATTATAGTATATGNGAGTCCTCAATAATTTTTAAGAATGTAAAGCAATCCTGAGAAAAAAAATATAGAGAAATATATGAGAACTGCAGATATAGACAAAAAAGGAGAAATCATAGTCTTTAGTAAAAGCAAATGGAATAACTATTTCTTCTTTTGATAGATCCTAAACAACTAGGTTACTTAGGCTTTTACAAAGCATTTGATAAAACATCTCAATATATTTTTCTAGAAAAGATGGCAAGATGTATATAAGTAGATGAATTCAGAACTGGTACTAAAAAAAAAAAACCTGAAGATGAATCATGAATAGTTTAATGTCATAAGGAAAATGTCTTGAGTAAAAAAGTCTCTATTGAAGGTCTTGGAAACTATTTGTTCTTTGCTGATGAATAGTTTTATCACTGACCTAGGTAAAAACACAGATGACATCTCTAACACGTTTGTCATCCAGTTACTAGTGATCCTTTCCTGGTTTTTTTATCATTTGCAGAGTCAGTGCCCAAATATATCTTGAAAGGCATTGATGAAAACATTGACAAGAATCTAAAAAGATGGAATTTCATAGGGTTGAATTTCATGCCTTACATTTGGATTTTTTTAAAAAACTAGACTTCACAAATACAGAGTATCCCAAAAGTCTTAGTACAGTGATAAATGAGCTTAAGATTGTACTAAGACTTTTCTGACACCCAGTACAATATGGAGAGAGATATGGTTAGAAAATTTTCCTGAAAAAGAATCTGGGCACATTAATGAATTTCAGACTCAATGTGAGTCCAAAATATGCTGATATCTGAAAAAGCTAATGTCCCCTTGGGCTACATTGAAAGAAATGTAGGTTCTGAGAAATATATAGTTGATCATCCTGGTTTTTGTTCTTCTCTGGGCACAGAACATCTGGAGAAGTTTATTCAGCTCTAAGCACTACATTAAAGGAATGAAACTGTATGTGTGATTTTTTTTCCTTATAATCCCTGCCAAACAAAGGCCCCTGCACATAGTAGGTGTATAAAAAATGTTGGTTGAATTTTAATTCATTGCCAATAAATGAATGAGAACCCAAACTCAATTTAGCCAAGGAAAAAAGCAATTTTAACAACTATTATGTGCCATGCATTTTATAAGTGTCAAATAACAACACCTCTGGGAGGTAGGTGCTGTTATTGTTCCCATTTTACAACTGAACAATATACTGTGAGCCATACAGTGGCTGAGGTAAGAATAGAATTCAGATCTTCCTAACTCCAAGCCTGGCACTCTCTCCACTGTGCCACCCAGCTTTCAAGTAGGTTAGATGAAATTTAATGAGTCAAAAACTACAGAACGTTTTCATAACAATTGATTTGCCACCACATTCCCCTCGTCTTCTACTTTTACAATTAAGCCCAATTGCCCAAAACAAGGGAGGGATGGATGGGATTGCTAGTTGAAGACAAGCCCAATATAAGTTGGCCATGTGATATGGGAAACAAAATTGCTAATAAAATCTAAGGCTGAATTAAGAGCAAGGTGGAATGCAAAACAAAGGAAGTGATAGTTGTCTAATCATGGTCTTCCCAGTGCATAGTGGACTGTATCCATTCCTGGGCTCCATATTTTAGGAAGGATATTTGAAAGCTAGAATATGTCCAGGATGGACCAACTAAGATGAAGAGGTGATCCCTTTCCTCAGAATTTATTACTATGTGCTAAACAGTAATACACAAAAGGTTCTCTGTTTCCAGACTCTGTAAAGCTAGAAAACTCTTGCAAGATGTCTATAAAACACTCAGCTTTCATAGGATGCAAAGTTCTGTACAAAATTCAATTGGAAGGGGACAGGATTCCACAGTAATATGGCTGAGGTATTCATTTGACATGGCTAGATTCTATCTCATCTCTGCCTTCTAATCAGAGACTGGCAAAAGATCCCCACATGGTAAAATCTCCATAGTCCTTTGTCTACACTTGACCCAAGGCACCTGACAAGGAGTACAAGAAAGAATTGTAGTATATTAGATAGCCAACTGGCTAGAACTCAGAACACCTGGGTTCAGATCTTAACTTTGACATGTGCCGCCCAGGTGTTCTTGAGGAAATTTCTGAACCTTTATAGATCTCAGTATCATCAGGTGTAAAAAAGAGGGATTTGGGACTAGATGATCTCCCAGGTCTCTCCCAGCTCTAAGTTTAGGAGTTACTGGAGGTCACAGATTCCTTATCTTTTACTTTCTCCCAAAGGACCTAAAATTCTTACAAATTATAGGTGCACAATAAAAAGAAACAAGGACATATCATTCGATTCAACAAAAAGAGGGTTTATTCAAACACTTGGGGATATTGAACCTGGAGAAGAGCATTAGGGGGGACAAATTATGGTCTTCAAATTCTTGAAGGAATGTGATTGGGGGAAGGAGGGGAACACACTTGTTCTGCTTTGCCCCAAAGAGCAGAACTAGAGGCAGTGGACTGGAGAATAATTGAGGATCTGGGGGAGTTGTAGTGAGGCAGGTTTCAGAAAAGCTTCCTAGTCTGTGTGCAGATCAAAGCATACCATCTTCTACTTTTTTCCATCATGAGATTTTTATTGTATGTGTGATATGTGTCTTCTTTCATGCCATAAGTAATGTGGAAATATGTATTACATAAAAGTACCTATATTACCTATATCAGACTGTTGCTGCCTCAGGGAGGAGAAGGGAGAAAGGGAGTGAGAAAAATCTCAATTCTAAAAAGTCAGAAAAGAATTGGGTAAAACTGTTTCTATGTGTAACTGAAATAATTAATTAGTTAATTATTTGAAAGAAAAGTGTATCCAAACAAGTAGAGTTGCCAAAGAATATTGGGATGAGATGATGTTGACCTTGCCACTGAAGATCTTTCACCAGAGGTTGGACAACCACCTCACAAGGTTGCTGTGGAGGTGATTACTTAGTGGACAGGATGTTGCCTTAGATGATTTCATATGTATGTTCTAACTTTGATATTCTTTCCTATAAAGAACTTCAAGAAACTCACTGGTCTGGAGAAACAACAGAGGGCGAGGTGTCTTGATGTATAGGTTTCATAGTAGGAGAGAGGGCCCTGGAGAAAAGGATAGAGGAAAAGATAAGCATATACTTTGGCCATTATCACCTTCCTTTTTAAAACTCAGGTGATCTCTCTGCTAAGAGATCAAGTTCAGTTGAAAACATGCTTGAGAGGGTCTCTAGTGAGCCTGTCTAGGGTCCAGAGACCCTAAGTGGGCAAGAAAGCAAGGGCAATCTGAGTTCTAGAAGAAGGAAAAGTCCCTAAATGAATGGGGGAAGGGGCAGACATGACCACTAGCAGAGATGGGGAGAATACCCAGGCATTTTATCTGCCCCTGGGGATGATGAATGCTGGTGACTTCATAAGGGAGAGATATCCTTGAGCCATATGTCTGAGGTCCAGAGCCCCTGGGCTAGAAAAGGGGAGATGTTCTGGATCTCACTATCTGAAACCTTGAGATTCTCCCTGTCTGAGAGCCTGAGATTCTGAACTCTTGAGCAGAGAAAATTAATTTTGTCCCATGTCTTCAGAGAGACACCTATCTGAAATTCCATCCTTCTCACCCCAGGACTCACCTGCCCTTAGGAAGTCTCCAGGTCCTCCTTTTTCTGAAAGAGCAAAAGGAACATCTGAACTGCCCCCTCTTTGGGTGAGGAGGATTTATAACCCAGGCTCCTCCTTGTTATAGAAACTTGCAGTCCTAGAGTCCCCTTAGGAGACTATCATCTTCTCTGCAATCACCCAGGGAAAACAGCCTGAACTGGTAAGCTGTAGAGAATGGGATATGAGGGGAAGCAGATAGTAGAGGAGAAAAGATACTGGCTGAGGAGTAAGAGGACCTTGATTGCTACCTAAGATTATACCACTACCCAGGGAGGTCAGCTTGGAGAAGATACTTTCCCCTTCTGGGCTCATTTCCTCTCCTTTAAATTGAAGATCATACTATTCACGCTACCCACCTCACATGGCTGCTATGATAAAGGTGCTTTGTCACTGTAAGAATGTGAGTGGTCATTCTCATCCTGAGACAAACAACATTACCTATCGGCTCATAGATCCGTAGACAAAGAGGCAGAACCTCAGAATCCACTGAGACCACCCACTTCCTTTGATAGATGAGAAAATCAAAATACAGAGAGAGAGAGATTAAATAAATTGTCCTAGGTCTCATAGACAGTGTCTTTAGGTAGCCTAGGTCCTCTGATTACATGACCAACACTTTTTCAACGATTAGTACTAGAAGCAGAAGCAGAAGTATAACTAGAAATTTTGGACTTCAATATGATTAATTTGGGATGGAGAAGACATAGAATCACTGGAGATAGTGGCCTCCCTGGTTAGAGACCCTGGACACCAAGAGACTGAAGAGGCCAATCTGAAGAAAGAAGAGAGAGAGAGAGAATAGGGTTGACAGCCACTATGGAAGAAACATGCCACCTGGCAACTTATTTTAAATATTCTTTCTTACTGCCTAGGTGGTAAGCTCAGTTGTTTCCAGAAAATACAAGTGTTTTAAGTGTCCTCTAAATTTTTTTGTCCTGGGACAATTTCCCGATAGCTCCCAACCTAGTTGTAACTTTGGTCAGAAGATCTCGGTTGGAATTCTCATTTTGACATTTTAATGACTATGAAAGCCTTGTGAAGTCACTAGCAGTCTTCTGAATTCAACATTTTAAGCATCTGTATATGCCAAGTATAGTGTTAGGCACTAATATATTTTTAAGTGGTTACTGACTTCAAGGAACCTACTTCTACTGGAAGAAAACATATAAAAAATGCAGTAATTTTTTGGGAAAATACTAACAATGACAAGGATCAGAAAAGGTGTCTTCTAAAAAATAGCACTTCCAGCTAAGGCAGAATTTTGTGTAATATAATGAAAACATTCCAACAATGGTGAACATCAAGAAAGGAGATAGAAAGTTGTGTAAGAAAGAAACAAATAAGACAATATGGATGGAACTTGAGAGTGTGTGAGGCCAAGGAATATTAAATTGTTCTGAAAATATAAGTCAAAGCTGGTATTGAAGGGCTTTGAATGATAAACATAGTGGTTTGTATTTTACATAGTTATTCCTTCCACATCACAGGACGTAGGGATGCCTGGCCCTCAAAATCTAGAAAACCTGGGTACATTTTTTTGGTTCATCTTTCATAAAAAAAAAAGTATGGGGTGGGGCAGCTGAGTAGTTCAGTGGATTGAGAGTCAGGCCTAAAGACAAGAGGTCTTGGGATCAAATCCAGCCTCAGACACTTCCCAGCTGTGTGACCCTGGGCAAGTCACTTGACCCCCATTGCCCACCCTTACCACTCTTCCACCTAGGAGCCAATACACAGAAGTTAAGGGTTTAAAAGAAAGAAAAGTATGATTTTTTTTTAAACTTAATTCAATTTTTCCCTAATTACATGTAATAAGTTTCCAAACTTTTTAAAAGAATTTTGGGTCTCAAATTCTCTCCTTCCCTCTCCCACATTCCCCTGCTGAGATGGCAAGGAATCTCAGATGGATTTTACATGTATAATCATGTCAAATATTTTTTCATAAGAATCTTTTTGTGAAAGGAACTCAAGCAAAAAAAATTTTTTAAGAAAGTGAAAAAAGTTTGCTTTGGTCTACATTCAGACTCCATCAGTTCTTCCTCTGGAAGCAAATGGCATTTTTTATCATAAGTCCTTTTGGGATTATTTTGGATAGTTATACACTGATTATAGCTAAGTTATTCACAGTTGTTTACTGTATATTTTTTCTGTTACTATGTACAATGTTCTCCTGGTTCTGCTTATTTCACTCTACTTCAGTTCATGTAAATCTTTCCAGGTTTTTCTGAGCTCTTTCTGCTTGTCATTTCTTATACCACAATAGTATTCCCTCACAATCATATACTATAATTTATTCAGCCATTCCCCAATTGATATATATCCCCTCTCTTTTGAATTCATTGCTCTAACAAAAAGAGCTGCTTTAGATATTGTTGTAAATATAGGTTCTTCCCCCTTTTGTTTTTTATCTCTTTGGGATATAAACTTAGTAATGGTATTGCTGGGTCAAAGTTTATATATTTTGTTTTGGAGCCCTTTGAGCATAGGTCCAAATTGCTCTCCAGCATGGTTAAATCAGTTCACAATTCCCCACAACAGTGCATTAGTGTCTTAGTTTTCACACATCACCTCCAAGTTCTGTCATTTTCTTTTTCTGTCATAATGAGCAGCCAATCTGATAGGTGTGGGACGGAATCTCAGAGTTGCTTTAACTTCCATTTCTCTAATTAAATGATTTAGAGCATTTTTCACATGACTATGGACTTTTAATTACTTTGTCTGAGAAATGCCTGTTCATATCCTTTGACCATTTATCAACTGAGAATGATTCATAATCTTATACATTTAACTCATTTCTCTTTGTATTTGAGAAATGAGGTTTTTATTGGAGAGACTTGTAAAAATCTTTTTCACAAGTATGATTACTATCCATCTTATTTCTCCTTTTTTAGTTTCTGACCACCACATCCCCAAGTCTGCCTTCATTTCTATCAGCCCACCCACCTTATAGTGGAAGCTAGATTGCTATATTCAATTGAATGTATATGTTCTTTCCTCAATGAGCCAATTTCAAAGAAAGTAAGGCTCACATACTGTCCTCCCTACCTTTCCCATCTTCTCCTCCACTGAAAAAGTTATTTCATGTATCTTCTATGTGTAATAATTTATCCCCTTCTATTTTTCCCTTCTCCTTTCTCCCAATGCATTCCTCTTTCTCATGCATTAATTTTATTTTATTTTTTAAATATCATCCCATCATATTCAAGTCACATCCTTGTGGTCTGTCTATTTACTCCCTCTAACTGCTGATAAATGATAATGATAAAACTCTTTGGAGTTACAAGAATCACCTTCCCATGTAGGTATGTAAACAGTTTAATTTTATTGGATGTCTTTTGATTCCTCTTTCCTGTTTACCTTTTTAGGATTCTCTTGAGTCTGTTGAGAATCAAATTTTCCATTCAACTCTGGTCTTTTTATCAAGAATGTTTGAAATTCCTCTGTTTAATTGAATACCCATTTTTCCCCTGAAGGATTATGCTCAGTTTCACTGGGTAAATGATTCTTGGTTGAAGTCCTAGTTCCTTTGTCCTTTGTAATATCATATTCCAGGCCCTCCAATTCTTTAATGTGAAAGCTGGTAAATATTGTGTTAACCTGACTATGGCTCCACAATATTTGAATTGTTTCTTTTTGACTACTTGTAATATTTTCTCCTTGACCTGAGAGTTCTGAAATTTGGCTACAATATTCCTGGAAGTTATCCTTTTGGGATCTCTTTAAGATGGTGATTGGTGGATTCTTTCAATTTCTGTTTTATCCTCTGGTTCTAAACTATCAGGGAAGATTTTCTTGAGAATTTTGTGAAGACATTTAACCTCTTTTTTTGATCATGACTTTCAGGTAGTTCAATATTAGATTGTCTCTCCTAGATTTATTTTCCAGATCAGTTATTTTTCCTATGAGATATTTCACATTTTCTTCTATTTTTTCATACTTTGACTTTGATTGTATCTTGATGCCTCCTGGAGTCATTAGCTTCAACTTGCCCAATTCTAAATGTTAAGCCATGATTTTCATGAGTGAGCTTTTATAGTTCCTTTGACATTTGACCAATTCTAATTTTTAAAGATTTCTTTTTCTCAGTAAATTTCTGTACCTCCTTTTTCTATATTGTCATTTCTACATTTTAAGACATTCTCTTCAGTGAATTTCTGTATATTTTACTTCCATTTTATCCATTCTGCTTTTTAGAAAGTTCTTCTCTTTGTTGTATTTTTGTGCCTCTTTTACCAAATGGCCTATACTGTTGTTGTTGTTGTTTTTTTAAACCCTTATCTTCTGTCTTGGAGTCAATGCTGTGTATTGGCTCCAAAGCAGAAGAGTGGTAAGGGTAGGCAATGGGGATCAAGTGACTTGCCCAGGGTCACACAGCTGAGAAGTGTCTGAGGCCAGATTTGAACCTAGGACCTCCCGTCTCTAGGCCTGGCTCTCAAACCTATACTGTTTTTAAAGTATTGATTTCTTCAGTATTTTTTGTGCCTCCTTTACAAAGCTATTGACTCTTTTTTATGATTTTCCCATGTCCCTCTCATTTCTTTTCCCAATTTTTCTTCTTTATATTATTAGTTTTTTCTAATCTTTTTTGAGCTCCTCCATTAATTGTTTTTTAAGTTAAGGTTAATTCTTATTCTTCTTGGAGGTTTTGGATGCAGCAGCATTGACTTTGTTGTCTTTTGAGTTTGTGCTTTTTTCTTCTGTCACCAAAATAACTTTATATTAAGTTTCTTCTCTTGCTATTTACTCATTTTTACTCATTGTCAGCCTTTTTCTTTTCTCTTCATTTAAAAAACTGTTAAAGTTGAACTCTGTAACTGTGGTGAAGGGAGCACTATTCCAAGCTTCAGATCCTTTATGCAGCTGCCTTCAGAGCTAGCTCTAGGGACCAATCTGCTTTTAGTTCTTCCAAGGTGGTATGATAAAAGGAAATTTGTGGTTAATACTCTCCTGGCCTGTGCTCTATGGTCTGTGAGTAATCACAATCACTTGTAAAAATTTAACATAGTCTATACTCTTTTGTTCAACATCCCAAGACAAACTTCAGGGTCTTAAAAGGAGAGAAAGTTTTGATATTAAGTTTGAAGTTACAGCTCTGTTTCTTACCCCACCCCCTGATTGAATAAGAATGTAAACAAAGTCTGAATCTGTATCTGTTTATCTATATCTTCATCAATAATATCTGTAAGCAAACCTCTTAAAATAGCTGGGTGGAGGAAAGATAGTGGAATAGAGAGGAGTAGACATGGGTACTCCACAGTCATTCTAAAGATCTCTTGACTTCCTTATCTCTGACATTCAGATTTCTTGTTATCCAGAAAACCTGCCTCTTACCCAGAGTGAGGCTAGAACCCTCCAATCAGAGGGGCTTAGGAAGGGGATGTCATAAAGAACATAAATTTGAGAACCTAAAGGAAGTGGGAGTTTTTTCCCAGGGGATCCAGAATGAGGAAGTGTGCAAAGGCCTGGCACCCAATTCTTGGCTCTTGGTCCAGCTCTTGGAGGAAGCTGCTAAGGGAATAACCAGCAACATGAAGCCAATGCTATCTCTTTCTCTGCCAATTTTTTGTCATTTAGTAAATAATTACAATTAAGATATAGTCTCCAGAGCTTTTTAATCATAACACACTCTTTTCTTCCTTGGAACTGTGGTCATTAGTGCTAGTGTTGCTAGTGCTCCTCAACAACCTGGGACGGTAACCCAGGACTGAAACCTGGATCTGTGTATGGGCCATGCAACAAGACTTACACCCAGAGCCAACAAAGGGGCTCCTATAATCTCCTTCTGAGAGTTATCCAAAACCCCTTACTATCTATGACTGAGAGTGCCAGAAGTCTCTGTTGCTGATTCAGCTGCCTCCAATGCCTGTTGCCACAGTGGGACCTACTACCTTGGCATGCTACTTTGCACTCCATTTTCACCCCAATATAATAGATCTTTCATGCCACCCTTCTAAGTTGTTTTGGGCTGAAAAATTATTTTTTTCGGTCTTTTTGTGGATTATGCTACTCCAGAATTCACTTTGAAGCATTATGTCATAGTTTTGTGAGGGTCATTTGGTAGTAATTAGGTAGGTCTATGTACCTTCCACCCATTTTGGTTCTGCTCCCAACAAACTTTTTCTTTTTCTTTTATGGTGTTTTTATAGTACCCTACTGTAAATTTTGGGTTAGGCAAGCATTTCTGAGTTTCTAAACTTTCTCTGTGTTATCTGCTGGCCTTAACATATCATTTACAGCTTCCACAAAAATCCTAAAAAATTCTCATTTAATTTCTTATGCTGATCCATGATATATCAAATCCATGATGGAAAAAGTCAGGATATGGAAGGGATAATTGTACTTGTATAATAAAAACTAATATAATGGAGATTCTTTTCTAGCCCTGTCAATTTGCTTGCTAACTCATTTCTTAAGCCATGAAAACCTCAAAACTATAAATCTCTATAGCAAATATTTCCAAATTTTTTCTCTTCCATATATTGAATTCTTTGTTTTCTCCACCATGATTTGAGGGTAGGACTTTTGATTCTCCTCCTCTCTAAGACCTTCAGTAAGGCTAGAAGGTACTCAAGTCCTCTTTCACTTGTAACAGGGATTTATGGTATGTTCTGGGAGGTCTAGCACCTCTGGTATGAGGGCTCCCTAACCCTTTTCTAGGCTGCTCATCCACCTTTGGTGTCTACCTTTCACCCAATTCTTACCTGTGGCTCCAAGAACCTGTAGCTGTTGACAGACAGGCTAAACAGGTCAAGGGTAACCATTCAAACCCATCAGTGGTTTAAGGGGGATGTCTACCCCAAGCACGTGAAAACTTTTCCAAGTGGAAAGAGTAGATGCATGAGAACAATTTGTTCCAACAACTATGAAGTCGCCTGAAGCACTTAGAATTTGTTCAGACATAGGAGACACAAAGGTCATCTATAGCTTCCAAGGCCATCATCAATAGTCCTGATTTTTATCTTGCCATTGGACTTTGATGACTCTGGGAAACTGCCTCACTTATAACCAATTCACTCCCAAGTCAAGACATCCCTCTGTGATTGTCGATGGCCATCTTTGAAAACAAAGGACTAACAACAACAACTATA
Source organism: Gracilinanus agilis (assembly GCF_016433145.1). Classification (NCBI taxonomy): domain Eukaryota; kingdom Metazoa; phylum Chordata; class Mammalia; order Didelphimorphia; family Didelphidae; genus Gracilinanus; species Gracilinanus agilis. The sequence goes on from NC_058132.1 coordinate 90,865,172, forward strand.
CTTATAGCATCTGGAACACTCCTCTCTCACATGAAGGGACACCCAGAATAGTAACTCTGGGTTCAAGGTACTCAATGGGGCCATATCCACTCAAAATGATCATTTTAAAAATCACCACTGAGTTTCTTTTCTCTTTAGTCATTCAGAAAACATAATTGCTTCATCACAAAGACATTTAATGTAATAGTGTGGAAAGAAGATTTGCAACAGAACATTGTCCTCTCCCTCAGTTTTAACTTAGTTCATATTCTTCCACACACCATCATTGGGGAAAATGAGCATGCTAAAGGATAAGGATCATAACTGGGTGTCCTAATCATGGGAAATGGATGGGAAGGGGCAACTGATGAATTAATTTTTTAATTGCACAACTGGACATGGTGTCTCCTGGGCCTATTGTTTCACTATATTCACTAAGCACATTGCTCCAATGGGCTAGCCTAGCTATGTGTTCTCTGCTAGCCTATTGGTGACAGCTCTGCACATTCTCTGATGCTATGTTGCTTTGCTGATCCCTGTTGGCCTCCGCTGAGTAGTGCTTCTAGAACTGGTTGGATGAGTAGTATCTGTTGAGTGTTACTCTCTGCTACTATCTCCTGAACTTATCTCTTCAGGGCCACACCAAATTCAAATGTGTGGGAAAGTTAGGTGGCCTTAAGACCAGAGGTCTTGGGTTCATATCTGACCTCCAACACTTCCTAGCTATGTGACCCTGGGCATGTCATTTAACCCTCATTGCCTAGCCCTTACTACTCTTCTAGCTTGGAACCAATACACAGTATTAATTCTAAGATGGAAAGTAAGAGGTTTTTTTTTTTTTTAATTCAAATGTGATAATGTATGTAAAATAGTTTACAGATCACAAAACAGTGGAGAAATGTCCATTCTTATTCATTTTTTTGTCTGCCTATGTCTTTGTCTCACAGAATCTAATACAATGAGTCTAAGGTACCTCAGAAGCCGTCTAGTCCAAATTATGCCTGGAAAAGAATCCCTTCAACTATACCACCAATAAGGGGTCACATGTGTTTGAAGACCTTGAATGAAAGGGAATCCACGAACTCCGAAGGCATCCTATTCTCCTTTTGGTCAGCTCTAATTGTTGGGAAAATTTCATCCATACATTAGACTTAAATCTGCTTCTTTGCAACTTCTTGCTTTAAGTGCCACCTTCTAGAACAAAAGCAGAACCAGCCCAAAACCTTTTCCACATGACAGCCCTTCAGATTTCAGAAAACTGAGCATGTTTAGCCTAGAGAAGGAAAAATCTGGGAGAGGCTAGTGGTGGATGGGCAGAAGCATTATAGATATCTGTATTGTATTATAAATCCTATCCAAAACAAAAAAGCAATTAGGTTTAGTCTGGCAGATCTGTTTTTTATGAAGCACTAGCTTCACTGTTCCCTGTTTTCCTTTATATGTATCCCTTAATAATGTGACTCAGAATTTTGCCAGAAATAGAAGTTAAAGCCTCCTGGACTATAATTTGCAATTTTTCCCATCTGTCCATTTCTTTAAATTGTTATAACATGCCACCTTGCCCATTTGCCAGGATCTTTCAACAATCACTGACAGTGAGGCAGGAATCACCTCTACCAGTTCTTTCAGTGTTGGGGAACGTAGTTCATCTGAGTCTGTAACTTAAGTTCATGAGAGGAAGAAACATGCCATCCAGCAACTTCTTATTTTAAGCAATCTTTTTTTACTCTCTATTTCAGGGCCACTCGGTGGTGCAGTAGAGAACTGATCCTGGAGTCATAAAGATCTGAGTTTAAATCCAGTCTGATACTAGGTGTGTGACCCTGGGCAAATCACTAATTCTGCTTGCCTAAATTTCCTCATCTATAAAATAAGCTGGAGAAGGAAGTGACAGACCGCCCCTCTACTAATGCAGATCATCATCAGCCATACTCTTATACCCTTAGAGAGTTGCCTAGGGTACTAAGAAGCTAAGCGTGACTTGCCCATGTGCCCAAAACAGGACTTAAACCAAAGTCTTCCTGATGAAGAGGCCAGCTCTTTTTCTCTATGCCTTGCTTCCTTTTATTGCTTTTTAGGATATGCAGAATATCCATACTGATAAAAAAATAATAATAATACTTAGAGGAAAGCAAAAAACTAATTAGAAATGGAAAGTTTCTACTGAATTTGGTAGCTATACTAGAGAGTCATCTACAATTTATTTGTGAATCCAGGTCTTTAGCTAATAACTACCAATTTGCCATCTTTCTGACTTTTCTTCCCCCTCCCCTATCTGAATTAACCATCTTATTTTGCTGATGAGTACAATTTATTCTCATGTCCACGAAGGTGGCTAAAACAGGTGAGATATAACACATAGAGCTTGATCAGACCTAGAAGCAATGGCCTCATTCTCAGGAATCACCTTAATGCCTTCCCCATAATGTTAAAACAAAGAACACAAAAGAAAAATATTAACCAAGTTGACTGAATTAATCTGGCTTCTTTTCCAGATCCTGAGATCTGAAGTTAAAGTGGACAATCAAAATTAAAGAATGTTCTGGTCACTCTAGCCTCTCTGGCACTTGAGTCTTTCAATGTAACCTAGATGTTGCTTCCCCCTTTTAAAAAATTTACTTATGCACCCCCTTTTCTGTAGATCAGTAGAACCAAGTAATGTCCCAAATTATAATCTGTCTGGTTACACTCATTAAAACTGCTTTAGTAGTTCTGTATTTTTCAGGTTGACCAAAGATGCCAAAATCATCCACTGCATCCAGGGCCATTTGTGCCAGTCATCTTGGTTTGTCTTGGCATTAGAGTTTAATGTCTCTGGAAAAAAGAGTGAGGCTGATGACTTTATACAATTTACGTGGAAGTCAAGATATCATCTGTGATATCATTAATCCTCTTGGAAAAACTAGGATGAAAACAATATCACAGATAGTAGAATTAAAGATTTTTTTTAGAGAATGGGGAGATATGTTTGTATTTAGCATGTAAGAAGCCAGTAGATAATAAGGAGAAGTTGGAGATTACACTGGGGCTGGAAGGTGATAAATGGGATAATCTCTTAGAGAAGATATATTTTTTAAATGTTTATCTTGGCAAGGAGAAAGGTTACCTTTTCATGAGAGATGGGTAAAAGAGGAGATTTGTGAAGATATCTGAGAAAGGTGAAATCAGAGGTGATGTTAAGAGAACTCAGGAAGAAATTCTGGGGCTCAACAATGAAGTGAGTAAAGTGAGTGGGTCATCTATGAAGCAGGTTTTTCAGAAAAACTATATTGACTGCCCCAAAACAGAGAATGACAAAAGATGGTTATTATAAACTAGACTGTATTTAAAGAAATTTACAACTCTTAAAAGGAACTATGCCCAAAGAGCGATAAAAGAATGCCTGCCCTTTGATCCAGCCATACCATTGCTGGGATTGTACCCCCAAAGAGATCATAGATAAATAGACTTGCACAAAAATATTTATAGCTGCTCTCTTTGTGGTGGCAAAAAACTGGAAAAGGAGGGTATGCCCTTCAATTGGGGAATGGCTGAACAAATTGTGGTATCTGCTGGTGATGGAATACTATTGTGCTCAAAGGAATAATAAACTGGAGGAATTCCATGTGAACTGGAAAGACCTCCAGGAACTGATGCTGAGTGAAAGGAGCAGAGCCAGAAGAACACTGTACACAGAGACTGATATACTGCGGTACAACCCAATGTAATGGACTTCTGTACTAGCAGCAATGCAATGACCCAGGACAATTCTGAGGGATTTATGGAAAAGAACACTACCCACATTCAGAGGAAGAACTACAGGAGTGGAAACACAAAAGAAAAGCAACTGCTTGGACATTTGGGTTTATGAGGACATGATTGGGGATGTAGACCTAAAAAGACCACACCCATGTAACTATCAATAATGTGCAAATAAGTCTTGACTGACCACTGTAAAAGTGAAATTTGGGAAATGCCATCTAAAAGTGTATATATTTCTATGGACATGGAAAATGTATCAAACTACATTTCCCGTGATCCAACGTGGTCCAACTGGTTTCCATTTCCGGGTTTTGGGGCGTGGGGAGGCCCACGTCTTGACGCAGGGAAGAGTTTATAATCTCCTGGGTTAGGAGGGAGCTCTCTCTCTTGGCCAGCAGACTCGAGACAGGAAACAGGAGACAGTAATGGTGAGGGCGGCAAGTTTTGAATGCTTACAAGCGCGTGGTCTAATTATCTATCAGCATGGCTTTAATTAAAATACTAATTTATATATTTATACGAGCCTTTATCATTTTTAATATTTATAATTTTGGCAACCTTACGAAGTTTGGAAATCGAATTTTCAATTTTCTGGATAGTCTAAGAGGAAGAAGCCATGTGGCTTTGGGACCCCGAGTCTCAGAAGCGATTTTTTTCCTTGCCCAGTCCTCTCCCGATTTTCCCCAGCCTAGAGGCTGTTTTACGGGGAAGAGAGACAATGGTTTTAATTGCTGCTGGGCTGCTAATTATTTTGCTCAATGCCCCGGGCCTGGTGGCCCTTGCTGGCACTGATGGACTGCCGGTGCCCAGCCAGTTTCATCTCACCAATCTCCTGACTCCTGACTTGATCTCCATTCCTGCCGCGCCGAAAGCCTACAAGCCTGCCAGCGTTCCAGTGCCTGTGATCTCCGATCCTGACTCGCTGGTGCTGCTGGAGTCCAGAACCCCGAGCTGCTTTTCCTGAGATTTCCGGGAAGGAACCCAGTCCTGACTTGCCGAGATCTCGACCTCCAGAGACTGCTTCAGCTCTGCTGCAAACCATTTGGGTAGTATATTCCCCTTTCTCCCTATTTCTAGCCTTCCACGTGTTTCTCTAAAGACCTAATTTAGGCAACCCCCACTCCCACAAGCTCTACACGTGGGATTTTCTACAAAACTGACTTTAAGTTTTTCTCTAGCCCTGAGCCCATGACCCGACACCACGTGGACCTAGTGTTTACCTTTAATGGGGCCGAATGGCCTATTCAGACTTGCTTGTGATTAAGAACTGAACTCAGGGGAAGAAATTTCACCCCATACCTGCTCAGAACTTTGAGCAAAGACTGATTATAAAAAAAAAAAAAAACCTTTCAGAACTGAATGACTTTTAAGAGACTGTATCTTACTGTATTTTGCTAATTAGTTTTGTAAATTAACCTTGCTTATTTCGTTGATATTTCTGTTGCACTGAATCATTTTAAGTTAATGTAGTTTGTGGCTGCTAGATTAATTCTGTTATGATTTTATTGTAACTCCCAAATAATGAGAAAAATCTATTAGAACTGGTAAGAGGTTTTGACCAGCTTGTTGATCAGATACTACTGGATTTATAAAGCACATGTCTTTTAAAATTTATTCTGTCTTGGTAAAGAACCTTGAAAGTTCCATGCTTTGAATATTACCTTGTAATTTTACAAGAGATCTTTTTAACTCTTACTTTAAATCCTTAAGAATTGTTGTCTAAAAGGATAAAGCTTTTATATATTTTATTATAAGAGATATTATTGCCTTAAATGGGTAGAAGCATTTCCTACCCAGGATTTTTTTTAAAAAAACAGGAAGCCAAGGAGCTCCTGTATATTCTTATCCAGAAGGTTTCTTTTTTTAAATATCAGATTTTGCTATGGAAACAATAACAGCATTTGCCAAGGGTTACAAGTTGTAACAAGTATATGATTTTGAACATCATTATTTATTGTTTTAAAATGTGCTATTGGAAATAATGGTACTCTATTTGAATGTGCATTGTGAATCTGCTATTTGTAAAACCCACTTTCTCTCACAGAAAGTCTCATTTTTGGGTAACATAACCCTTCTAGTTCTAAGCTATATATATATTTTTGTTTTTTAAAACATTTTTTAATTAGAGCATTCCTTTTTCTCATCTTGTACTGGAAGTACATATATAATCATTATTTATACTTTTTCTGATTCTACAGCAAATACCTGAGCCTATAGGACTGTGATTTAAATGCCTCTCTGATTCCAGATAATGAATATGAAAGCTGTTAATAGTGCTAAAGAAAGCACATGGTCAGAGACTTGACTGACTAAGATCTGCATAATTGCAGCAGTTCTATGCCAATACTTTAGGGCTTGGAAATTGGGGTTTGAGTCCTGGAGTCCCAGTCTTTTCTAAAACTTTAGAGGACGTGGGTCCCCTCGACTTAGATTCCTAGAAAGCACCTAAGATTGGTTATTTATTTGGCTCACTTCCCTAAAAAGCTGATGATAAGTCAGATCAGAGAGAGACATTTTCCTTAAGTCCTGGCCCTGAATGGGTAATTGCGCACTGCTGAATTCACTTTAATTAGGCCTTCATTGAAAGGTCTAAGTTTATTTTCCCCAGATTTTTTGCACATTTTACATTTCATTCACAAGTTAACTTTTTCTTCTTTTTTCTTGAATTTTATTCTTTGTATTTTGCCATCCTTAGCTGACCTGAGGTACCCTTTTTTAGAAAAAAGGTGTGTTTAAGATTTACCTCACGGGGATATCTGTTAAGTTTTTTAAAATTCGATAATGTAAAAATATATGTATATTTAACTCTTTTAGGAGTAATTTCACGGGGAATTGTATGAATCTTAGAAGAAAATGTATGTTTTGTAATCTATAATGTAAAGTTTAAATTCTTTTGAGAATAATTTCAGGATAAGGATCTTGCTATCTCCCCAAAATCCAGACGACGAACTTGTTTTGGTGAAGACACCATGAAGATGTCTGAAAAGCCTTCACTGTACCATGAAGACCAAACTTTGAACTTTGGGGTGCAGTTGATTGAACTATGGGGAGTTGAAATTGAGTTGAATGTATTGTTTTAATTGCACACTGTTATAACAATAGGGGCAGCCCCAAATTGGTTTTTTGTCAATGCGGCTAATTTTAACCATTTGTTCATCTATTTCTTTTATCCCCAAATTCCTGAAAAATTTAGAAGTTGTTTATTTTTACAGGTCCAGCGAAGAAAAAAGGACTAACCTTTTTTTTTGCCGGACCTCACGGGGAATTGTAAAAGTGAAATTTGGGAAATGCCATATAAAAGTGTATATATTTCTATGGACATGGAAAATGTATCAAACTACATTTCCCGTGATCCAACGTGGTCCAACTGGTTTCCATTTCCGGGTTTTTGGGCATGGGGAGGCCTACGTCTTGACGCAGGGAAGAGTTTATAATCTCCTGGGTTAGGAGGGAGCTCTCTCTCTTGGCCAGCAGACTTGAGACAGGAAACAGGAGACAGTAATGGCGAGGGCGGCAAGTTTTGAATGCTTTCAAGTGCGTGGTCTAATTATCTATCAGCATGGCTTTAATTAAAATACTAATTTATATATTTATACGAGCCTTTATCATTTTTAATATTTATACCACACATAATAAAACCAGTGGAAATGCGAATTAGGGGAGAGGAGCAGGGAGTTGAGGGGGTAAAGGGGAAAGTAAAAACATGAGTTATGTAACCATGGAAAATTTTTCTAAAAATAAAAAATTATTAATAAATGCCCCCAAAAATAAATAAGGTAGCATTTCTGATACAATATTAAATTAAATTAAATGCAATATTAAATAATAGTGGTAATAATGGGGGGAAAAGGGGGCAATCTAGGGGGACAGCTAATTGGCATACTGAATAGAGCAGCAGGCCTGGAGTAGGGAGGACTCCAGTAGGTTCAAATCTGGCCTCAGATACTTCCTAGCTGTGTGACCCTAGGCAAGACATTTACCTCCATTTTTCTAGGCTTTGCCCTTCTACCTGAGGATTGTTACTAAGACAGAAAGTAAGGGTAAAAAGCAATGTAAAATTAGCCATTATAATTCTAAAGAATATTTTTTTAGTCCTTCCTAAGAAGAGACAGATTAATCAATCATAGAGAACTTGATTGTTTCCTCTTCAATTATGGTTTTTTCCAACTGGTTGGTAAGTTGCAAACACATTGCTTCATATTGTTAGTATCTCTCTTCTACTCTTAAGAACAGTGAGAGACTCAAAGAATTGGATCTGACTGACAGTCACTTTGGGGATTGTGGGGTGAAGTTCCTATGCAAAGTCTAATGAAATTAAATGTAAGCTACACACATGCTGAAGTAAGACCTCACAAGTTTCCCTTATGAGAAATTCTTTGGTCCAGAAGATGGGCAGAAAGGAAAAGCAGCACAAATCTGAAAAGAAGGACTAGAGGCTGCTGCCTGTCTGAAGATGGATCAAGGGGCCACGTCTCAACATATTGGTCTCTCCAGATTCTTCTTCATTCCTCTTTTGTCCTAGAGCCCAGTTAGTAGGAAAGGAATTTGCTAAGGGAAATGTCCACTTTCCATTAACAATCTCATGGAAATTTCTTTATCCTTCTAGCCCCTATTAGAGGATGTTGGGGAAGAATGCACCATGTTAATGATAAAACTAAGTATGCCTCTCTACAGCTTGCACCCCTTGCTTCCCCTACTCCATTTGCAACCAGCTACCAAACATACATGTACTGTCTTCTCTATTAGAATATAAACTCCTCATGAATAGGGATTGTTTTACTTTTTTTTATTTGTGTACCCACTTGCTAGCATAGTCTAGGCACACAGTGGATATTTTATAAATCTTTGTTGATTGGTAGATTGTGTGAGTTCATCTTTGTCACAGTTTTCCATTGGAAAAGTACCAAAGGTTGTATTACTTTCTATAGACTGAACTAAAAAATAAAACTCACAATTCTGTTTGTCTCTGGAAAAGAGAATGTCCTGATAGGAGTCCAAATGGAAGAATGATTCCTTAAATACACATGATGGTAAAGGAGCAATGAGATACAGTTGAAAAGGTATGAATACTGAGCAAATGTATGGTGGATCAATCATGCAACAAGAGAAAAGGATAGTCCAAGTGTTTGCTGCAGTGCTACTTGGGAAATGGCAAAAGACAGAGGAAGGCATCCAATACCCTGAATAACACCTGTAGAAGAAGAATAAACTATAAACCTTTGCAGATCACACACTGATAAAGGGAGTACTCATTTAGATGAGATCACAAATCTATTGAAGTACTAAAAACTATAATAATGGCCTCAATGTCTTCACATTTCATACCCAAAGTCTACCAGAATGGTCCACATAGAATATACGGATCATGAGGGAGCATAATATAATTTAAAAAGCAGTGCGCTTTGAGTCAGAAAGATTGGATTCAATTCTTCAATATATTATTTACTGTGAAATGATAGATAAGTATTTTAATATTAATAAGTATAATGTAAATATAAAGATATAAAGATAAAGATAAAAAGTAATTTAACTTCAGTAAATGCCTTATTTTATATATTTTTTTTTAATTTTAGTTTATTTTCCAGTGGGCTATTCAAAGGGGGTAATAATCAAGGCAGTTATTTAATTATCAGGTACAATTTGAAGTATAAATTTTATAAATAAAAATTGATCTGGAGGGTTATTACCAGTTTTATAAGCATTTATTAGTAGAGAGAGAGATTGATAGAGGTAGAGAGAGGGAGTCTGGGGCTCAGCCTTTCTAGATCTGATACTTCATTTAGCAGGATGGCTAAGATCCTCATTTGTCAGAGATCACCAGGTAAAATAAGAAGAGAAAGCCAAATTCCCAATCCCAAAGACACCTATTAAAAAAAAAAAAAAAAAGACTGCCACTCAGCCTCCTGCACTTGTTTAAAAACCCTGCTGGCTCCACCTCTGCCACATTGTCACCCAGGATGCCCAACCTGACAGGGAACCCAGGAGCCTGCCCGGTCTTCTGACACACCACATGACTTTGTGACTCCTATGTCTACCACCAGGATGCACAGGATCCAAGCTCCCTAAATAATTACTTCACACATATCTCTTTTCTACTATCTCCCTTTCCCAGCCCCTTCTACCCCAAAAAAGGAAAAATGCATGAAATGGAAATATATATGTATATATAACAAATTCATTTTCATATGTAAAAATTAGGTCTTTAATGAATAAAAATCTATTTTCTCTTCTACTTAATTGAACAAAAGCCTTGTAACAAACACGCATAGCCAAATAAAACAAATTTCCAATTGGCTAGATCCAAATATAAATGAAATGGGTAGCATGGTCCTCATGAGTTTGATAGAGAAATGGTTAGTTATTGTGCTGATCAGCTCAAACACCACTGTCAGCAGAAAGCCTTTGCCAGTCATCCAAGACACGAATGGTCTCCTCTTTATCTCCCATCTAAACTCCTTGCATCTATGAAGTCTAACATGGTGCCTGAAACATAGTACACTCTTAATAAATGAATATTGACTGATTAATTGATGGAACGATTGAGATCAATTTCCAGAAGAATTTTAGAATGATTTCTTAGCGTCAAGAGGATGAATTTTGAAAATTAAAAAATGGAAATGGACCTCAAGAGCTACCCTGGCTTCATTAAAAATAAATAATGTTGGGCTAATTTCATTTCCTTCTTTGATAGATTTACTAAACTGGTACAAAGATCAGTGGATCCCTATAGCAGTAGTATAGCTAGACTTGAGCAAAGCATTTGATGGTTATGAACATTTAACACTAGCCTATCAAGACAACTTTGGATTTTAAAGCAAAGAATCTTACTTCCCAACTTCTGAACCATATCTCTCTGAGGTGATGGGTGGTCTTCCCTATAATGCTAGGAGATGCCTTACTGGTGCCGTGTAACTCTTCTTAGGATTGTGTGGTAACTCCTGGCATCTGGAAGACCTCTAATCCAGGCTGAGTTCAGAATCCACCAAATCAGAGCAACTCAGAAAAATGAAGTCACAAGGATCATAAATGGGATGAGGGAAAGGAAATTGTTCTTTTTTGCCTCAGAATCCTAGAGAAAGGAGGTTGCTAGGACTGCAAAATTGGTTTAGGAGGAGATGGCTAGAAAAGTGCTACCAAGGGTGAGCACTGGCTAGGGGAGCCCCAAGGAGCCCACCTAGCGGGGCTTGAGGCTGTCCAAGAAAGTGCCCACATACCCGAAGTCTGGTTATGAAGGTGGCCCAGCTGGTTGGGAGAAGAGGCTTATAAAAGGAACAGCCAGCCACATATGGCTGGTACCTTTTCTTTCTCTAGCCCACTTTTTATTATTCAATAGATAATTATGAATTAATATAGAGTCTCCAGAGAATTTTAATCTTAACACGGTATCTCTTGTTAGTCTTGTGGATGACAGAGAAATAAGAATAGGGTAATAGTTCCCAACTTTAAGTCACAGATCCCTGTGAGGTATTGGTGTTGTTATTTTTTAATTAAGTCTATGAATGCATAAAAATGTATTACTGAAATAAGTATAAATTTTTAAAATATACATATTTTCTCAGTGAAAAGAAACTAATAGTATAGTTCTCTAAAATGATTAATTAGAGAGGAGTTGTGGATTTGCTGATCTGAAATCCCAGATCCTACCTAATATATGGGAAAATGTGCTAACAAAAATATTATAAACCCTAGGTATATTGGAAGAACCATAGATATAAGAAGAGCCACTGTTTTTATTATTAAGATTAGTACTATGCTTTAGGGAAGCACTGAAAGCACCCAAGCATTTAAGGTCTGAATCTCAACCCAAGTCTTCCTAATGGTACCACTTACTATGTGACCATGGACATGTCAATTCTCAAACTGAATTTCAATGTCATATTTTGTAAAATGAAGAGAATATTATTTACACTCCCTGCCTCACAGGGGTCATGTAAGGAACATGCTCCTAAACAATCCTTTGAACTATGGGAAAGTGAGTTGTTTTTAGTGATCTATTAATCATTTAATTAATGTTTATTAAAATCTCACTGTGTGATGACCATGGTGATAATCTAAGTGGATCAGCTGGATTACACAGTATTCCCAAGTTATTTATTTGACTCCCACCTTCTATCTTAGAATCAATACCATATATTGGTTCCAGGGCACAAAAGTGTTAAGGGATACTGCAGGGTCACACAGCTGAGAAGTGTGTAAGGTCAGCTTTGAACCTAGACTATCTAGTCACTAGGCTGACTGTAAGACTAAAAATGAATATACAATACTCCTAAGTATTATATTTTTATAAGATTTAATAACAACAAAGTGAGAGAAAAAGGGGTTCCTTCAGCTGAGTGAGCAGAGCAAAGAGCCAGAGACTCAGCAGCCTACCACGCTCGAGGGAAAGTGCCCCCCAAAAAAGTCCCCAGTGTGGCTTTCAGCAAATTTATAAACAAACCGACGCCAGGGGGCAACACCAGGAAGCAAGACAAGGAAAACCCAGGAAGATTAAAGAATGCTGGGAAATGTAGTCCCCAGGGTACACATTTTTAAAGCACACAGCTCTCAGTCCACTGAGCTACCTAGCTAGACCCACATTAACAAATTCTAATCTGCTCCTGTTCTTGAAAAATGGAAAGAGTTTGAAGGATGGGGAAAATAAAAGGAGATCACCAGGTACTGCTGTTATGGGGGGTGCACCCCCATAACACTATCTTGAAAGCCTCCTGGAAGAGAGCCATCAGAGCTTCCAAAGAATTAGCCAGCATACATAGAGTATTATCAGGGGCAGGAGTGGGTGCAGACTTTCTGTGAATGAACTATGGCTGATTCAGCTGATCAAAGCTAACTTGAGAGAAAGAGGCAATGATCACACACACACACACACACACACACACACACACACACACACACACACACACACACATACACACTTCTTTTCTTCCTCTCCAGGAAGAAGCTAAATGTGTACTATTCCTGCTTTCTTACTCCCTACTTCCATTTGAATCATCTAGGTTGATTTGGGAGTTTTTCTCATTTCCCAAATCCTTATTTTCTGTTTTGGTTGTTAAGCTATGATAAAGTTGCTGGCTACCAAATGTGACAAGGAAGATGGGAAGAAATTCTTCTTTGAGTCAAATGACATACCAGCCCAGTAAGAATGGGCTGAGGCCTGAAGCCCCAAAGGGAAAGAGAAGTGAATGTTTTTGATAACATGCATGATGAAATTACCCAATGATCCTAGCCCTATTTATATTTCCATTAAAAAGAGAGAGAGAGAGAGAGCCAGAAGTGTCATACTGTAGAGAAGTCATTACAGATTTACCTTCAGAGGCTTGAGTCAACAAGCTTTCCTGATCTTTATTTTTTTAATTCTGAACTTAGCCAATATTATCTGAGGAACATTATCTATCAGAAAAGAAATTGGAATTATTAAATTGTGAATCTTCACTATGTATAATTGGTTATTCTTTTAAAGTATATTAGAAATTCAACATGCTATAAAAACTACCTTGTTTATTTCTTACTGAGTTTCATTGTCTTCTCTTCTATACAATTTTAAATGCTCCAATGACTCTCTTTTCCTACTTTTTTCTTTGTTTTCATTTTGATAGAACCATTGTCACTCACCTTCTTCACTTTTCTTTCAGGAATGAAAAAAGAAAGGAAAATAAAATCCTTATGAAAATGTATATTTTACATATATTTTTAGAAAAAATTAAATCCCTAAATTGTCCCTTCCTATAAATGTAAGTTTTCCTCTGCCTGCTTGGATTTTCAAAACACAGAAATGGCAAGATGAAGTGAAGATACCCTGTAAGCACAAAATAGCCTACCTAAAGGACATCAACTACACATGTTGCCATAACAAAGCTACCATAACCAACTAGCAGTTCTTTCAGTTATTAACTCACTAGCTTTGAACTCGCCCCTAGTAGTTAAAGGAATATTCCAAATATGAACTACAACTCAAACAGAATAGATGGTCTTGGGTTTGATTTCCTCATAATGGGGATGGCACACAATGAATGACCCACACTGTCACAGGTAGGACTAAGGAACAGATTCTTATAACCCTACACAGATAAATATAGAATCTAATCATCTCTGCTTCATTAGGAGTAGTAAATACTGTACTGATTTTTTATTTTAGCTAAAGTAAAAATTCTGTTTATAACAAAGTTTCATTTACCTTCAAAGCCTATAATTCTCTAGTTTCCTGAATCTTCCAAAAGGGCAGAATTAGGAGAATGGACAAAAGTTTCAGAGAAGTAAATTAAGGTTCAATATGTAGGAAACTTCCTAGTAATTTGTATTATCTTAAAATGGAATGGGATGCCAACCAAAGTAGTAAGGATTCCCTTCAAAGGAGGTTTTCAAACACAGGGGGCAAATGATGACTTGTTAGGACTGTGGTAGAGGGAATTCTTTTTTAGTTTCACTTTGGACTGGATGACCACTGAGTTTCCTTCCAACTCTTATCATCAAAAATCTACTTCCAGGGGGCAGCTGGGTAGCTCAGTGCATTGAGAGCCAGGCCTAGAGACAGGAGGTCCTAGGTTCAAATCCGACCTCAGACACTTCCCAGCTGTGTGACCCTGGGCAAGTCACTTGACACCCATTGCCTACCCTTACCACTCTTCCACCTATAAGTCAATACACAGAAGTTAAGGGTTTAAAATAATAATAATAATAATAATAATAATAATAATAATAATAATAATAACAATAATAATAATAATAATAAGCTTATGGAATTACAATGAATATATTTTTAAAAAATCTACTTCCAGGGGGCAGCTGGGTAGCTCAGTGGATTGAGAGCCAGGCCTAGAGATGGAATGTCCTAGGTTCAAATCTGGCCTCAGGCACTTCCTAGCTGTGTGATCCTGGGCAAGTCACTTGACCCCCATTGCCTACCCTTACTGCTCTTCTGCCTTGGAGCCAATAAATAGTATTGACTCCAAAACAGAAGGTAAGGGTTTAAAAAAAAAATCTACTTCCAGTTCTGTGATACAAGAGATGATCTCATTCATCCTCCTGTCCAAAGTAGGAAAGTCCTGTACTATGCCCATGAAAAGTGATCACACAGCCTCTGTTTGATTACCTCCAAAGAGGGTGTTCAAAGTTAATCAGCTAGGTTTACCCCTACACAACTATTTACTTCTCTACAATTAGGAATAGGCTAATGTACAAATAGTTTCTCATAATGCTGTTAAGTGACATTTTCTAAGAAGATGGATAGTCCTAAGCAAAGAAATATCATCGTTTGCTCTAAGGTTAGAAGGCTTTCCCTTTTATCTAGTCAGAATGCTGGTATCAGAAGAAAGCAGTGATACATAATGGATAGGAAACTGTGCGTTTTAAAATGGATCCCACCCTGAAAGACTACATCTCCCAGGACTCTCTACTTCGACTTCCTCAGACACCTCCCACTTCCTTTGTGGGAGGTATCTGAGGGAGAAAAAAAAAAAAGAGAGAAGCGCGGGTTTTGGCGCCTTCCCCTCCCCCCAACCCCCAACCTGGGTGGAGAGCTTTGGTTCCTGCATTTCCGCCGGAGATCTAAGTTTCCCGCTGCTTTCCCAAACCTTTCTTTTCTAACCTAAAATAAAACCAACTAAATATCCCTGGAGTCTAGTCTGATTTTATCTGCTCTCTAGCCTAACTCTAAAAGGCTCTGGTCAATTTCCCTGGGGGGGGGGGGGGGGGGGGGAGGGGCGAAAGCCCAGCTACCTTCCTTCCTTTTCCTACCTTTCCCTCCAATTTCCTACCTACAGAACTGACCTTAAAGCCAGGAAAAGTTGAGTTTAAGGTCTGCCTCTCATACATACCAGCAGTGTAATGTGGGGAAAGTCACATAAGCTCTCAACATTTTGGGAAACTCTTAAGACTACAAGTTCAGAGAAGATAAAAACCAAATTAGTGAATAAAAAGTCTTTTATCCCAGAATTATTCAAATAAAATTACAGTTATAGCCCCCATCTCTATCTTGGTCTTATAACTTCTAGTAATTAAGCACTCATACATGCTTTCTACATCTTGAACCTTGACATAATGCACCACCCATTCCTAACACACCTAACACTCGAGCCAATATCTGTTTGGTTCTCAGGCCATAGATGAGAGGGTTCAAAGTGGGTGGAATGATCAAATAAAAATCAGCAAGGAGCACCTGGGTGTGCAGAGGCACCACATCCTGCCCAAACCACTCCACATAGTGAGATATCATGCCAGGAAGATAGTAGAGCACCATGACCCCTACATGGGAGCCACATGTGCTGAGAGCCTTAAGTCTGGCATTCCTAGAAGAAAGTCTAAATACTGCCTGCAGAATCAGGCTATAGGAGGTGGCAATAAAGGACACGTCAGAACCCACAATGATAGAGGAACCAATCAGACTATAAAGGCTGCTGGGCATGTAATCAGCACATGCCAACTTGGCTACAGCCATGTGCTCACAGTAGGAATGGGGAACCACGTGGGAGCCACAGAATGGCAGCTGGATCACCATCCAGCTCAGTGGAGTCATAATCAGAAAAGCTCTCACCATGATAGCCATGCCTATCCCCAGCATCATCTTGGGTGTGAGGATGGTCTGGTAATGCAGAGGTTTGCAGATGGCCACATAGCGATCAAAGGCCATAGCAAGCAATAGCCCAGTCTCAGCAGCTGTGGCTGCATGAACCACATACATCTGGGCAAAGCAGGCACTGAATGTGATGACACCATCACCTGACCAGAAGACACTCAACATCTTGGGAGCCACAGAGGTGGCCATGATGATGTCAACAGCTGCCAGAACACATAGAAAATAGTACATGGGCTCATGAAGAATAGGGTCAACCCAGATTATAATCAGAATCAGAGTGTTTCCTATAAGAGCCACAGCATACATGAAGCTTAGTGGAGCTGCCAGCCAAGGGTGTGCCCCCTCAAGTCCTGGGATGCCCACAAGGACGAAAGAATTATCTGATGTCTGGTTGCAAGGTGATGCCAACATGACAAAGGAGTTTTCTTTCCTGTGGACAGAACCACAAAGCTCATAAGAGAACAAAGAGCTCAACTTGGGCTTCTATCTCTCACCAATACCACCTATCTGATGACTAATATTCAAGGAACCCTCAGGAAAATGTTATCAGAAATTAATGGTGGTACTAGCAGTGTTTCCCAATATCCCATCCAAACCCAATCTTCTAGAAACCCATGCAATCTCTTGCAAATAGAGCAGTTTCAGTAAAGAGTGGGTCCCAATTAATTCATAGGTAAGAGTCCAGTTACATTTTAGTTTTTTTCCTGTTTATTGATATTTTTAAAATAATTTGTAATGGAGGAAAGATAAAGATATACAAAAGCATTCGGCTATTGCTCAAGAGAGGGAAAGCGGGGATCAGATGATATTTGATAAAGGTGAGAAGGCAAAATTGCTTAATTATGATTTGGATCCTAATTTTGCTGCCATTGAGAAGATCTTTTGTCTTGGGAAGGATAGAAAAAATGGCTAATTAGTAGCAGATGTTCAAGAAAAGTAACATGATCAAAGCCAGTTGGGTGCTGTTTTGAAGATTTCAGATTCCTAGGCTGAGCTGACATCCTCAGGGACTGAAAGAACTGTGCCACTGTAGGTGATTTGAGAAACTGTAGAGCATAGTAAAGGTGCTCCAGGACTGAAGAAGGGTCAATGTGGTCTCAAGTTTCAAGAAAGGAAGATTAAAATCTGAGAAAGAAAGGAGAATAAAATCTGAAAATTCATCCTGTGAGATTAATTCAACTCCTGGGAAAATTCTGGTTTGTATTATGTGAAGAGGTAGAGAACAGCTAGAGAACAGCAGTGGTCTGTGGTCTGTGATCTGTGGACCTCTGGGGGTCCCTTAGGCCCTTTTGAGTAGATCTGTAGGGTCAAATTATTTTCATGATAATACTAAGATGTTATTTAACTATTGAAATATCCTCTCTTTTCCAACTACTTGTGTGTGTGGTATCAAATTTTTTCACGTTTCATCAAAATATCACAACAGACTTTTAGAATAAGATATAAGAATCTAACTATCATCTACTAAGCCAGACACTGGAAATTTACCAAAATATGTAAAATAATTCTCATTATTTTTGTTTGCTTTGGAAAATATACTTGTTTTTATTAAAATATTTAAACATATTATGGGTTTATTATTGGGTTTAGTTCATTGAGATTTTAAACTTAATCAGTTTAATTTCTATTATGATAGATATGACCCTCATATACAAAGGTACTTAGGGGTCCTAATAATTTTTTAAGAATATAAAAGGATCCTGAGATCAAAAGGTTTAAGACCTGCAGATTTAGGAAATAAAGCAACAATAACAAAGACTCTTCAGCAAGAAGCAAATAAGCTAACTTTAATTCCTTTTTTCACAGGTCCTAAACTAAAATCTCAGGAGAATGCTTTACATATGGGTTGCCTAGATTTTAGTAAAATATTTTATAAAGAATTGCATAGTATTCTAACAGAAAAAAAATAGAGAGATGTATAAAACTAGATGAATTCAGAAATGGTATTAAAAATAAAAACACTTGTAAAGATTAGTCATAAATGGTTCAATGTCAAGTTAGAAGGAAGAGTCCAGTGGAGGTCCCAGGATTTCTACTTGTCACTTGCTGTTTAATATTTTCATTACTGACTTGGATAAAAGCACCCCTAATATATTTGTCATCCAGTTCTTAGTAATTCTGTCTAGCTTTTTTTATATTTGCAGTCAGTATTCAAACAACAGTCACGAACATTGAGGGGAATCTAATAGGATGGAATTTAATAGGGAAAATTTCAAGTCATACATTGAGATTGAAAAAATTGAGATTCACATATACTGAGTATCCCAAAAGTCTTAGTGCAGTGATAAGCTTAAGACTGCACTAAGACTTTTTGGACACCATGTATAATATGAGAGAGAGGCATATTTAGATAATATTTCTCTGAAAAAGAATCTGAGCAACTTGGTAACACAGTGGGTGAAGTGCCAAGCCTGGAGTTAGGAGGACCTGGATTCAAATCTAGCCCTAGAGACTTCCTAGATGTGTGAATCTAGTCACTTGGCCCTGATTGCCTGCCCTTACCACTCTTCAGTCTTAAAATTGATACTAACACAAAAGGAAAAGGAAAAGAGGGGGTGGAGAGAGAGGGAGGGAGGAAGGGAAGGAGGAAGAGACAGAGGAAGAGAAAGAAGAGAAGAGAAGAGAAGAGAAGAGAAGAGAAGAGAAGAGAAGAGAAGAGAAGAGAAGAGAAGAGAAGAGAAGAGAAGAGAAAAGAAAATCTGAAAATATTAATGAACTTCAGACTCAATATGAATTTGAAATGTGATGATATCTAAAAAAAAATGTGCTCTTCAGGTATATTAAAAGAGATTTAACTCCTAAAAATCAGATGATTGATCATCCTATTGTTACCTTTCCTAATCCTGATAGAGAACATCTAGAGGACTGTATTCAGTTCTGAGCACTACATTATAGGAAGGGAGCTGGATGTGTGATTTTTCATTTTTCTATTAGCAGTGCCATGGAAAGTTCACTGCACCAGCTGTGTTACCTTGGGGCAAGTCACATAACCTCTCAGTTTCAGTTCATTTGTTTTCGTAGTGTCTGACTCTTTGAGACCCGAATCAGGGTTTTCTTCACAAAGATACTGGAGTGATTTAACATTTCTTCTCCAGCTCATTTTACAGATGAGGAACTAAGGCAAACAGGGTTAAGTGACTTGCTCAGAATCACACAGCTAGTAAATGTCTGAGGCCAGATTTGAACTCAGGAAGATGAGTCTTCCTGACTCCAGGGACAGTGCTCTGTCCACTATACCACCTCGTTGCCTTCCTCTGTCCATAACAGGTGTTTAATAAGTGTTGTTTGATTATTAATTTATTGTTAATGAATGCCAGAAAGTTTTACAGGTTTAATCATTGCCACCACAAGTGGAAAATGTATCCATTCTCAATGGCCCCAATCAGAAGGCCCATAGTCCTTTTTTTTGCCTTTGTCCTAATGTACTTAACAAGTAGTACAAGAAAGAATCAGAAATAGCAGGCTGGCTCTTAGGTCACAAAAACCTGGGTTTAAATCCTACCTTTGACACTTACCAACTCTATGACCTTGAGCAAATCATTGAAACTTTATAGGTCTCCATTTCCTCATCTATAAAATAAGGGGTGGAAGACCTGCCTAAGAGGGTCCTTGGTGGACCTGGGAACATTCTCTAAATCAATGTGTTGGGGAGCACAAACCCTGGCAGTGAATGTGAAAGTACTTAGTCATTCTCTCTGCTCCTGGGGAGGATGATAGTGGCTGGTGACAGTTTGAGAGAAGGATAATCTTGAGTCATGTGTCTGAAGGTCAGAGGCCCTGGGCTAAAGATGGGGATCTGTTCTGGATCACACTCTGAAATTTTGAGACCTTGTGTCATGTCCTCAGTCATCCGACTGAGAGCCTGAGATTCTGAACTCCTTATTTTGCCCCATGACTACCTGAAATTGCATCCTCCCCACCCCAGGATTTACCTGCCCTTAGGAAGCTGCCAGGTCCTCCTTTTTCTGAAAGGGCAACAGAAGCATCTGAACCGTCCTCTCTCTAGAGAGGAGTATTTATAACCCAGGCTCCTTCTTACTCTGGGAACCTGCAGCCCTGGAGTTCCCTTAGGAGACTGCATCCTTTCTCCTGGAATCACCTAGGGAAACAGCCTGAGCTGGTGAGCTGTGAAGAATTGGATATTAGGTGAGAGAACTAGTATAGGAGAAAAGACATTGGCTATGGAGTCAGAGGACTGGGTTTGAATGCTGCCTGTGCTTATGCCACTACTAAGGGAGGTGAGCTTAGAGAAGATACATCACCTTTCTGGACTCATTTTCTCCCCTGTAAAATGGGGATCATACTATTCTGGCTTCCTACCTCACAAAGCTGCTATGATGCAAGTGCTTTATCAACCTTAAGCATTCACTGTAAGAATGTGAGTGGTTATTGGCAGCCAACACAGACAACCTGAAACAACCATCAACTGAATCTGTTCATAGAACTATAAATGGAGAGTCAAAATGGATCTCAGAGACCACTAGACCCACCCACTGCCTTTTGTTGATGAGAAAAAAATGAGATCTAAAGAGAGAGGTTAATCCCCTAGGTGTCTCAGATAATGTCTTAGGTAAGATTTAAACCCAGGTCCTCTGATTACCAGAACAATGTCCTTTCCACTGTAATTACTGGAGGCAGGAGTAGAACTATAACTAGAAAGTTTAGACCTCCAAAACAATTGGTTGAGGATGGAGAAGAAATATAGACACTTAAGATAATGACCCCTCTGGGTAGAGATCCTGAGACACTAATAGGCTACTGCTGGAGAGGGCCACACTGAAGAAGGAAGAGAGAGAAAATAGAGTTGAGTGACACACAGGAGGGTAAAAAAAATGCCATGTGTCAACTTATTTTAAGCAATCTTTTTTTACTTTCTAGGTGGTAAGCTCAGAGTAATTAGGGGGTAAATAGATAGAGGGCAGGGCCTGGAGTTAGGAAGACCAGAGTTTAAATCCTGGTGACTCTGGGTAAATTACTTAGCTCTGTTTGCCTCAGTTTCCTCACCTGTAAAATGAGCTGGAGTAGGAAGTGACAGACCACTCCAAAATCATGCCAAGAAAATCCAAATAGGGTCACTAAAATGATTAAAATGACTGAACAACAGATGGTAAACTCAGTTGTTTTGACCAAAATACAAGTGTTTTAAGTGTCCCTTAAATTTTATTGCCCTGGGACAAATTCCTGATTGCTCCCATGCTGGATGCACATCTGGTAAAAAGATCTTGTTTTAAATTCTGATTTTTGACACTCAGTGGCTAAGTAAGCATTGGCAGGTCACTTAGCCTTCTCAATTCAAGTATTTTAAGCATTTGTATATGCCAAGCATTGTATTGGATATTATCAATATACTTCCCTCCTAAAAAAAAAAAATGTGGTTATTGCCCTCAACTTGCTTACTTTCTACTAGGGGGAAAACATATACAAAATACAATTTCTTAGGGAGTTACTAAAAATTAGGAAGTTCAAAAAAGACCTCTTCTAACAGCACCTCTGCTATAGCTGAGCTGAGCCAGAAATTCTATAAGGAGTATCAATGAGGAATGAGAGCATTCCAGCCATGGGGAACATGGAAGCAGGAGATAAAATGTTATATACTGAGAAAAGGAAATAGAGGAATTTAATTAGAACTTAAGAGTGTGTGAGAGGAAAAAAATATTAATTTAGTCAGAGAATATAGGTTGAAGCTGGGTTTTGAATGATTTTGAATGATAGCCACAATAGTTTCTGTTTTTCACTAGAATAACAAAGGCTAACATAATGGAAATTTTTTTCTAGCCCTGTCAATTTGCTTGGTGATTCATCTCATTAACCATGAAAGGCCCAATACTGTAAATCTTTGTAGCAAATATTTTCCAAACTTTTTTTCTCTTCTACATGTTAAATTTTTTGTTTTCTCCATCATAATTTGAGGTTAGAGGTTTTGGTTCTCTTTCTCCCTAAGTCATTTATTCAGGTTGGAAGGTCCTCAAAGTGCTCTTTTACTTTCAACTGGACCCTTTCACATGTTAAGGTCCCCAAGGCAGCAGCCCCAGATTCAAGGAACTCTATTGTGCTACATTTTTCAAAAGTATAGTTTTATGTGTCACCACTGAGATTCTTTTCCCTCTAGTCATACAGAGAACACAATTACTTCAAAGCAAAGGCATTAAATAGCATAGTAAGAAGATTTTCAAAAGAGCATTACCCCACTACCAAAAAAAGAGCATTACCTCCTAACCCATTATTAACTTAGGTCACGTATTCCCTCAAATATAACACCATAAATAGGGGAAAAGAGCATGTGGAAATGTCATAAGTGAGTGGCCTCATAGGAAATGGATGTGAAGAGCAACCGATGAATGTCTTATTTCATTTTTAAATTGTACTGTTACCAGTGAAGTCCTGTCCCTGGGCCAAGTGTGTCTGTTGGGCTGGTTACTTCACTATATTCACTAAGCACATTGCTCCAAAGAGCTAGCCTTGCCCATGTATTCTCTACTAGCCTATTGGTGACAACTTAACACATATTTTCTACTGATATTTTGCTTTGATGTTCCCTGTTGACTTCAGCTGAGTGGTATTCTGGAAATGGATGGGTGAGTCTCTCTTCCCTGCTACTATCGCCTAGATTTATTGAGTTACTGCCATGCACACCATCTAAGATTCAGTCTGCTAAGGTATTTACCAGAACCTTTCACTAATAAGGGCCTGCTTACAGATCTTTAGTCATAGTTGCTACATTCAGCCAGTAAAATTCAGGCAGAGTGCACCTACTCTAAGCTTAAGTATTTATAGGTGGTGTTTTTTATTTTTTTCAGGTGGTGCTTTAGATAGAGCACTGGTCTTATAGGCAGGGAGATCTGATTTTAAATCCTGCCTTAGAAGCTTACTACTTTAAGTCAGATCAACAATACCCTATTAAGGGCAACAAGACAGCTGTCACCACTGTGTCTTCCCATCTCCAGGCCTGACTCTCTATCCACTGCCCCCCAGTAATATACTCTTTTTTTTTTTTTAATTTTTTTTTTTTTAGACCCTTAACTTCGGTGTTTTGTCTCATAGGTGGAAGAGTGGTAAGGGTGGGCAATGGGGGTCAAGTGACTTGCCCAGGGTCACACAGCTGGGAAGTGGCTGAGGCCGGGTTTGAACCTAGGATCTCCTGTCTCTAGGCCTGACTCTCACTCCACTGAGCTACCCAGCTGCCCCTCAGTAATATACTCTTAAAGGGGAAAGTAAAGTATAGATATAATAGAAGTCTGTGATTTCATCTACAATTCTCTTTGTCTTCTCTACTTTGCATATGTAAAGAGAGATTTGCTTTACTTAATACTAAATTTAGAATTTAAAAAGTTTTAAAGAAATGAAGAAGATATAATAAAAATACCCATACTACCAAAGTTTACAGATGAATTATTATTCCAATCAAATTTAAAAAGGTACATTTTACAGTGACAACCAAAATAACGAATTCATTTGGAGGATATATACAGAAATAATTAATCAAGGTGGTAATGACAGTATCATAGTACTAGATTAGACAAAGAATCAGAAATAACATAACTCAATAACCCAGTGTATGATAAACTTGAAAATATAAATTACCCAGGGAAAAAAACCTAACAGTTTTATAATAGAAAAAAAATTGGGAAAGTAATCAGTCAATTAGCATTTTAAAGAGCCTACTAAGTGCCAGGCTTTGAACTCAGCACTTTGGAGACAAAGAAAGGCAAAAGCCCGTCCCTATCCTCCAGCTCACAATCATCTACAGAGGAAGGCAAAATAGTATGTACAAACAAGCTAAATAAAGGATAAAACAGGACATCATCAAAAGCAGGAAAGCACTAGAAAGAAGAGAAAATGGGAAACGTTTTCTATAGAGGGTGGAATTTTAGCTGGAATTTAAAAGAATCCGAGGAAGTCAGGAAGCAAAGGTGATATAGAGCCATCGAAGTTTATTGAGTGGTGGAAGAGACAAGACGAGAGAGACTTTGAAAATCACTTTGAAGGCTGAAAGGAAGATGGATCAATACGAGCAATGTCCTATGACATATTCTAAAATAAATTCAAAACTGATAGGTGACTTGAATATTAAAACCATTCTAGCCATAGGAGAAAGTGGGCAACAGATAACCTGTGGAGTCACAGAGAGGAAGAGAAGTAAAAGTTCGAGAGCTTCACCAGAAAAGAGCTCCTCTCCACCTCCCCTCCCTCACAGCTCATTGGCCCGGAGCATTTCCTCTTTCGCTGCGGATTGGCGAGATCTAGGCGAGACTTTGCCCGTGAACCATTGGTTATTGCTTGTGGAGTTCACGATTACGCGGCTACCTATTTCCTGCTTATTGGTTGCAGTTGGGAGGCGGGGCGAGCGGCGGTCCCACCCCCGGAAAGCGTAAGTCACTTCCTCTTTCAGCTTCCTTCGGTGATGGAACCGGACCGGCACCTGATGAGTGGTCTAACGAGGTCTGTCCCAGGCACGCAGCCGTCCCACCCCCCATTTTCTGGGTCCCACGTTAGTCCTCTGTCTCAAACAGTTCGTCTCCTAGGCCCCGTTTCCCCGACTGGGCTTTTTTTCTTTTGTGTCTGTCTGTCTATCTTAAAGGGGTTAAGAGGGCGGGATCACTGCGCCTGGCCTTTGGCTTCCTACGCTTCTCCCGCTTAATGCAGGGAGGTTCATTACCTATGGTTAAAGACCTTGAATGACCTCCTGAGGCAGCCTATTCCCCTTTTGGTCAAAGATTTAATTGTTAGGAAAACTTCATCCATACAACAGACCTAAATCTGCCTCTGCAACTTCTTGCTTTAAGTCCTGCCCCCGAGAATAAAGCAGAACCAATCCAATCCCTTTTCCACGTGCCAGCCTTTAAGATTTCGGCGAAACTGAAGACGCTCAGCCAGGAGAAGGGAAAATTTGGCAGAAGGTGGTGGAATCTTATCAGTGTACTAACCCTTTCCAACAACAAAAACTGAAATTAGTTTAATTTGGCATGACTTGGGTTTTTTTGTTGTTTATTTGTGTTTTTTAAACTCTTATCTTCAGTCTTAGAATCAATACTAAGTATTGGTTCCAAGGCAGAAGAGCGGTAAGGGTAAGGCAATGGGGATTAAGTGATTTGTCCAGGGTCACAGACCTAGGAAGTACCATATTTGAACCTAGGACCTCCCGCCTCTAGGCCTGGCTCTCAATCCACTAAGCCATCCAGCTATCCCCTAACATGGCCTGTTTTTGATGAAGCCCTAGCTTCACTGTTCCCTGTTTTTCTTTCTTTGTGCCTCTTAATAATGTGTTCCAGAATTTTGCCAGAAATAAATGTTAAAGTCTCCTGGCCTATAATTTGCAAATTTCCCTATCTGCCCTTTATTAAAAAATTGGTATAACATTCCACCTCTCCCATTTGCCAAGATCTTTCAAAGATCATTGACAATATGCCAGGAATCTTATCTATCAGTTCTTTCAGTATCCTTGGGTTTGGTAACTTAAGTTCACCGAGGTCAGCTATATTCCTTGATCAAATCAATAATTTAATTCAATACTTTGTTGTATCTGTGATCTTCTTAAAATAGAGGACCACAGCTCATCTATAAATTTATGCATATGAAAAATTTCTTTCATCAGTATATATCCTACAAATCCAAGAATTTGCTACCATCATCCTTTGCTATAAGCCTCTGAGAAACAAGACAGTTTCTGTCTGACCCCAAATCCCCTGGTTCTGTATTGGACTTCCATATCCATAGTTTCTCCACCTTCTATATAGACTAGAAACAGTTTTTTCACCAGATGCTGAAATTTTGAAAAGAATGATAATTTTTAAAAGACTTTTTTTGTTGTTGTATAGATCAACCCCTAATGGATGCAGAGATTCCTTCTTAAAAACCTCTAGCAAATGACATTTTAATACTGTATTTCCTCCCTTTCCCCTTGCCTCAGTGCTATCTTATTCCTTGAAAATTTAGTTTCTCCATCTACCATCTACTGTTTGTTTGGGGCCCTACTAAGTATATGCTCTACCAGGTCCTGGGTCATCTGAAGAAATGGCAGGTGATAGCCTAGAATCATGAAGTCCCTGAGAAGAGAACTACTGACTAGAAGGCAGACTCAGGCTGCTAGCTAAGAGGGATAAAGTGGTATCTGGTATTCATTACTCAAGCTATACAATCTTATATCTGGAGTCCAACTACTTCTCCCTGCCTGAGTATTCCAAGAACCCATGGATTTGGGCAGTTTAGGGCCACTTCAGCCAGAATATTGGAAATGACCTTCCTGCTCCTGTCCCCTTGGAATAGATCTATTCTTGGTTTATAACCTTTTCCAGAGCCCTAAGACCATTGTCACTGTCTTTTATTTCATCTCATTCAACATAAATGCTGGAAGAGATTGTAGATGCTATCGTGTCCAGCCCATACCTTAATAGAGTGTGCTGCTGAATTTGCTCTATAGCAAATAATTATTCATCATTGCTTGAAGATCTCTAGTAAGGAGTAACCTCCTGGAAAGGGGGAGAATTTCACTTAATTGTTGAGAATTTTTTCTTTACTAGTTCTACTTTCTGGAGTCTTATAACAAATTTTATAACCTCTTCCACAAAACTTCCTCAAAGATTTAAAGGCAGTTTTCTTGGTGCCTTTTAAGTTTTCTTCTCCAGGTTAAATATCTCCAGTTTCTTCAGCATGTCTGTGTGGCGTAATCTTGAAACCTTTCACCACTGAGTTGCCTTTTTAGGTATACCCTCATATTTTTAAGTGTTCTTTCTAAAAAATGACACCCCAGACTGAAAAATACTGAAGATGTGAATTTTTTTTCTATACCACTTTCATTCACTCGCCTCTCTTTTGCTATTCACCATATACTATTTCTGGTGATTATTACCTACCAGTTCCATTCTCCCTCCTTTCCCCTAAAGTACTTGGGTCATAGTCTTGCTTTATACAGAGTATAGGGCTATACAATTCCAAAGAAATATTGAACAAAAAAGACTCTGAAGAACTGTTACACAGAAAAATATGACTTCCTATTCCAAACCTTGGTATTGGGAATGGAATGTGAAGGAAGAGGGGTATGTAACTTACAGAGGCAGCTCTTTGCTCAGTATGAATAAAGCAGATAATCAGTGGCATGCTGAAAAATGGGCTTAGCCACCCAGAGGAGGCACTTAATTACTTCCAAGTAGAGATCAATCAGTCAGCCAGCATTTATTAAGCACTTTTGGTTGAAAGACTCTGGTTGAAAGACTTTGTCCTCAAGGAGCATCAATTCTATTGGTTGTGGGAGATCACTTGACAAAATCAGATGACTAATTGACAAAAGATGTAGTAGAGGAGATTTTGGTTCAGTTCCAGGTTGGAGCACATGACCCTGCCACTCCATAGTCATAAAGGGCAGGTTGCTTGCCCTAAGGTTCTCCAAATCTGGGTGAGCTCAGAGTCAGCAGGGGAGCCAGGACTGGAAACAGATATCCTGACTCCCTGGACAGTGGCATTTCCACTACATGGCAATACTACTTCATGTGCCCCTTAATTCAAAGTATCCTCAGCACCTAAGATTGCTTCCCCTTTAATGAACTTGCAGGTACAGGCAGAAATTTGGAAGCAAAGCATCCTGTGGGACTTTGCAAGACAGCAGCTGTTCCTTCTAGCAGAACAACAGCTGGTACAAATACTGGAAGATCAGAAGAAGGTCCAGGCAAACCCTGCAGAGACTCCAAAGAGAACCAGATTCATCTGGCCCAACAGAACATCTTCCTTCAGCAGATGATCTCAGAATTAGAGAAGCTGCAGAGTCTCATGTGAAGTATGCCACAGGTGAGATGACGGCCTTTTCTCTCTTCTGTCTTAGGAAGGATAGAGTCAATGACTATGCTAATAGAAAATATTATGAGAGTTGTATTTGTCTGAGGGATGGTCCTTCATTCCTGACTGTTAGAAAACATTATTATCATGAGTGCCTACCCTGTCTGATACAGTGACATATACAGAAATAACCTATCATGAGGGAGATTATGAAACCAAAACTCTTATCTCCCTTTTACTATGCTCACCTCTTAGTTTCCTGGACTTTTTGCAAGACTTTGTTCAAATCACCACTTCCTGAAAGTGGCTTTTTCTGGTTCAACCTCACCCCGACTGGTTGAGCTTCCCCTTTCAGATTACTATAATCTATTCCGGTGATGGCAAACCAATGACACACATGTCAGCACTAACATGTGTAGCCATTTTCAGTGACACTCGGCCGCATACAGAGAAGTATGGGGCCACATGCCAAGGATGAAACATTTGTTGAAGTGTAGTGTAGTGTAGACGCACTGTGTACTATAGATGACAATTCTATCTATTAATTTACCTATTTTGGTTTATTAAATACAAATAAATTAAAAACATAAATTATATATTGCAATTATACATTTTTGTTATTTAAACTATAAATATCATGAAATTCTGGGTTTTTTTCTCAAAGTGACACACCACCTGAGTTATGCTCGGTTTTTTGGCGAATTTTGACATACCAAGCTCAAAAGGTTGCCCATCACTGATCTATTCTGATATATTTTCTTTGTTCTTAGTTATTCATATGTTGATACCTCCATTAGAATGTGAATGTTTTGTGGATTTAATATAAACTTGTACTACTCTTTTCATTTAGAAAGAAAAATATTGAAAATCCATTTCGGTCTAGGTACTCACCCTCACCCTTTGATTGGACACACATGCATATTAAGCTAGCATGCTCCTGGCTCCCTGATATCCAAGAAGATGCTTGCCTCTTATCCCATGTGACTCCTGGCATCTGGAAGATTGGTCTTTAACCCAGACTGGGGTCAATTCTGTCAAACCAGGGAGACCCAAAAGGAGTGATGGCACCAGGGTTATAAATTAGGGATCAAGGAAGTAGGAAAGCTCTCAGTCTGGGGATTTGCCCAGTTGGACAGCTCTTGGGCTCTGTCTTGCAAGGAAGCAGTGGGAATGAATTGAGACTCAAGGTAAGGAGAGAATTAAGAATGTCTAGGCCATGTGACTATGTGCCTTTGCTCTCCAACCTGCTTTCACTATCTAATAAATAATAATAAATAATATACAGTCTCTGGAGAATTTTAATCCTAACAACTCTTTGAGGGTAGGTAATGATTTTGCTTTTCTTTGCATCCCCAGAATTTAGCACATACCAGGTACATAGGAAGCATTTAATAAGTTTTTGTTGACTGACCAAGGTCAGCAGTCACAGCTAAACCCTAGACCCATGTTGGAGAACCTATGGCAGGGATGCCAGAGGGAGCTGTTCCCTTCCCCCACCCCATGCATGTGTAAGGACATTTCTTTCATCACCCACCCCTCTGCCCAGCAGCCCAGTGGGAGCACTTCCTACTTCCCCTGTCTGGGTAAGACGGGATCTCAAATAAGATGTGAAGGTTGTAGTTTGGGTCCTTTGTCTCCAAAAAGTTTGCCATCACTGCCCTACGCCATTCTTCTTGAGTTTTTCTTTCACTCTTAATTTGTTGCTCATAGCATTAGGGGTTGGTAGCTCTTCTTTATCCTATTGCCATCCTTACTCTATTCTCCAAGGGACTGTTTCCCAAGTAAACTCAAATGTTTTATGTTCTGTCAGATATTAAGAGCCTCAGGTTCCTTATCTGACAATGGAGACAATATTACTTGTTCTGCTTATCTCAAAGGGATGTTTTCCAGAAAAGTACATTATAAAAATTAGAGATGAAGTGATTTCCCACTGTCACACAATAGTATCTGGTAGAACTTGAATTAGTAATGAATTGGAAGGTGATTTTAGAGATCATCTGGGCCAGGCTACAATTTTAAACCATTTTGCAGATAAAGAAACTGAGTTACAAAGAGAAATGATCTGCCTAAAGTCAAAGCAGAGCTGGGATTCAAACTCACCTTCAGATTCCACATTAGTAATTCTTTGAATACCCCACATTCTTTTCCTTCCTTGTTTAACTTTTTAAACAGAACTTAATAGGAATTTTCTTTCTTCCTCCTAAATAGGCCCAGCTTTGCCCATGGCCACCACCTCATTGCCAAAGAGTTGTTTGGTGTCTGATTATTTCTTTTCTGGTATAAGGTAGTATCAGGGGATGGAGGTGGTTCCCAAACTGATGTTCTTCTCAGGTGCATTTTCCACTCATTTCTGGCCTCTAGGTGCTTTATTTAAGCTTTAGTCTCTCCAAGATCTTCACATCAGTCAAGTACTGGTGCCTGCTGCATGCAGTTAATTTTTAATTCCTTCCTGATCTGTTTTATGATTAAAATTCTCTGAAGACTGTATATTAACTTATAATTATTTATTAGTAAAGGTGAGAGAGAGAGAAATTCATGACCACCTGGCCATTCCTAATTAATTTCAGTTTTATCATGCTGCCTCAGTCGGCTAGCCAAAAGCCTCTAGGCCAGCCAAATGCCCCAAAAAAGTGTTTGCTCCATCCCCTTTCTTGTAAAGCCATTTTTGCCACACCTCCTTGGACTCTATGGTTGGACAGATTTAACCTCAGTCCGTATCTGAGCCCCATCTTTCATATACCACGAGTTGTGTGAGGACTTAACCAACTCCTTCTGAGCAGCCAGGTAGCCACAAGGTGCTCGATCAAAATGTGGGGCTGATACTGACCAAAAATTGGTTTCCAAATAGAATAAAGGGATACAATTCATATTAAATTCAACACCGACCTGCTGGTGTTATCTACCCAGCTATGTTGTTAAGGTGCCTCTCCTTTCCAGATTAGCTTCTGCCTTCAGGAAAATGCCCATTTAAAGCATGGTATATATACCATTTAGCTCCATTAATAAGGAGGATGTAGTGTATAGATCTGACCTGGCTCAACACTGCCTCTGACACATCCTGGATTTGTGAACCAGGTCAACCACTTAACTTCTCAGTGTTTCAGGAAGTTTCTTATTCTCTCTCCTGTTCTCTTTTCCTGGTCCATCACCCCTTTTTCATGTCATCAAACTTGCCCCACCACTGTTTTGCCTTTATTCCTACACGTGTACTGCTGAACAAAGGTGGAGAAAATAACAAAACCACACTGTCTTGATCAACTCCAGATCTATATTACATAACCTCAGCTGAGCCTTCAATACACCACAGGGCAATCCTTTTACACTTCTTAATTAACTCACTATCCCCCTGTTCACAATGGCTCTTCCAAATCTTTTCCACCTTCCTCAAACTTCATATGCCTCCATCCCCTCCCACCCATTCAACTGAGAACCTTATCTCATATTTTACTGAAAAAATTTGAGTCCATTTCCTAAGATATTCTCTTCTCCCTTGTTTATCTCACATCATCCAGACATCTTCAACCTCTTTGTCCTCCTTCACCCTGTCTCACATGATAAGGTAATTTTTCTCTTGCTAAAAAAAAAAAAAAAAATCCCTGTGAATTTACTAGTCCAGGCTGATCCCCGACATGCAGATTGTTTCTCATGTTTTTCTTCAGATTATAAGGATAAAGGTAAATATGTTTTGCTACTCAGCATGGGACATGTAAGCCTAATAATGAAGCTGGACACCCACAGGAACCTATGACTTTCAGAGAGCTCCCTCTAATTTTTACACCAAAACTTCTACCTTTTTAAGGAAATTCTTAATAAATGTGAAAATATTACAGTGGGAAAGTACTTTATAAGTAAAATTGCTTGGTCTAGATCCAGTCCAATTCAATAAGCATTTACCGTGTGCAGGACATTATGCTAACTAATGGTGATACAAAAGAAAAATTAGAAATGCTCCTGGTCTCAAGGATCTTCCATTTTGCTCAGGAATTATAACATGTAAACAAATATATACAAATACTCATCCAGTTTTCACTTGAAGAACTCCTGTGATAGGAAGCTAAGGTAGCTCATTCCACTATGGCACAATTCTTATATGAAATTTTCTCCCTGAAACATCACCTCATTGCTGCTAATTCTGACCTCTGGGACTAAGCACAAGTCTAATTCTTCTTTCAAAAGACAGCTGCCTTAGCCCTGAAATCATTGAAGATAGAGAATATCCCCAATTCCTTCACTGGATCCTTATATAGCAGGGTCAACAGCCCTCTTCCCCTATCTCAGGCTCTCTTCTAAGGATGTGTGCCAGTCTGTTAACTTCCTTCTAAATGTTATCCAACAGTTATCTGGCCAGTTGGCACTTAACCCTCACAGAGTCAGGTTCATGTTTTTGAGGGATATTTTCTAGTAAGTATACTCAGGATGTCTTTAACCATCATCCCAATATAAAACTGAGATCCTTTAATTCAACTTGAATCTACATGATCTTTTATTGTGCTTATAGAATCCTAGGCAAATAGGGGCATAGGATCAGCAAAAGCTTATAATTGAAACAGAAAAGAAAAAAATCAGCAAAACCTTCCAAAATAAGTGAATTTCTATTCTTCTACTCCTCTTTACCAACATAGTCCAAAAATTTTCCCGTTTGCAAACTGGAGAAAATGGGGCTTGTAACTGCCAAAATGTTTTGTTGCTTATAGCTCTCTATTGAGTCTCTACCCCAGCTAGAACAATAGTAGTTTCTCCAGCACTGTCACTTCACCTCTTCATAGCTGGCAACTTGTCTGGATGGCAAACCATACTTCTCCACCACTGGCAACTGATCCAAAAGCCTGTTCTAGTATGGCTAGTTAATTCCATTAATAGGGCTTCTTGTCATGTCCATCTCATGATCTATTTTCTTCCAGTCTCCTCACCATGATCACACACTTCCCTAGCACAGTGGCCTATATTCACTTGAAGACTCTGTCCCCTATATTCAGACCAAATCCTGGGGCCTAGGTTCTTACAGGAAATTTAGTTCCTAATGGAATGGGCAAGTGCACTCATTGAGAAGGGCAGGCTTTCTTTAGTCAGAACCCCCATTACATTAAAATGTTATGTCTAGACCATAGTATTTCAGATAGGATCTGCCAAGCAGAATACAGTGTGATTAGTTCCTTCTTTAATCTTGGCATCTTTGAATCAGAAGATTCAAGTTTGGAGAAGCCTTAAGAGTTCATTTTCTAAATGAAGAAAGGTACCTGAGACCTACTAGTGAGGGAAAATGAGTATATCAACTAAATTTGTCAATTTGTGGACAAAGGAAAAAAATCAAGATTCAGACCTAGCTCCTCTGACTCCAAATCTAGTGCTCTTTCCACTACAACCTGATGCCAATGATATCTACATGTGCCCCAGGTTCTGTTTGGCTCTAGACTGGTTCTTTCCTCCCTGTGTATATGTCAGTTTTGGACCTGTAGACATGAGTCCTGAACTGGTTTGGCCCTATCTAGACCCTTGGTTTTGACTTGCTCCTTAACTTTCCCAGTCCTAGTTTTCCAGTCTCTCTATGCTTCCCTTTAGCACACAGCCATAATATGGATCCAGCAAACTGAAGATAAACAAAATCCTAGTCCCTAAAGAAGGAGCAATCATGATGAGAGCTCAATTTATTCAATACAAGAGCCATTTCCTTTTTTTAAAAAAATAATTGTATTTTACCATTCTTTTAAAAAATTTTTGAGTTCCCAATTCTATCCCCTTTGGTACCTTGCTCACTCATTGAGAAAGTAAGCAATATATTAATTATAGATGTGAAATTATACAAAACTTTTATACATTAGCCATGTTAAAAGAAAAAGTGGAAAATATATGTTTCAATCTGCACTCAATTCATCACTTCTCTCTCTAGGTAGTAGATAGGAGCATTTTTCTTTGTGAGTCCCTTGAAGTTTTCTTGGATCATTGCACTGATTAGAGACGCTAAGTCTTTCACAAGGGATCATCATTACAGTATTGCTTTTACTATGTACAATGTTCTCTAGATTATGTTCACTTTGAATCGGTCCATATTAGTCTTCTGAAGTTTTTCTGAAACCATCCTCCTCATTCTTTCTTAAAGCACAAGTAAGAACCATTTCCACAAGGACTTTGTAGAAGTGACACTGACCCCAGGCACAAGAGGTCTCAGAAAATCACTAGAAAAACTGGATAGGGAGGGACTACGGCAGAAACAACAAATGCACTTATCTCCATTAGAATTAAGGTCAGATGAGAAGCAAAGTTGTGTAACATTCTTGGAAGATGTTGGCTTTCACTGTAGCTTTACGTGAGGTTGCATTGCATAAATATGGAATTCAGTTCCCACTTGGGAGGATAGGAATGGAGGGAACACTGAACGTGATACTAAATACTTGTGTAAGAAACATACTAAGTTAGTTCTAGTCAGGGTTTAGAGACACACATCTCCGCAAGTGAGGCTGGCAGAGGGAAAAGGACTGTAGAGAAATGATAGACATGAATAGGAAGTTAACCTCATCATGATAGTGGCTTGCTTGAAATTCTTGAGACTGCTGAGGATTGACTTCCTCTGGATGAGATCTTTCCTTCTTCCCTGGGTTAAGCTGAGATTTCAACTCACTTCTTACCAAGGAGTTTATTTAAACTTATTTCAAGTTGGTTATAATGTCATCAGTAGAATTTCTTGTTTGCTATTTGCTATTTCACTTAAATATATGAGTGGGCTCACAAAAAAAAAAGTGACATTGATATTCCTGAGCCTCACTGGAAGACATTTTTTAGAGTCTTTTCATATGGGGAATAAAAGTGAAGTAATGGGTTCCATGAGGGTTCAGAGGCATAGAAAACCTGGGTCAGAGACAAGGAACAACACTCAGAGTCTTCTGCAGATCAAAGACCAAGAGTTTGGTTGTTGTTTTTTTTCCAGTTTAAAGAAGCTCAACTGGGATAGTGAAACCATTCCATGAGTCTTACATCAAGTATGAGCTGCACAATCTGGAGAGTTGAATCAATGAGGCAATTAATTATAATATTTACTAAATATAATTTTAAAAAACATTCAGCAAGCATATAGCTGTGGCCAAACCGGGGACTAAGACCATATTTATAGAATCATTGGTTTATAGTTTTAGAGACAAGTGGTTTCAAAGTTATCTGAGAGCCAGTCCTTTCGTTTTGCTGAGTAAGTTGAGTAAACTGAGGCTGAGAAAGGTCCAGTGACTTTCTCAAGGTCACATAGGTAAGCTTCAGATCTTAGCTTTAAGTACTAACAAAGAAAATACCTAAGAAAAACATTAAATAAGGTGATAAACTCCCAACACAAAGAGGGAAAAGTAATCCAGAGTCTAAATAGCCATGATGTTGCCTGATCAGTCAGGACATTACAGAGGAGTCTGAAGCAAATCGCAGATAGCATGAGGAAAATAACAACCTAGAAGGGAAAATTTGCTAACAGAAACAGAGCATGCCCAGAAATATCTGAAAAAAAACTGTCTGAAAACAGAAACTAAGGTTTTATATACCCCTGCTTGCAATTTGGCCCTTGGCCAGAGGTATCCTCTCATTCCCACCCTTGCTTTGCTATTCATTCTATACTTCCCAGTCCCTTGGCTTCCGTTTCACCACAGGAATATCCATCCCTCTAGGAATGAAATTATACTCTGGACCAGAGCGAAATAATGCCCATATTTCTCTGGGGTCCCATTGTCCTCCATCCCTACCTTTATGT
This sequence comes from Gracilinanus agilis, assembly GCF_016433145.1. Classification (NCBI taxonomy): domain Eukaryota; kingdom Metazoa; phylum Chordata; class Mammalia; order Didelphimorphia; family Didelphidae; genus Gracilinanus; species Gracilinanus agilis. Next base: position 90,900,949 of record NC_058132.1, read on the forward strand.
ACAAAGTAGGCAAAAGAGATTGCACAACACCTTCCCCCTTCTATCCTTAGCCACCATCACCCCTGCCCCACCACCTTCCAACCTCTCCCATATATTTAAGGTCTACTCTCTGTCCCTCTACTGTTAGGCTTTCCAGGAATTGATTTGTCCAAACTACCTAGGATAAAGGTGAATCTGAGATTAAAGGGTAAGGGGAACATACCACTTTTCCACTAGAGGTAAGATACTTTATCTGGCACTTTAATATCAGGAATACGGTTCCCAGTTGTCTTAGGGCTTTAATAAGCAGTGATCTATCCACCCTCCCTCTCCCCATCCACTTATCCCTGTAACATATATTTTAAAAGTAATGAATCAGAAAACTACCCCTCGAGAAGCTGAAGATGATTGAGAGCAAACATTTTCCACAAGAAAATCAGTCCATTTAGCACTGTTTGATGTTAATATTTTGGTATGGGTTTCACAAGCTGAGGGGCCAATGATCTTTTCCAGTGTGAGAAAATCAGTTTGATGAAATACTTCCACAAATATAATAAATCAGTTTTTAACATACAGCCAAGCTAATTTATAAATGTAATTCACTATCCCTTTTTAAATATGGAACAGTTGGAGTACTAGAAAGGGCAGAAAGGTACTTTTTGTAGAAAGGAAAACTAAATCAAATTTTATTGATGCTATTTAGATGAACATTTTGAAGCCTGGAAGCAAAAACTGGCTTAACTGCTAAAATATGTCTACAAAGAAACAGATTTGAGTAATTTGAAACAGAGAATGAACTTTGTAAATAAAGCTTTAGAAAGATCAAGTTTCTCAGAAATGCATGTTACTCTTTTCAGCCTCCTCTAGGTTAATAAGGAAAAGCAGAAAAGGAAAAGACGGACACTGCTGCCCTTTTATTATATAAGAATTGCCTTAGGCTGATTCGTATAACTCAGAGAGGCAACCTGAGGATTAAGTATAAAAAAGCTAAATCACCTTGTGAATGATGTAGGGTATGTACCTAATATGTATGTGAAGATCTTTATGGTTTAAAGGGGAAAAAAAGGGACTTATTAAAAACCAGAAAATATATTTGTAGTAGCTCTTATGTGGTGGCAAAGAATTGGAAATTGAGGGCATGTCCATCATTTGGGGAATGGCTGAATAAATTGTGGTATATGATGATGATGGAATACTATTGAAATGATGAACAGGATAATTTCAGAAAGAGCTGGAAAGACTTACATGAACTGATAAAAAACAAAATAAGCAGAACCAGGAGAACATTGTACACAGTAACAGCAATATTGTATGATAATCAACTATGAAAGGCTTAGCTTCTCTCAGCAATACAATGATCTAGGGCAGTGATGGGCAACCTTATGAGCTTGGTGTGTCAAAATTTGCCCAAAAAACAAGCATAACTAGGGTGGTGTCACCTTGAGGAAAAAAACAACATAATTTCATAATATTTATAGTTTAAACAACAAAAATGTATAATTGTAATATTTAACTGTATTTAATAAACCAAAAATAGGTAAATTAATATAGGTAGAATTGTCATCTATTATAGTGCACAGAGTGTCTACACAACACTACAGCAAATGTTTCATCCTTGGTATGTGGCCACATGTCATCAAAAATGGCTACACATGTCAGTGCTAGCATGCATGTCATAGATTTGCCATCACTGATCTAGGACAATTCTGAAGGACTTATGACAGAATACTATCCACCTCCAGAGAAAGAACTGTTGAAGTCAGAATGCAGATCAAAGGATACTACTTTTAACTTTAGTTTGTGTTTTTATTTTGGGGTTTTGGTTTTATACGAGTATTCTCTTACAACAGTGACCAATATGGAAGTGTTTTTTGCATAATACATGCATAATCTATATCAAATTGCTTATCCTCTCTGAGAAGGAGGGAAGGGAAAAGGGAGACAATTTAGATCTTATAATTTTGGAAAACATGTTGAAAATTACTATTACATGTACTTGGGAAGATAAAATATTTTAAAATTTAAAAAGAATGAAGAAAAAACTGGGAATTGTGAATATTGAGAAGCAATTCAAGAACATAAAATGGAAGGTCAGACAAGAGCTATGGGGCATTATGGTCTCTCACCTCATTTACATATAAATGGTTTATAAATAAAGGCAAAAAATCATCAATATTCAAAAACTAGGTTATGAATTCAAACGAATTACTGATTTCACTATGGAAGTGTTTGGGGAGCTCTTGTTTTTTAAATGAAAGATGCACCAAAGAAAGTCAAACCAAGAGGGTTTGACCTAAGCCAATGAAAGAATTTTTTATATATAGGAGAATGGGAGAGGAGGCTAGTACTAAAGATTTAAGAATAATAGGAAAAAAATATCAAAGAATAAGAAAATCAGGGTTTTAGAGCTGTTTATAAGAGACCAATAGCAAGGGCAGGTAGCTAACAAGAAGACTTTGGCTACTAACTCCTGATTGCCTGAATAGACTGCCATTTCAACTATTATTCTTCACCTACCAGTTAAAGTTTTAGAAACATAAACTTTTCACAAATGCATCCCATCCTTTTTTCCACTCTGCTTTGAGAGAGAAAAGTAGAAAGGGAAAAGACGGGTACTAATGATGTTTTGTAATTTAAGAACTAGCTAGGCAAGTTTGTATAACTAGGGGGTCAAACTGAGCTGTTTTCTGTGGGACCTCAGTTTTGTTGGAACAGTGTAGTGTCCGAGTGAGTAAACATTGGCTAGTCAGGTATATATATAGGGCAGAAATAGACAGTCTGATGAACTTTAGAGTTCTCTAGCCAAAAGGGAATCCCAGTTCATTTACATTGAGATGTAAAACTTTCTAAACACTCTTTTAAGAGTAATTATAGAAGACAATGGCGTAAAGGCAGGAATTCACCTGAACTCGCCCAAATTTCCCTATAAGCAACCTTGTAATAATACCTTAAATTGAATTTTGGAGTGGCAAAACCAACAGCTTGGGGTGAAAGTTTTTCAGTGCAAGATAACTTAGGAGGTTGATAGGAAAGGTCCGTTTCATGAGGGTGGTGGTCAAGCCCAGAGCACAATACACTGTAAGCTGCCCCTTGGAAACCAATAGAAGACCTTAAGGTAGCTGCAACAGTGGTGGCATTAGTATCTTTGGGAGCTCTAAGCCCACAAATGGTAAGGGAATCAAACAGCTTATCAGAAGGAAATTAAAAGAGAATCTTTCCTGGCACTAGAAGCAGAACCCTCCTGTATTGCCCATATACAGTCCTGGATCACATCCCAAGGCAAAGAAGGGAGGCTACAAGGGAACAGGAGTCCTGGTAAGAGTTCCAGAGAGGAAAGGAGTGTTTGTGGTTTCTGACAGGGAAGCAGAGGCCTTCATTTCAGGTCCAAGGCTGAAAGGAGCACTAGTGCTAGTGGCTACAGGAGAATAGGGGCCTAAGTCACATTTTCAGGGACATAGGAATGAGAACTGTATCTACAGGAGAACAGGAGCCCTGGTCACAATTCCAAGATGGAGAACGATGTTTATGGTCTCTCACAAGCCAGAGCACAAACTGGGAGGGCAGTGACCACACCTCTCCTTACATCATAACACCTCAAGTGAACCAGAAACTTGTACAAGCCACTAGAACTAGTTCTAAAAACAGCAGCACAAAGGAGCAGACTCTGAGTTTTATATAAAGTTTAAAATCAAGAAATGGTCTGGGGAAGTGATTTTAAAAAACTGACCATAAAAAGGTATTATGGAGATAGGGAAGATAAAGACAAACTCAGAAAAAGACAATGAAGTCAAAACCGCCACATGCAGAGCCTCAAAGAAAAATATAAATTGGATACAGTCCCTAAAAGAATTCCTAAAAGAGCTCAAAATTTTTTTCAAAATCAAATGATAGGGGCAGCCGGATAGCTCAGTGGATTGAGAGCCAGGCTTAGAGACGGGAGGTCCTAGGTTCAAATCTGACCTCAGACACTTCCCAGCTGTGTGACCCTGGGCAAGTCATTTGACCCCCATTGCCTGCCCTTACCACTCTTCTGCCTTGGAGCCAATACACAGTATTGACTCCAAGATGGAAGGTAAGGGTTTTAAAAAAAAAATCAAATAGTAGAAGTAGAGGAAAAACTGGGGAGTAGGGGAATAAGTAAGGGGGAAAAAAAGATGAAAAGAGGCACAAAATTATAGAAGAAAATAACTCCCTAAAAAGTAGAACTGACCAAATGGAAAGGAAGGTACAAAAGCTTGCTGAGGAAAATAATTCATTAAAAATTAGAAAGAGAAGGGGCAGCTAAGTGGCTCAGTGGATTGAGAGACAGGCCTAGAGATGGAAGGTTCTGGGTTCAAATTTGACCTCAGACACTTCCTAGCTGGGTAAGCCAATTAACTCTTATTGCATACTTACCACTCTTCTGCCTTAAAATCAATATTAATTCTAAGACAGAAGATAAGGTGGTGTTTGTTTTTATTAGAATTGGGTGAGTGGATACTAATGACTCCTTGAGACATCAAAAAACAATAAAAGATAACCAAAAGAATGGAAAAATAGAGGAAAATGTGAAATAGCTTATGGGAAAAAACAACTGACCTGGAAAATAAATCAGAGATCTATTAAAATTATCTTTAAAAAATTTTTAAGAATTATTGGGCTACCTGAAATCATGATAGGAAAAAAAGAAGCTAGACATCATATTTCAATGAGTGAAATTGCCCTGATATTCTGTAACCAGAGGGTAAAATAGAAATTGAAAGTATCTGCCAGTCACCTACTGAAAGAGATCCCAAAATGAAAACTCCCAAGAATATTATTGCCAAATACTAGAGTTTCCCAGGTCAAGGAAAAAAATACTGAAAGCAGTCATAAAAGAATAATTCAAATATCATTGAGCCACTCTCAGGAGCTCATAAGATTTACAGTTTCTTCAATAAAGGACAAGAAGGTTTGGAATATGATATTCCAGAGGGCAGAGGTGCTAAAATTACAACCAAGAATCATCTACACAGCAAAATTGAATATAATCTTCAGGAGAAAAAACTGGCTATTCAATTAAATAAAGAATTTTCAATCATACCTGATGAAAACAAAATAATAATAAAAACAAGAGGTGGGGGGGGGGGGGTAGGTAGAGCAGAGCAATAGGTCTGGAGTTGGGAGGACCAGAATTCAAAACTGGCCTCAGACACTTCCTAGCTATGTGATACTAGGCAAGTCCAATTTCCTAGTCTTTGCAGCTCTTCTGTCTTAGAATTGATACTAAGACAGAAGGTAAGAAAAAGAGAAAAAGAGTTAAATAGAACATTTGACTCTCAAACTCAAGGCTCAAAAGAAGCATGAAAGGGTAAATAGAAAGGAGAAATTATAAGGAATTCAATAAGGTTAAATTGTTTACATTCCTATATGGGAAGATGGTACTTATAATTCTTGAGAACTTTTATCTTTATTAGGCAGTTTGAAGAATAATATATACTTAACAATATAGTATGTAGGGATATACACAAATAGAAAGCACAAGAGTAAATTTAATATGATGAGATGATATCCAAAAAAAAAAAAATTAAGGGATGAGAAGGAAGAATGCATTAAGAGGGAAGGCAAAGGTAGAATGGGGGAAATTTTTTCAAAGGATATACAAAAGGAAGAGTTTTACAGTGGAGAGGAAGATTGGAAGGGGTGAGTAGATGGCAGTGCTTGAACCCAGCATTCATCATAATTGGCTCAAGATACACATCTAACATACACACTTAGTTGGGAAGAAAAATCTATCTTACACTGCAGGGAAATAAGCGTGGAAGAGGATGATGGAAGGGAGTTAATGGAAAGAAGGGCAGATTAAGGGAGGCAGTGGTCAAAAGCAAAACAGACTTTTGAGTAGGGACAAACAGAAGCAGATGGCAGAAAGGATTAAAAAACAGAATCTTACAAAATCGATTATAAGAAACACTTGAAACAGAGAGACACATAGAGTAAAAATAAGGGGATAGACCAGCTGAGGGGGATGGAGCATGCTTTAGCTGAAGGAAAGGAAGGAAGGAAGGAAGGAAATAAGGAAATAACAAGGGTAGCAATCATGATCTCAGACAAAGCAAAAGGCAAAAATAGAACTAATTAAATGAGATAAGCTGGGAAAATACAGCTTTCTAAAAAGTACCAGAGATAATTAATATCAATACTAAACATATCTGCACCAAATGGTATAGTATCCAAATTCCTAAAGTAAAGTAAAAGTTAAATAAGTTACAGGAGGAAATAGAGACTAAAACTACATTACTGGAGGATTTCAACTTCCCCCTGTCAGAACTAAATAAGTCTAATCAAAAAAATAAACAAGAAAAAAGTTGAGATGAATAGAATTTTAGAAAAGTTAGATATGACAGATTTCTGGAGAAAATTGAATGGAAATAGAAGTAAACCTTTTTCTCAGGGCCTAAGTAACTAACTATATTTCCCTACAACAGTTCTCACATTAGATTATCAATATCTAAGAGAGCATGAAGACAGGCACTTTATTTGTATACTTTAAATTTGATATCTTATAAGTCCAAGAAAAAATGTTTTGTATTGAAAGTTATCCTGTATTCAACAGTCAGTAAATACTTATAAGTGCTGGGCACTGTACTAAGTGCTAGGGATACAAATATGAAAAAATAGATGGTCTTTGAGGAAGCTGAAAAATGGAAGGTAGAAGGGAGGATGAGGAAAGTATTCTGTGAAAATCAAAGATGTCTCCAAGTAGTGAAGCCAGGTGAAAAATGAGCTATTCTGAGCTAAGTTCCCTCCTTAAAATATAGGGTTTTAGAGTTCATGGCCCCACCCTCCATTCTCAGAGAAAAAAGATAGTGATGAAGTGGAAAGCCAGGCTTAATGGGAATTTGCAGGATGATGAGGTTTTCCCAGTAATGAGCTTCCTGAGGCATGGTGAGGTCAAGAGATGTCCTGGAGTAATGCAGCCAAGTAAGAAATTAGTACATCCATGTGATATAGGTAGTTACCTGGATGTCTGGTGCAGAAATACTTGGATGCAAAGTGAATCTCGTGTGCCTACTAAGAGTCCTTTGAGACACTCCCACTGAAGTTCAACTCCATCATATTCTACAGGGTTTTAGTCTGCCAGGGACATCTTAGAAACCAGACCAGACAATATGCTCAGAGTAAGCTCCAAACCTGGTGAATACTCTTCTTCCTCTAGCTTCCCAACCCCAGCTAGGGTTCAGGGCACCCATGGGCCTCAACTCTGTGGTAGATTTTCAACATGTGCAAGTATATGCACACTTGTATACACACACACACACACACACACACACACACACACACACACACACACAGTGATAAGATTTCTTTAGTGTTTGGAGAAGAGCAGGTTCTCTCCTTCCCCCTACCTCCTTGATACTAAGGTCAATGTTGGAGATGGATCCCACTAAAACTAGAGAGAGGCTTAAGAGCTAATGGATATCTAATAAATGGCTATAATAAGTGGTTTGACAGAAAGGAAAATAGAGGAAGAAGACAAGGTATATTGTTGGGTTTTAAATCTGTATAGTCAGTGTGCATATAATTGGGATTTAGTCAGGATCATAGAATTTAAACTCCCTCCAAGTATACAGGTGAAAGGTATTCCACTTTTGCAATACCTATTCAGGTATTGTTACGCTTTGTTTAAAGTTTATACAGAAATAGGAATATGTACTAGAAGTGATTATATCGATGAAATTGCAGGTTCCATTGATATAGGGAACTCTCAGATACAGAAATTTCCTCTGCCCATTGTAGCTCAGCACCTCTGCTGCAACTTAGAAAGTTACCTAGAACACTGAATGATTAAGTGACTTGTCATGGGTCACACAGCCAATATGTATCAGAAAGTGAGATTTCAACCCAGGTCTTCTTGGCTTTCAAGCTAGTTCCACATGTATAACAATATATTTTCCTCTTAATAGAATGTAACCTCCACTTAAAGCCTCAATCCAGTGTCTTATTGTGGTCTACAAGTGATTGAGTTTTCCAAGTCTATGACAGTGGAGCCAAAGGATTTGTGTATGAGTCCTGCATATCTTTTTTTTAACCCTTACCTTCCATCTTAGAATCAATAATGTGTATTGGTTCTAAGGCAGAAGAATAGTAAGGGCTAGACAATGGGGATCAAGTGATTTGCCCAGTCACATAGCTAGGAGGTGTCGGAGGTCACATTTGACTTCCCATCTCTGGGCCTAGCTCTCAATCCACTGAGCTACCCAGCTGCCCCCTGAGTCCAGCATGTTTTGATTAGAGGGCTAGGCCTAAGTGTGGAGAATCTCCTTGCTGCAAGAATGATCACCAAAGCAGGAATTTTTCTTTTTTTCAGTCACATATTCATGAGAATAATCTGTGTGGTGCAGTGAGATCAATGGAGGCAGAGGACCTTGATTCAAATCCCAGCTCTACCACTTACTATTTTTTGTGACTAAGGAATTGCCTTTTAAAAATAGGCTTGTGATATATTAATTATAGAGAGACCAAGAAATTCTAAATTTTAAGATATCTAAACTGCAAGATTTTTGCCTGAAAGTCAATGAGGTAAGCAATACTTGGACTGTTAAGCTGAGTCCATGTAATAACCTACTTTAAGCTCCAAATTTTCTCCCAATACCTCAAGAATCACAGAATCTCAGAGCAGCAACTGACCTCAGAGGGCATCTAATCTAACCTATATCTGAATTCAAATTCCTTCTATAGAAACCCTGATAAGTAAATATCCAAACTCTACTTGAAGACCCTTAGTAATTTCCCACTGCCTCATATTCATAGTTCATCTTACTTTTGGTCAATGCCAATGATTAAGAGGGGCAGCCAGGTGACACAGTGTATAGAGTGCCAGGCATGAAGTCAGGAACACTCATCATCTTCATGAGTTCAAATCTAGCCTTAGAAACTTAGTAGCTGTGTGACCCTGGGCAAGTCACTTTACCCATTTGCCTCAGTTTTCTCATTTGTAAAATGAGCTGGAGAAGGAAATGGCAAACCACTCCAGTATCTTTGCCAAGAAAACCCAAAATAGGGTCAGGAAAAGTCAGACATGACTAAAACAACTGAGAAATAACAAAAATGGTTAGTGAAAAAAGTACAGGACATGGAGCCAAAAGACATGGGTTTGAAATCTGGCACCATTAATCACTAACTCCAGGTCTCATGTGGTCTTGGGCAAATCATTTAACTGTATAGTGGGGAGAATAACATTAACAGAAATGATAGAAATTTGAGTCTCAAGGGGATTAATACACCATTTACATCATAGGGTTGTTCCAAGCTCATTTGAAGGTATATAGCAACTTCAAAGTGCTTTAATTGCAGATAATAATAATCTATATAGATTAAGGTAATTAAGCATTTTGTCAAAAGCAAGGTCCTTATACCTCTAAATTTCTGCTTGGAGATTGCACTCAAAATATTATTTTATTCTCATGCATTCTATTAATCACCTGGAATGAACTCCTATCTTCAGAATTCGTATAAGCCTCTCACGGATTTGCTTAGTACGGACAGCATAGACAATGGGGTTGAGAATGGGTGGGATGAGGAGATAGAAACTGGCCAACAAGATGTGAATATGGGGGGGTACGTGATGGCCAAAGCGATGGATGAGAGAAGAGACTACAATGGGGATGTAGAAGATCAGTATGGCACAGATATGGGACCCACAAGTCCCCAAGGTCTTGAGCCTGGCCTCTGGGGTGGCCAGTCCTAGCACAGCCCGGAAGATCATCACATAGGAGGCTGCAAT